>NC_088423.1:19509927-19834511 GCF_034236695.1 Oncorhynchus nerka
AGTACGAAGCGAGGGCCAGCCAACGAGAGCGTACAGGTCGCAATGGTGGGTAGTGTATGGGGCTTTGGTGACAAAAACGGATGGCACTGTGATAGACTGCATCCAATTTGTTGAGTAGAGTGTTGGAGGCTATTTTGTAGATGACATCGCCAAAGTCGAGGATCAGTTTTACGAGGTATGGTCAGTTTTACGAGGGTATGTTTGGCAGCATGAGTGAAGGATGCTTTGTTGCGAAATAGGACGCCGATTCTAGATTTAATTTTGGATTGGAGATGGCTTAATGTGAGTCTGGAAGGAGAGTTTACAGTCTAGCCAGACGCCTAGGTATTTGTAGTTGTCCACATATTCTAAGTCAGTAGTGATGCTGGATGTGCGGGCAGGTGCGGGCAGTGATCGTTTGAAGATCATGGTATTAGTTTCACTTGCATTTAAGAGTTGGAGGCCACAGAAGGAGAGTTGTATGGCATTGAAGCTCATCTGGAGGTTAGTTATCACAGTGTCCAAAGGGCCGGAAGTATACAGAAAGCCGTGGCCAGGCCGTTGAATACGCTTGCACAGTAATGTCTCTTATCGATGGCGGTTATGATATCGTTTAGGACCTTGAGCGGGGCTGAGGTGCACCCATGACCAGCTCTGAAACCAGATTGCATACCGGAGAAGGTATGGTGGGATTCGAAATGGTCGGTAATCTGTTTGTTAACTTGGCTTTCGAAGACCTTAGAAAGGCAGGGTAGGATAGATATAGGTCAATCAATCAATCAATCAAATTTTATTTGTCACATACACATGGTTAGCAGATGTTAATGCGAGTGTAGCGAAATGCTTGTGCTTCTAGTTCCGACAATGCAGTGATAACCAACAAGTAATCTAACTAACAATTCTAAAACTACTGTCTTATACACAGTGTAAGGGGATAAAGAATATGTACATAAGGATATATGAGTGAGTGATGGTACAGAGCAGCATACAGTAGATGGTATCGAGTACAGTATATACATATGAGATGAGTATGTAGACAAAGTAAACAAAGTGGCATAGTTAAAGTGGCTAGTGATACATGTATTACATAAGGATGCAGTCGATGATGTAGAGTACAGTCTATACGTATGCATATGAGATGAATAATGTAGGGTAAGTAACATTATATAAGGTAGCATTGTTTAAAGTGGCTAGTGATATATTTACATCATTTCCCATCAATTCCCATTATTAAAGTGGCTGGAGTTGGGTCAGTGTCAATGACAGTGTGTTGGCAGCAGCCACTCAATGGTGGCTGTTTAACAGTCTGATAGCCTTGAGATAGAAGCTGTTTTTCAGTCTCTCAGTCCCAGCTTTGATGCACCTGTACTGACCTCGCCTTCTGGATGATAGCGGGGTGAACAGGCAGTGGTTCGGGTGGTTGATGTCCTTGATGATCTTTATGGCCTTCCTGTAACATCGGGTGGTGTAGGTGTCCTGGAGGGCAGGTAGTTTGCCCCGGTGATGCGTTGTGCAGACCTCACTACCCTCTGGAGAGCCTTACGGTTGAGGGCGGAGCAGTTGCCGTACCAGGCGGTGATACAGCCCGCCAGGATGCTCTCGATTGTGCATCTGTAGAAGTTTGTGAGTGCTTTTGGTGACAAGCCGAATTTCTTCAGCCTCCTGAGGTTGAAGAGGCGCTGCTGCGCCTTCTTCACGATGCTGTCAGTGTGAGTGGACCAATTCAGTTTGTCTGTGATGTGTATGCCGAGGAACTTAAAACTTGCTACCCTCTCCACTACTGTTCCATCGATGTGGATAGGGGTGTTCCCTCTGCTGTTTCCTGAAGTCCACAATCATCTCCTTAGTTTTGTTGACGTTGAGTGTGAGGTTATTTTCCTGACACCACACTCCGAGGGCCCTCACCTCCTCCCTGTAGGCCGTCTCGTCGTTGTTGGTAATCAAGCCTACCACTGTTGTGTCGTCCGCAAACTTGATGATTGAGTTGGAGGCGTGCGTGGCCACGCAGTCGTGGGTGAACAGGGAGTACAGGAGAGGGCTCAGAACGCACCCTTGTGGGACCCCGTGTTGAGGATCAGCGGGGAGGAGATGTTGTTGCCTACCCTCAGCACCTGGGGGCGGCCCGTCAGGAAGTCCAGTACCCAGTTGCACAGGCGGGTCGAGACCCAGGGTCTCGAGCTTGATGACGAGCTTGGAGGGTACTATGGTGTTGAATGCCGAGCTGTAGTCGATGAACAGCATTCTCACATAGGTATTCCTCTTGTCCAGGTGGGTTAGGGCAGTGTGCAGTGTGGTTGAGATTGCATCGTCTGTGGACCTATTTGGGCGGTAAGCAAATTGGAGTGGGTCTAGGGTGTCAGGTAGGGTGGAGGTGATATGGTCCTTGACTAGTCTCTCAAAGCACTTCATGATGACGGAAGTGAGTGCTACGGGCGGTAGTCGTTTAGCTCAGTTACCTTAGCTTTCTTGGGAACAGGAACAATGGTGGCCCTCTTGAAGCATGTGGGAACAGCAGACTGGTATAGGGATTGATTGAATATGTCCGTAAACACACCGGCCAGCTGGTCTGCGCATGCTCTGAGGGCGCGGCTGGGGATGCCGTCTGGGCCTGCAGCCTTGCGAGGGTTAACACGTTTAAATGTCTTACTCACCTCGGCTGCAGTGAAGGAGAGACCGCATGTTTTCGTTGCAGGCCGTGTCAGTGGCACTGTATTGTCCTCAAAGCGGGCAAAAAGTTATTTAGTCTGCCTGGGAGCAAGACATCCTGGTCCGTGACTGGGCTGGGTTTCTTCTTGTAGTCCGTGATTGACTGTAGACCCTGCCACATGCCTCTTGTGTCTGAGCCATTGAATTGAGATTCCACTTTGTCTCTGTACTGACGCTTAGCTTGTTTAATAGCCTTGCGGAGGGAATAGCTGCATTGTTTATATTCGGACATGTTACCAGACACCTTGCCCTGATTAAAAGCAGTGGTTCGCGCTTTCAGTTTCACGCGAATGCTGCCATCAATCCACGGTTTCTGGTTTGGGAATGTTTTTATCGTTGCTATGGGAACGACATCTTCGACGCACGTTCTAATGAACTCGCACACCGAATCAGCGTATTCGTCAATATTTTCATCTGACGCAATACGAAACATGTCCCAGTCCACGTGATGGAAGCAGTCTTGGAGTGTGGAGTCAGCTTGGTCTGACCAGCGTTGGACAGACCTCAGCGTGGGAGCCTCTTGTTTAAGTTTCTGCCTGTAGGCAGGGATCAACAAAATGGAGTCGTGGTCAGCTTTTCCGAAAGGGGGCGGGGCAGGGCCTTATATGCGTCATGAAGTTAGAGTAACAATGATCCAAGGTTTTACCACCCCTGGTTGCGCAATCGATATGCTGATAAAATTTAGGGAGTCTTGTTTTCAGATTAGCTTTGTTAAAATCCCCAGCTACAATGAATGCAGCCTCCGGATAAATGGTTTCCAGTTTGCAAAGAGTTAAATAAAGTTCGTTCAGAGCCATCGATGTGTCTGCTTGGGGGATATATACGGCTGTGATTATAATCGAAGAGAATTCTCTTGGAAGATAATGCGGTCTACATTTGATTGTGAGGAATTCTAAATCAGGTGAACAGAAGGATTTGAGTTCCTGTATGTTTCCTTCATCACACCATGTCTCGTTAGTCATGAGGCATACGCCCCCGCCGCTCTTCTTACCAGAAAGATGTTTGTTTCTGTCGGCGCGATGCGTGGAGAAACCCGTTGGCTGCACCGCATCGGATAGCGTCTTCCCAGTAAGCCATGTTTCCGTGAAGCAGAGAACATTGCAGTCTCTGATGTCCCTCTGGAATGCTACCCTTGCTCGGATTTCATCAACCTTGTTGTCAAGAGACTGGACATTGGCAAGAAGAATGCTGGGGAGTGGTGCGCGATGTGCCCTTGTCCGGAGTCTGACCAGAAGACCGCTACGTTTCCCTCTTTTTCGGAGTCGTTTTCTTGGGTCGCTGCATGCGATCCATTCCGTTGTCCTGTTTGTAAGGCAGAACACAGGATCCGCATCGCGGAAAACATATTCTTGGTCGTACTGATGGTGAGTTGACGCTGATCTTATATTCAGTAGTTCTTCTCGACTGTATGTAATGAAACCTAAGATGACCTGGGGTACTAATGTAAGAAATAACACGTAAAAAAACAAAAAACTGCATAGTTTCCTAGGAACGCGATGCGAGGCGGCCATCTCTGTCGGCGCCGGAAGTTAGCAGTTTGGGTCTAGAGTATCTCCCCCTTTTGAAGAGGGGGATAATTGCGGCAGCTTTCCGATCTTTGGGAATCTCAGACGGTATGAAAGAGAAGTTGAACAGGATAGTAATAAGGGTTCCAAAAATTTTGGCAGATAATTTTAGAAAGAGAGGGTCCAGATTGTCTAGCACGGCTGATTTGTAGAGGTCTAGATTATGCAGCTATTACGTATGTCCCCATTATCAGTAAAACATTAAAAAAAAACTATTTCTTTCACTTACTTGCTGTGCTGTTTCGTTGTTCAGTTGTTTCATTCTCAACCAGGATTTCATCGTACATGTCAAGCAGTGAAGTATCAGCTCTGTCTGTCCGTGACCTCTCTTCTTCGGTGCACAGTGTCACTGTGTCCATTTCCATTTTGTCCAGCTGTGTATGTAACATTTCACGTACACCCTGTTTCTTGTCTGTTCAATTACATGACAGAGGGTATCACGTCTGCTGCAGGCGCAGTTGATGAGCTCATTTTCTCGAGTCTGTTTTGTTCGATTGGAGATAGCTAGTGTGGCCATGTTTCCACGTTTCAAATGTGTTCTCTAATGCCATTGAAATGGCATCAGCGGTATGACAACGAGCACATTCATGTGCATGACTTTCCTCAGTACGAAATCCTTGACAACCCACTGTGCTGTCAGACTCAGCATGCTTATGGAGCTGGTCCAAATGTCAGTTGTGAAGCTAATAGCAGTGACGCTATTACTGTGTAACTCGGGTAGAGCAAAATCCGAAAAATAGCTCACTTGGTAGTGTGTACTGGCACTCGACCAGTCGGTGTAAGCCAACATAACCCACGACAGAGAACGGTTGATTGTCACGGCAATGAATTCTATTATCTTGCCGTTAATGTTCTTACTCTTTAAAATGACTGGTCGACTTGTTGACTGCTCGATCAACACAGCAGACATTGTGGGCTAGCTTAGGAATGCTTTGTTACACGTGTAGCGCTAAATTTAACACGGCGTTATGTACAGTTGAAGTCGGAAGTTTACATACACCTTAGACAAATTTATTAAAACTCTGTTTTTCACAATTCCTGACATTTAATCCTAGTATAAATTCCCTGTCTTAGGTCAGTTAGGATCACCACTTTATTTTAAGAATGTGAAATGTCAGAATAATAGTAGAGAGAATTATTTATTTCAGCTTTAAATTCTTTCATCACATGGGGCGGCAGGGTAGCCTAGTGGTTAGAGCGTTGGACTAAGGTTGCAAGTTCGAATCCCCGAGCTGACAAGGTACAAATCTGTCGTTCTGCCCCTGAACCCACTGTTCCTAGGCCGTCATTGAAAATAAGAATTTGTTCTTAACTGACTTGCCTAGTAAAATAAAGGTAAAATTAAAGAATCCTAGTCGGTCAGAAGTTTACATACACTCAATTAGTATTTGGTAGCATTGCCTTTAAATGGTTTAACTTGGTTAAAATGTTTCGGGTAGCCTTCCACAAGCTTCCTACAATAAGTTGGATGAATTTTGGCCCATTCCTCCTGACAGAGCTGTCCTTGCTCGCACACGCTTTTTCAGTTCTGCCCACAAATATTCTTTTGGATTGAGGTCAGGGCTTTGTGATGGCCACTCCAATACCTTGACTTTGTTGTCCTTAAGCCATTTTGCCACAACTTTGGAAATATGATTGGGGTCATTGTCCATTTGGAAGACCCATTTGCGACTAAGCTTTAACTTTCTGACTGATTGATGTCTTGAGATGTTGCTTCAATATATCCACATCATTTTCTTCCCTCATGATACCATCTATTTTGTGAAGTGCACCAGTCCCTCCTGCAGCAAAGCACCCCCACAACATGATGCTGCCACCCATGTGCTTCACGGTTGGGATGGTGTTCTTCGGCTTGCAAGCATCCCCCTTTTTCCTCCAAACATAATGATGGTCATTATGGCCAAACAGTTCTGTTTTTGTTACATCAGACCAGAGGACATTTCTCCAAAAAGTACGATCTTTGTCCCCATGTGCAATTGCAAACCGTAGTCTGGCTTTTTTATGGTGGTTTTGGAGCTGTGGCTTCTTCCTTGCTGAGCGGCGTAACAGGTTATGTCGATATTGGACTCATTTTACTCTGGATATAGATACTTTTGTACCTGTTTCCTCGAGCATCTTCACAAGGTCCTTGTTCTGGGATTGATTTGCACTTTTTGCACCAAAGTACGTTCATCTCTAGGCGACAGAACGCGTCTCCTTCCTGAGCGGTATGAAGGCTGTGTGTTCGCATGGTGTTTATACTTGCGTACTGTTGTTTGTACAGATGAACATAGTACCTTCAGGTGTTTGGAAATTGCTCCCAAGAATGAACCAGACCTGTGGAGGTCTTTGCTGAGTAATTTTGATTTTCCCATGATGTCAAGCAAAGAGGCACTGAGTTTGAAGGTAGGCCTTGAAATACATCCACATGTGCCCCTCCAATTGACTAAAATGATGTCAATTAGCCTATCAGAAGCTTCTAAAGCTGTGACATCATTTTCTGGAATTTTCCAAGCTGTTTAAAGGCACAGTCAAGTTAGCGTATGTAAATGTATGCCCACTGGAATTGTGAAATACAGTGAAATAATCTGTCTGTAAACAATTGTTGGAAAAATGACTTATTTAACCAGGTAGGCTAGTTGAGAACAAGTTCTCATTGACAACTGCGACCTGGCCAAGATAAAGCAACGCAGTGTGAACAGACAACAACACAGAGTTACACATGGAATAACATGGAATGAACAATATGCAAGCCAATAACACAATAAACAAGTCAATGACACAGTAGAAAAAAAGAAAGTCTATAAACAGTGTGTGCAAAAGGAATGAGGAGGTAGGCAATAAATAGGCCATAGTAGCGAAGAATTACAATTTAGCAGATTAACACAGGAGTGATAAATGAGCAGATGATGATGAGCAAGTAGAGATACCGGTGTGCAAAAGAGCAGAAAAGTAAATAAAAACAGTATGGAGATGAGGTAGGTAGATTGGGTGGGCTATTTACAGATGGATTATGTACGGTTGTGTCATGCACAAAGTAAATGCCCAACCGACTTGCCAAAACTATAGTTAACAAGACATTTGTGGAGTGGTTGAAAAACAAGTTTTAATGACTCCAATGTAAACTTCCGACTTCAACTTTATAGTGAGGGAAAAAAGTATTTGATCCCCTGCTGATTTTGGACGTTTGCCCACTGACAAAGAAATGATCAGGCTATAATTGTAATGGTAGGTTTATTTGAACAGTAAGAGACAGAATAACAACAACAAAATCCAGAAAAACGCATGTCAAAAATGTTATAAATTGATTTGCATTTTAATGAGGGAAATAAGTATTTGACCCCTCTGCAAAACATGACATAGTACTTGGTGGAAAAACCCTTGTTGGCAATCACAGAGGTCAGACGTTTCTTGTAGTTGGCCACCAGGTTTGCACACATGGATTTTGTCCCACTCCTCTTTGCAGATCTTCTCCAAGTCACTAAGGGTTTGAGGCTGACGTTTGGCAACTCGAACCTTCAGCTCCCTCCACAGATTTTTTATGGGATTAAGTTCTGGAGACTGGCTAGGCCACTCCAGGATCTTAATGTGCTTCTTCTTGAGCCACTCCTTTGTGGCCTTGGCCGTGTGTTTTGGCTCATTGTCATGTTGGGATACCCATCCACGACCCATTTTCAATGCACTGGCTGAGGGAAGGAGGTTCTCACCCAAGATTTGACGGTACATGGCCCCGTCCATCGTCCCTTTGATGCGGTAAAGTTGTCCTGTCCCCTTAGCAGAAAAACACCCCCAAAGCATAATGTCTCCACCTCCATGTTTGACGGTGGGGATGGTGTTCTTGGGGTCATAGGCAGCATGCCTCCTCCTCCAAACACGGTGAGTTGAGTTGATTCCAAAGAGCTCCATTTTGGTCTCATCTGACTACAACACTTTCACCCAGTTGTCCTCTGAATCATTCAGATGTTCATTGGCAAACGTTAGGCGGGCATGTATATGTGCTTTCTTGAGCAGGAGGACCTTGCGGGTGCTGCAGGATTTCAGTCCTTCAAGGCGTAGTATGTTACCAATTGTTTTCTTGGTGACTATGGTCCCAGCTGCCTTGAGATCGTCGACAAGATCCTCCCGTGTAGTTCTGGGCTGATTCCTCACCGTTCTCATCATCATTGCAACTCCACGAGGTGAGATCTTGCATGGAGCCCCAGGCCGAGGGAGATTGACAGTTATTTTGTGTTTCTTCCATTTGTTTCTTCCAACTGTTATCACCTTCTCACCAAGCTGCTTGGCGATGGTCTTGTAGCCCATTCCAGCCGTGTGTAGGTCTACAATCTTGTCCCTGACATCCTTGGAGACCTCTTTGGTCTTGGCCATGGTGGAGAGTTTGGAATGTGATTGATTGATTGCTTCTGTGGACAGGTGTCTGTTATACATGTAACAAACTGAGATTAGGAGCACTCCCTTTAAGAGTGTGCTCCTAATCTCAGTTTGTTACCTGCATAAAAGACACCTGGTAACCAGAAATCTTTCTGATTGAGAGAGAGTCAAATACTTATTTCCCTCATTAAAATGCAAATCAATTTCTAACATTTTTGACATGCGTTTTTCTGGATGTTTTTTGTTGTTATTCTGTCTCTCACTGTTCAAATAAACCTACCATTAAAATTACAGACAGATCATTTCTTTGTCAGTGGGCAAATGTACAAAACCAGTAGGGGATGAAATACTTTCCCCCCTCACTGTAGATACACACGTCAGCTCTGACATTGGTGTTAAACTAGACATCGGGCCGATGTCGATGTTGGTATTTTTAGCTAATATCGGCCGATTCTGATATGCTTACCGATATATTGTGCATCCCTACTCCAATCACCCAGAAAAGACTACTGTCCTTGATGTTATCCTTACAAATAATCCTGATAGTTATCCGTATTGTGTTTTCTATGACTTTAGTGATCATTGTTTTACAGCCTGTGTTCATAACGGCTGCTCAGTGAAACAACTGTTTCAGTATGATATGTTGGATGAAGCAATAAGGACAGACACCAATGTCAAGATCAATAGCCTTGTTCATGCATTGTACAAATCCCTACACGCGGAGTCCGGGGAACAGTCCGGCTAGTCGATTACCTGTCAACTAGACTCCGTAACAACAACCTGTCCTGACTTGTCATAGACGCTTGCAAAAAAACTTTAATGAGCAAGCGTTCCTTCATTATCTGGCCTCTGTAAATTGGTATAGAATCAGCTTGATCCCCCTCTGTTGAAGACGCTTGGACCTTCTTTTTCAAATATTTTTACAAATAAATAAAGAAAGAAAATGGGAATTAAAAAACAGGTTCAGACCTTGGTTCGACCGTGATCTGGCAGAGTTACTCCACTTCAAGAATTCCATTTGGCAAATCGCTTGGCACACGCACACTCAGGCTGACTGGCTCTTGTTCAGGCAAATTAGAAATAAGTGCACTCAGGCTATCCGGAAGACCAAAGTTAGTTACTTTAATTTTTTAAGGCTAGGGGGCAGTATTCGGAAGTTTGGATGACTGAGGTGCCCAAAGTAAACTGCCTGTTAGTCAGGCCCAGAAGCTAGCATATGCATATGCATACTAGTATTGGATAGAAAACACTCAAAAGTTTCTGAAACTGTTACAATAATGTCTGCGAGTATAACAGAACTGATTTGTCAGGCGAAACCCCAAGGACAATCCATCCAGGATTTCTTTTGAGGTCATTGGACTTTAATGTTTTTCTATGGGAAAATCTAATAATTAGGACCCAGATTGCAGTTCATATGGCTTCCACAAGATGTCAACAGTCTTTAGAAATTGTTTCACGCTTGTTTTTTGAAAAATGAAGAAGTATACGTATTCTTTTGAAGTATCCCTCAGAAGGACTCTAGTCTTTTGGCGCGCATAAATGAGTGTACACTCCTTGTTCTTTTTCTCCGGTATTGAACACAGTTTACTCCATCTTAAATTGTATCGATTATTTACATATTAGGGTACCGGAGGTTGGATTAGAAACATTGTTTGAACAGTTTGGACGAAGTTTACAGGTAACGATTTAGATTCCTTTGTAAGCATGTTGGGCGAGTTAGAACGTGTATTTCTGAATCAAACGCGCCAAATAAACTGACATTTTTGGGATATAAAGAAGAACTTTATCGAACAAAACAACCATTTGTTGTGTAACTGGGACCCTTTGGATTGCAAAAAGATGAATATCTTCGAAGGTAAGTGATTTATTTTTTAGCTATTTCTGACTTTCGTTATGCCTCTGGAAAATGTTTGTGGCGTGCTCCGGTGAGGGCACGCACTTTGTTATTTATCTCCGGGAATGAACAGACTATTTCCATCTTACATTTTATCATTTATTTACATATTAGGGTACCTGCGGATTGATTAGGAATGTTGTTTGACTTGTTTGGATGAAGTATATTGGTAATGTTTGGGATTCATTTTGTATGCATTTTCAACGAGGGGAAACTGGTGGATTATTGAATGAAGCGAGCCAACTAATCTGACCTTTTGGGGATATAAAGAAGGACTTTATCGAACAAAACTTTATCGAACAAAACAACCATTCATTGTGTAACTGGGACCCTCTGGATTGCAAAAAGATTAAGATCTTCAAAGGTAATGGATTTATTTTATCGCTATTTTTGAATTTTGTGACACCTGTGCATGTTATGAATTCATGTTAATGCAGGAAGTGGGTGAGGTGCTGTCCTCAGACGATCAAATGTTATGCTTTCGCCATAAAGCCTATTGTAAATCAGACAAAGTGGTTCAATTTCCAAGATTCTAAGCTAAAGAACGGTGTATAACACTTGTATTTTTATGAATGTTTATTATTACTACTTTTGTTTTTTGAATTTCGCGCTCTGCAATTTTCACTGGATGTTGTTGAGGTGGGACGCTAGCGTCCCAATGATCCGAAAGAAGTTAAGGAGCAGCTCTTTCTCTGTGGGTTCTGTAAAACAGTTAAAGACCTGCCCATGTCCCTTAATGTTGATGTGGTTGTTTCTGACAATGAGCACGACTGAGCTCTTTAATCATCACTTCATTAAGTCAGGATTCCTATTTGACTCTGCCATGCATGCTTGCCCCTCCAACATTTCCTCATTTCCCACCCCTTCTAATGTGACTATTCCCAATGCTCCTCCCTCTTTTTCCCCTGCCCCGCTACAAAGTTCCTCCCTGCAGGCCGGTCACTGAGTCCAAGGTGCTAAAGGAGCTCCTTAAACTTGACCCCCCAAAAATTAGGTTGTTGCCCCTATCATCGCTAAGCCTGTCTCTCCTCTCTGGGGAGGTTCCCATTGTTTGGAAGGCAGCCAAGGTGCATCCTTTATTTAAAAGGAAGAGATCAACATGATCCTAACTGTTATAGGCCAAATTATATTTTTCCCTGTTTATCAAAAGTGTTGGAAAAACTTGTCAATAACCAACTGACTGGCTTTCTTTTCTTTTCTTTTCTTTATTTAACTAGGCAAGTCAGTTAAGAACAAATTCTTATTTTCAATGACGGCCTAGGAACAGTGGGTTGCCTGTTCAGGGGCAGAACGACAGATTTGTACCTTGTCATCTCGGGGGTTTGAACTTGCAACCTTCCGGTTACTAGTCCAACGCTCTAACCACTAGGCTACCCTGCCGCCCCTTGATGTCCATAGTATTCTCTCTGGTATGCAATCTGGTTTCCACTCAGATTATGGATGTGTCACTGCATCCTTAAAAGTCCTTAATGGCCTCCTGAGTGGCACAGTGGTCTAGCTGTGCCACTAGAGATCTTGGTTCAAGTCCAGGCTCTGTTGCAGCCGGCCGCAACTGGCAGACACAAGGTGAGGCACACAATTGGTCCAGCATCGTTCGGGTTAGGGGATGGTTTGGCCGGCCAGAATGTGCTTGTCCCATCGCGCTCTAGCGACTCCTGTGGCGGGCCAGGCACCTCCGACATATTGGTGCAGCTGGCTTCTGGGTTAAGCAGGCATTGTGGTAAGAAGCAGTGCGGTTTAGCTGGGTCGTGTTTCGGAGGATGCACTGCTCTTGATCTTCGCCTCTTCCGAGTCTGTATGGGAGTTGGAGCGATGGGACAAGACTAACTCCCAATTGGATACCACAAAATTGGGGAGAAAAAAAAGATTTGGTAAACAAATACAATTAAAACACTAAAAGAAATAGGTTCTCAATGATGTCACCATTGCCCTTGATTCTAAGCAATGTTCTGCTGCTTTTTTAATTGACTTTTTATTGACTTGATACGGTAGACCATTCCATTCTTGTGGGCCGAATAAGGAGTATTAGTGTCTCTGAGTGGTCTTTTACCTGGTTTTCTAACTACCTCTCTCAAAGAGAGTGTGTAATTTTAGAACATCTGCTGTCTTAGCTACTGCCTGTCACCAAGGGAGTACTCCAATGTTCGATCCTAGAACCCACGCTCTTGTCAATTTATATCAACATAGCTCAAGCAATAGGAAGCTCTCTCGTCCATTTACTGTATATGCAGATGATAGTCATACTTAGCTGGCCCTTCCCCGGATTTTGTGTTTAACGCTCTACAACAAATCTTTATTAGTGTCCTAACAAGCTTTCTCTGCCCTTAACCTTGTCTTGAACACCTCCAAAACAAAGGTCATGTGGTTGGGTAAGAAGAATGCCCCCCTCCCCACCGGTGTGATTACTACCTCTGAGGATTTAGAGCTTGATGTACTACTTGGGAGTATGGTTAGACTGTCCTCTCAGCATATATCAAAGCTGCAGGCTAAGGTTAAATATAGACTTGGTTTCCTCTGTCATAATCTCTCCTCTTTCACCACAGCTGCCAAACTAATCCTGATTCAGATGATCATCCTACACATGCTAGATTACGGAGACGTAATCTATAGATCGGCAGGTAAGTGTGCTCTCGAGCGGCTAGATGTTCTTTACCATTCGAACATCAGATTTGCCACCAATGCTCCTTATAAAACACATTACTACACTCTATACTCATCTGTAAACTGGTCATCTCTGTATACCCGTTGCAAGTCCCATTGGTTGATGCTTATTTATAAAAACCCTCTAAGGCCTAACTCCCCCCTATCTGAGATATCTACTGCAGCCCTCATCCTCCACATACAGCACCCGTTCTGCCAGTCACATTCTGATAAAGTTCTCCAAAGCACACACACATCCCTGGGTCGCTCGTCTTTTAAGTTCACTGCAGCTAGCGACTGGAACGAGCTGCAACAAACACTCAAACTAGACAGTTTTATCTCAATCTCTTAATTCAAAGACTCAATCGTGGACACTCTTACTAACAGTTCTGGCTGCTTCGCATGATGTATTGTTGTCTCTACCTTCTTGCCCTTTGTGCTGTTGTCTGTTCCCAATAATGTTTGTACCATGTTTTGTGCTGCTACCCTGTGTGCTGCTGACATGTGTTGCTACAGTACCATGTTGTTGTCATTAGAGGTCGACCGATTAGGATTTTTCAATGCCGATACCGATTATTGGAGGACCCCAAAAAAAAAGCAGATACCGATTAAATCGGACTATTTTTATATATTTATTTGTAATAATGACAATTACATCAATAATGAATGAACACTTATTTTAACTTAATATAATACATCAATAAAATCAATTTAGCCTCAAATAAATAATGAACCATGTTCCATTTGGTTTAAATAATGCAAAAACAAAGTGTTGGAGAAGAAAGTAAAAGTGCAATATGTGCCATGTAAAAAAGCTAATGTTTAACTTAAGTTCCTTGCTCAGAACATGAGAACATATGAAAGCTGGTGGTTCCTTTTAACATGAGTCTTCAATATTCCCAGGTAAGAAGTTTTAGGTTGTAGTTAATATAGGAATTATAGGACTATTTCTCTCTATACCATTTGTATTTCATTAACCTTTGACTATTGGATGTTCTTATAGGCACTTTAGTATTGCCAGTGTAACATTATAGCTTCCGTCCCTCTCCTCGCTCCTCCCTGGGCTCGAACCAGGAACACATCGTCAACAGCCACCCTCGAAGCAGCGTTACCCATCGCTCCACAAAAGCCGCAGCCCTTGCAGAGCAAGGGGAACAGCCACTCCAAGTCTCAGAGCGAGTGACGTTTGAAACGCTATTAGTGCGCACCCCGCTAACTAGCTAGACATTTCACCTTGGTTACACGAGCCTAATATCAGGAGTTGATAGGCTTGAAGTCATAAACAGCTGCTGGCAAACACACAAAAGTGCTGTTTGAATGAATGCTTACGAGCCTGTTGGTGCCTACCATCGCTCAGTCAGACTGCTCTATCAAATCATGGACTTAGTTATAACACACAGAAATATGAGCCTTAGGTCATTAATATGGTCGAAACCAGAAACTATCATCTCAAAAACAAGACGTTTATTCTTTCAGTGAAATACGGAACCGGTCCGTATTTTATCTAACGGGTGGCATCCATAAGTCTAAATATTCCTGTTACATTGCACAACCTTCAATGTTATGTCATAATTATGTAAAATTCTGGCAAATTAGGTGGCCCAAACTGTTGCATATACACTGACTCTGCGTGCAATGAACGCAAGAGAAGTGACACAATTTCACCTGGTTAATATTGCCTGCTAACCTGGATTTCCTTTAGCTAAATATGCAGGTTTAAAAATATATACTTCTGTGTATTGATTTTAAGAAAGGCATTGATGTTTATGGTTAGGTACACATTGGAGCAACGATACGCACCGCATCGATTATATGCAATGCAGGACACGCTAGATAAACTAGTAATATCATCAACCATGTGTAGTTAACTAGTGATTATGATTGATTGTTTTTATATAAGATAAATTTAATGCTAGCTAGCAACTTACCTTGGCTTACTGCATTCGCGTAACAGGCAGTCTCCTCGTGGAGTGCAATGAGGCAGGTGGTTAGAGCGTTGGTTGCAAGATTGAATCCCCCGAGCTGACAAGGTAAAAAGCTGTCATTCTGCACCTGAACGAGGCAGTTAACCCACCGTTCCTAGGCCATCATTGTTCTTAACTGACTTGCCTAGTTAAATAAAAATTAAATAAAGGTGTAAAAAAATATATATATTCCGATTGTTATGAAAACTTGAAATCGGCCCTAACTAAATCGGCCATTCCGATTAATCGGTCGACCTCTAGTTGTCATGTTGTGCTGCTACCATGCTTTGTTTTCATGTGTTGCTGCCATGCTATGTTGTGGCCTTAGGTCTCTATATAGTGTTGTCTCTCTTGTCGTGATGTGTGTTTTGTCCAATATTTGTATTTTATTTTTAATCCCAGCCCCTGTCCCCATAGGAGGCCTTTTGCCTTCTGGTAGGCTGTCATTATAAATAAGAATTTGTTCTTAACTGACTTGCTTAGTTAATTAAAAATAGATACATGAAAATATGTTAGAACATTGCTACGGGGAATTGCTTCCATTCAGCCACAAGAGCATTGTTGAGGTCGGGCAATGAGGCCTGGCCCCACCAAACTTTACAGTTGTTTTGGGGCAGGTAGCGTTCTCCTGGCATCCGTCAAGCTCAGATTCATCGGTCGGACTGCCAGATGGTGAAATGTGATTCAGCACTCCAGAGAACGAGTTTCCACTGCTCCAGTCCAATGACGGCGAGCCTTACACCACTCCAGCAGACAAACAATTATTGTGCTGACGTTGCTTCCAGAGGCAGTTTGAAACATGGTAGTGAGTGTTGCAACTGAGGACAGACAATTTTCACGTGCGACGCACTTCAGCATTCCTACTCTGTGAAGTTTGAGTTTATTTTTACAGGGACAGTGCATATTGATCAATGTTTGAGTAAAAATGTGGCCTACCACTTCGCGGCTGAGTTGTTGTTGCTCCTAGACATTTCCACTTTACAATAACAGCACTTACAGTTGACTAGGGTAGCTCTAGCGGGAAGAAATTTGACTAACTGACTTGTTGGAAAGGTGGCATCCTATGACGGTGTCACGTTGAAAGTCACTGAGCTCTTCCGTAACGCCATCCTACTGCCAAAGTTTGTCTATGAAGATTGCATGGCTGTGTGCTCGATTTTATACACCTGTCAGCAACGGGTGTGGCTATATAGCAGAATCCACACATTTGAAAGGGTTGTCCACACACCTTTTTATATATAGTGTAGGTTTATCCCGCAACTGTCTAGTCACGTCAATCAGGGGTTATTAATATAGTTCAGGAAGTGCACGGAGTGTAGCCAAGGTGGTGACAGACACAAATCAAATGCCTCACTAGGCCTGTGCGCCAAAAGAAACCATACAGCAAGGAAGCATGCATCAGACACACTTCTTGGCCATCTCTCATGATACAGAGTAATAGTCTATCATGAGTCTTTCTCATGACAATATTCCTATTCATAAGCTTTCACAAGATTCATTGAGCAGATATTTTTGGTCATAATTCATTCAGAACAACTTCCGGCCAACATAAGCATACTATTTCTAGCATGAATTTACCATCCGAGTCTTAAGAGTAATCTTTTCAATCTTTTTCTTTTCAAACAGCTGAGGTGACACTGACAGCCACACCGTACACCATGTTTGCGTCCCAAATGGCACCCTATTCCCTACATAGAGCATGGGCCCTGGTCAAAAGTAGTACACAACAGTGCATTCAGAAAGTATTGAGACCCCTTCCCTTTTTACACATTTTGTTACGTTAAAATCCTTAACAATCGACACACAATACCTCATAATGACAAAGCAAAAACAGGTTTAGACATTTTTGCTAATTTATAAAAATAGTTTAAAAACAATTTATTTACATGAGTATTCAGACACTTTGCTATGAGACTCAAAATTATGCTAAGGTGCATCCTGTTTCCATTGATCAACCTTGAGATGTTTCTACAACCTGATTAGAATCCACCTGTGGTAAATTCAATTGATTGGACATGATTTGGAAAGGCACACACCTGTCTATATAAGGTCACACAGTTGACAGTGCACGTCAGAGCAGAAACCAAGTCATGAGGTTGAAGGAATTGTCCGTAGAGCTCCGAGACAGGAGCTCAAAGAGCAGATCCGGTGAAGAGTAACAACAAATATCTGCAGCATTGAAGGCCCCCACGAACACAGTGGCCTCCATCATTCTTAAATGGAAGAAGGTTGGAATCACCAAGACTCTTCCTAGAGCTGGCCACCTGGCCAAACTGAGCAATCGGGGGAGAAGGGCCTTGGTCAAGGAAGTGACCAAGAACCCAATGGTCACTCTGGCAGAGCTCAAGAGTTCCTCTATGGAGATGGGAGGACATTTCAGAAGGACAAACATCTCTGCAGCACTCCACTAGTCAGGCATTTATGGTAGCGTGACAAGACGGAAGCCAATCATCAGTATAATCTACATGACAGCCCGCTTGGAGTTAGCCAAAAGGCACTAAAGGGACTCTCAGACCACGAGAAACAAGATTTTCTGGTCTGATGAAACCAAGATTGAACTCTATGGCCTGAATGACAAGTGACCCGTCTGGAGGAACCTGACACCATCCCTACGGTGAAGCATGGTGGTGACAGCATCATGCTGTGGGGATGTTTTTCAGCGGTAGGGACTAGGAGACTAGTCAGGAATGAGGAACGGAGCAAAGTACAGAGAGGTCCTTGATGAAAACCTGCTCCAGAGTGCTCAGGGCCTCAGACTGGGGTGAAGGTTCACCTTTCAACAGGACAACGAACCTAAGCACAAAGCCAAGACAATGCAGGAGTGGCTTCAGGACCAGTCTCTGAATGTCCTTGAGTGGTCCAGCCAGAGCCCGGACTTGAATCCGATCAAACATCTCAGGAGAGACCTTAAAATAGCTGTGCAGCGACGCTCCCCATCTAACCTGACAAAACTTGAGAGGATCTGCAGAGAAGAATGGGAGAAACTCCCCAAATACAGGTGTGCCAAGCTTGCAGTGTCATACCCTAGAAGACTTGGCTGTAATCACTGCCAACTGTGCTTCAACAAAGTACTGAGTTTAGGGTCTGAATACTTATGTAAATGTGATATTTCAGTAAATTTTTAATGAATTATGGGGTATTGTGTATATTGATGAGGATTTTTTTTAAATACATTTTAGAATAAGGCTGTAACGTAACAAAATGTGGAAAATGTCAAGGGGTCTGAAAACTTTCCGAATGCACCGTATATAGGATAAAGGGTGCCATTTGAGATGCAGCTTACACCACACAACCACAGCAGCTGAGGTGGCTCGATGGAACACAAAACTGACACAGTTTCCTGACACATCTGACTACACACTATTTCCCCATGGCTGTTGTGGTCTTTAGGGCCAGCAATGTATCATCGCTGGGGGGTAGCTCATCAGTGCCCAGCAGAGTTGAAGTTGATTTATTTCCCTCCCTTCCTATGTTGTACTTAACAGCTGTTGTTGCAGCACTGGACTACTACTGCTGGTGGATTCAAATCCACAGCCTTTATCTAAGGCTTCCTGACTTGACTAACTGCACTTCCATTCTCACTATACCTCACCTTGCCTCCCATCTCACCTCTCCTTCCACCTATTCTCAAAAGCCCATCTTCATGTGATGGATGAGAAAAACAGAGGCCAAAATGGCACCCTATTCCCTATTCCCAATAGGGCTCCGGTCAAGAGTAGTGCACTATATAAGGAATAGGGTTCTATTTGGGAAGCGGCGGTTCCTCTGAATCAATTAGTTAGATGGCAAAAAAGGCTAAATCCATATCTTAACATTAAATACTTTATTATGTAGTTATTTGTTGAGTAAAGATGTGTAGCTACGCATCAAAGCTGTGTCATAATGCAAATCCCAAAAGAGCAAAGTAGCAGCAGTGCTCCCTTCCCTTAGCCCAGGACTTAGCAAGGCCAATCAAAGTACAGTTAAGCACCATCTACACCACAGTGCTGAAGGTTTGTTTAATTGTGCATGAAGTCTCCAGTCTTCAGACCTTGCCTTGGAGAGACTTGGCTGTAGAAGCAGGCCGACAAACATTCAGTTCCCAGTCTGTGCCAAGACCCTGTGACTGAGTAGAACGTCAATGGCACTTCTTAAAAGACCATAAAAAGGAACTGCAGAAATGATTAAGTACAGCAGGCCTCGTTTGAAAATCACCCTTTTAGTCATCTCAAAACTATGCCTGCTGACTAGTATGCCTGCCTAAATAACACTTGCTATAGTGGGAAATGAGTCATCCCGGCACGCACAAGCCAAGGCTCAAATGCCAGGCTACTTACTCTTATTTATAGTGGGACGTGTCTTTCTTTAGGGATGCATTCAGGCCATCATGGCTGATTTCTTCAACACAACCACCCAAGGAATATGGCCAAAATTGTGCTTAAAATTCAACATTTCTGTTTCTGACACACAAAGAAGATCATGGAATAAAGAGCTAAGAAGATAGAGCACTCAAAAAACAAGGTGAACAGGTGACTCCGGGATGCTGGCCTTCTAGGCATGGTTCCTCTATCCAGTGTCTGTGTTCTTTTGCCCATCTTAATCTTTTCTTTTTATTGGCCAGTCTGAGATATGTATTTTTCTTTGCAACTCTGCCTAGATGGCCAGCATCCCGGAGTCTCCTCTTCACTGTTGACATTGAGACTATTTAATGAAACTGCCAGTGGAGGACTTGTGAGGCATCTGTTTCTCAAACTAGATACTCTAATATACTTGTCCTCTTGCTCAGTTGTGCACCGGGGCTTCCCACTCCTCTTTCTATTCTGGTTAGAGCCAGTTTGCTCTGTTTTGTGAAGGGAGTAGTATACAGCGTTGTACAAGACCTTCAGTTTCTTGGCAATTTCCTGCATGGAATAGCCTTCTTTTCTCAGAACAAGAATTGACTGACGAGTTTCAGAAGAGTTATTTGTTTCTGGCCATTTTGATCCTGTAATCGAACCCACAAATGCTGATGCTCCAGATACTCACTTCATCTAAAGATGGCCAGTTTTCTTGCTTCTTTAATCAGAACAACACTTTTCAGCTGTGCTAACATAATTGCAAAAGGGTTTTCTAATGATCAATTAGCCTTTTAAAATGATAAACTTGGGTTAGGTAACACAACATTCCATTGGAACACACTTTACCTTGTTGGCTGGAGGTTTTTGACACAGCTGCGTCCGTCTGTAATCTTTCTCCTGCCAAAATAAAGTGTGCGCCTGTTCACAATTCTCTGCTCTCCTGCACCTGACTTCACCACAAGTATGCCCAGGTAAGAAGTTTTAGGCTGTAGTTATTATAGGACTATTTCTCTCTATGCCATTTGTATTTCATATACCTTTGACTATTGGATGTTCTAAAAGGTACTTTAATATTGCCAGCCTAATCTTGGGAGTTGATAGGCTTGAAGTCATAAACAGCGCAATGCTTGAAGCACAGCGAAGAGCTGCTGGCAAAAGCAGTAATGTGCTGTTTGTGTCACGTTCTGACCTTAGTTCTTTTGTTAGGTCTTTGTTTTAGTATGGTCAGGGTGTGAGTTGGGTGGGTTGTCTATGTTCCTTTTTCTATGTGGTGTTTTTGTGTTTGGCCTGGTATGGTTCTCAATCAGAGGCAGGTGTCGTTAATAGTCTCTGATTGAGAATCATACTTAGGTAGCCTTTTCCCACCTGTGTGGTGGGGGGTGATTGTTTTCTTTTGAGTGTTTGTATCTGCACCAGACAGAACTGTTTCGGTTTCATTCGTTCACTTTGTTGTTTTTGTTCAGTGTTCTATTACGTTATTAAAAATATGGACACTTACCACGCTGCGCATTGGTCCTCACCTTCTTCCACTGCCAACGACCGTTACAGTTTGAATGAATGCTTACGAGCCTGCTGCTGCCTACCACCGCTCAGTCAGACTGCTCTATCAAATCATAGACGTAATTATAATCTAATAACACACAGATATATGAGCCTTAGGTCATTAATATGGTCAAATCCGGAAACTATCATTTTGAAAACAAAATGTTTATTCTTTCAGTGAAATACGGAACCTGTCACGCCCTGACCATAGAGAGCCATTGTTTATCTATGGTGTAGTAGGTCAGGGCGTGACTAGGGGTATTCTAGTTTATTATTTATATGTAGGTGTTTCGTATGATTCCCAATCAGAGGCAGTTGGTAATCGTTGTCTCTAATTAGGGATCATATTTAAGTAGCTATTTATCTTATTTAAGTAGCTATTTTTCCACCTGTGTTTGTGGGATATTATTTTGTGTTTGTGCATGTGCACCACGTAGTCACGTTCCGTTGTTCGTGTATTTGATTTATTTGTTTTTGGCTTAAGTTTCATTTTGGAATAAATATGTGGAAATCAATATCCGCTGCTCTTTGGTCCCGTTCTTACGACAACCGTGACAGAACCGTTCCATATTTTATCTAACGGGTGGCATCCATAAGTCTAAATATTCCTGTTACATTGCACAACCTTAAATGTTATGTCATAATTACGTAAAATTCTGGCAAATTAGTTCGCAACGAGCCAGGCGGCCCAAACTGTTGCATATACCCTGACTCTGCGTGCAATGAACGCAAGAGAAGTGACAATTTCCCTAGTTTAACATTGCCTGCTAACCCGGATTTCTTTTAACTAAATATGCAGGTTTTAAAAAATATACTACTGTGTATTGATTTTAAGAAAGGCATTGATGTTTATGGTTAGGTACATTCGTGCAACGATTGTGCTTTTTTCGCAAATGCGCTTTTGTTAAATCATCCCCCGTTTGGCGAAGTTGGCAGTCTTTGTTAGGAAGAAATAGTCTTCACACAGTTCGCAATGAGCCAGGCAGCCCAAACTGCTGCATATACCCAGACTCTGTTGCACAGAACGCAAGAGAAGTGACACAATTTCCCTAGTTAAAAAAAATAATGTTAGCAGGCAATATTTACTAAATATGCAGGTTTAAAAATATATACTTGAGTATTGATTTTAAGAAAGGAGTTTGTTTATGGTTAGGTACACATTGGTGCAACGACAGTGCTTTTTTCGCGAATGCGCTTGTTAAATCACCCGTTTGGCGAAGTAGGCTGTGATTCAATGATAAATTAACAGGCACCGCATTGATTATATGCAACGCAGGACAAGCTAGTTAAACTATCAACCATGTGTAGTTAACTAGTGATTATGTTAAGATGGATTGTTTTTTATAAGATATGTTTAATGCTAGCTAGCACCTTACCGTGGCTTCTTACTGCACTCGCATAACAGGTAGTTAGCGGGCCACGTAAGTCTCCTCGTGGAGTGCAATGTAATTGGCCATGATCGGTATCCAAAAATGACGATTACCGATTGTTATGAAAACTTGAAATCGGCCCTAATTAAATCGGCCATTCCAATTAATCGGTCGACCTCTAATACTGTATCTTATACCATCTTGCCTATGCAGCTCGGCCATCGCTCATCCATATATTTGTATGTACATATTCTTATTCATTCCTTTAGATTTGTGTGTATTAGGTAGCTGTTGGGGAATTGTTAGATTACTTGTTTCGATATTACAGCACTGTCAGAACTAGAAGCACAAGCATTTCACTACACTCGCATTAACATCTGCTAACCATGTGCTGTGATCAATCAAATTTGATTTGATCAAAAAATGTTTTGTCGTCCAGCTCTTCTTGGAAAGAGGAATTAGAAACAGCCATTGTAGCTAATAATTTAGCAATCTCAGCTGGACAGTGCATGGCAACATGGCTTCCATGAACCTGTAAACCAGTACCGCCCCTGTTTTGGAAAGCCTGCCTTTGAGGGTCTGAACAAGGAAGTAGGGTTCCCGTCAGACTGTAATTTTTTACAAAGCCAGGGAAAATTTGTCAACCTGAATATCCTGCAATGTCCTGGCAGATAGCATCATCGTACAGACAAGTCCAATGGCTCTAATTGAACAATGGCAACCATATCTACTTGCTGCTAGCGTGACTGCGCAAACCCAAAGGACACAATAATTGCTACAAAACATGACTCCATTTATTTTTTAGATCAGACAGCAGGCTCAAATCAAGCAATGATATCATTGGTTGAGCTCTCCCAGTGCAAAAATATACATTAAAAAAATACAGCTATAGTGAATAATTATGTCTGAAATACCCTCTCAGCACTCATGATTATGTAGGGAGACTGGAAAAACACCCCAAATAATGTTGAGCGGTGAAGTTTCCCTTTAACTGCCAGCCTGGCCTGGCCAGTCCAGGGTGAGTCCTACAAGTAAACAACACTCTACCTCCAATACTCCTACACTGAGTATCACTTTGCTGGGAGGAGAGGCTAGGAGATGCCAGTCTAATTGTCCAAATGTATACTCCAGACAACTGCCAAGGACTCCTAGCTTCACAGAGTGATGCAGAAATAGGCCTAACATACAGTAAATGTCGTACAGCCTAGTATTAGTGTGAGAAATGTATTGTGAAATGTACTTATGTTTGACAACTTCTGGTTGTTTAGCAATCTGATAATAAAGACTGAGTCTAATACTGAAATGGAATACAGCGTGCCTGGATCATCCTGCTTATACGAGCACCTTTGAGTAGCTAAGATGCTACAGTACTTGGATGAAATATGAATTTATTCCCTTTTTTTTTAAACCACCATTTCTGTGAGGACACTGATAATTACACCTTTTTCTTTTTTTATCAGCTTCCTCACTTAGAAAGTGATAATCTCAGCTATGCTCTTGTAAATAAGAGGAAATGCCATTATGGGTAATTTGCCCATTGGTCATGTCCTGTGTAATATGGTCACGTTTAGACTGCAGAAGACAACTACTTCTTAATATCGGTATTAGGGAGGAAACCATTGGATTGCTATTGCATTCTGTACTAAACTGCCATTTAACAAATAAGGACATAGACTGTGGGCCTAGCTTGCTTGCTGGCTGCCATGGAGTTCAGTCAGTCATCCACTGTATGAAGTTGTTGTGTGGAGCACAACTTCCACTCCCACTGGGGTTTTAACTGCTTTTGATTCGATTTACACTTGTCCAACTAAGTCACAGCTCAGACTGTAGTTAATTACATTCAAAACTGTTATACTGTGTGAAATTTTTTGGCTATATTTACAACCGTATGCCCAGTGTCTGATAGTAAAATGCAAAACGAACAGTATACATAGGCTATATTCAGAGCCAAATGTGAAGAAGATTTAACTAACAGATTTGTCTGTCATTAGCAGATCATATGGTGAAGAAATGCGTATTACTCTGTCATACACTGGGGTTGCCCTTACCAGTCAAATAGCTTACACTATAACGGCATCACTTCCATTAATTCTCATAAAAAACATCTGCTGGCACAAAGTTGAGTAGGAAACAATGTGGTTCCATGCAATTAAATGTTGGCATTTACAAAAGGCTACAATACAAATACTGCTGAATATATCAATAATTGTTTAGAGAACACTTGAGTTGATGACAATTAACAATAGTTTTTCAATTGAAATACTCTGGCATAAGAATAGCGTATACATCAACGGGGGGACAGGCCCAGAGCATATTCTCAAGGGGAAAAGGGCGTCACTGCCCTACGACCCAAGTGAAAGGGAACTTCAACTAAATGTAATATATACATTGTAGCTACAACTTTCGAGTTCTAAAAGCATTACGTTGCCAACTGATATAGAGATGAAAAGAAACAAAGTAACCACAGCCGTAACTTCTCACATAAAATTACAGTTGACTGGAATCGCGGCGGGCTGGCACCATGTAGCACTACACAGACAGCAAGCAACAGGTAAACAACCCTACGCCAGCGTATTGTGTGGACTGTTCACTTACCCGGACCAGGTTGCTGACAGCCGCCTGCACTGCAGCCACGGGTCCGGTGAGATCCGGGATAGCTTTCCCGTCCACTTCACCTTCTTCGTGCATTATCACCAGGTGGGATATCTGCTGAGCCACCGGCTCTAGGATACTTTC
This sequence comes from Oncorhynchus nerka, assembly GCF_034236695.1. Taxonomy (NCBI): domain Eukaryota; kingdom Metazoa; phylum Chordata; class Actinopteri; order Salmoniformes; family Salmonidae; genus Oncorhynchus; species Oncorhynchus nerka. The sequence goes on from NC_088423.1 coordinate 19,534,990, forward strand.
TATCGTCTTTGTGTGAAAAACCGGCATGATGAAAACTTAAGTCCGCTCTCCTATCCAAGAGAAAAAGGCAGACCCGTTCTGTGTTTCAAAACTTCCCTCTCTTGTTTGCGCCTTTATGAAATCTAATTTGGTTACTCCAACACTTTCCTTCCCTAGAACAGTTTCACTCTCTAGGAACACGAACTACTCCCCTTGCAACCATCAACGTGAGAATCCCCAACCGCACCTCGCGAAAAGTAATTGCAACTTTACCATAATGAACGTAATGTCCACCCTCCGACCAATAAGATAAATAGCATAATGTTACCGCCAACGCGATTGGCGCAAGTGGATGCCAATCTTTCCCGATTTGCCCCCGCCTATTCCACACATTCGCGTTTGCTTGAGTTCTCCCAAAATTACGTAATACATTATCATGCCCTAAAAAGGGAAATGTGCGTCTTCTGTTGAGAGGAGCAAATTCCAACCAGTAAGGACATAGACCGTGTAAATTCTAGTGACAAATTGCTGGCAGAAGGGACTGAAATATAGTCTAGTTGCTTTGGGATGTAGGCTATACCTGCTCTGTGCAGTTTCTATATAAAGGTAGAATGAACAATTGTAAAGTATAATATAATTTTAGCATAGAATAGAAAGTTAGAATATCCCAAATAAAAATTAGGTTTGATTAGGTGAATAAAATTCCCAGATATTGAATTGATAAATATTCCATTAGCCTTCTGCATAGTTATCATAACACATTAGCTGAAAGACTACAGTGATTAAGTAATTCAAATCATATTTAAGCATACCGGTAACCTACAACTAATTTGAATCCTTATAGGTAACATGTTTGTCTAACAGGACAGTCATAAGACCTACACTGAATAGGCTAAATCCATCCCAAGGTTTGTTTTTATGAGCCCAAATTTAAGTATGGGTCCTATCCACTGCCAGCAACAATTGACCATAGTTTATTCAGAGCTTTTCTTCCTACATCCACATAATCACAGTTGATCCTATGAGTCTTTCAAGTTCTGTATCTTGTGAAATTGGGATCACCCTCCAACAAGTTCATCACATTGTTTTCACTTTCAGACTTTGGCAGGCAACACACTTGAACCATCAAGAGGAAAAAAGGTGGCAGGTAGCCTAGCGGTTATGACCGTTGGGCCAGTAACCGAAAGGTTGTCAGTTTGTTCACCTAGTTGGCTCAGGGATCCAATCTGTTGGTTGGCCAAGGCACTTAATCCTAATTGCTCTGGATAAGGGCATCTGCTAAATTATGTAAATGTAGGAAAACAATTTCCCTACTGAAGTATAGTGTCAACCATGTGCACTTTTGTATAAGCTTCGAACTCAGGTCAAAATTATTTATTCTCGTTCTGGCAACTTGAGTGTAGCATAACACATTTTTCAAATTCCATCTCCCCTTTACAACATTAAATAACAATATTGGAGGGTTGAAAATCAACTGCCAGCCAAACCAGCAAAGGAATTCACACAGCTTCCCAAGAGGAGGCTGCAAGGCAGCAGACTACTTCCTAAAAAGGAAGAGTCTTAAAAATAAAGAATCAAGGAAGTTGCTCTGTTTGAGACATCATGTAAACATTCAAGCGATTGATGAACCTGCAGCTGCTGCTCTCATGCTCTGGTTCTGTTTCTATCTTGCAGTGTTTTGGTGCCTATCAGTGGTGGAAAAAGTACCCAATTTTCATACTTGAGTAAAAGTACAGATACCTTAATAGAAAATGACTCAAGTAAAAGTGAAAGTCACCCAGTAAAATATTACTTGAGTGAAAGTCTACAAGTATTTGGTTTTAAATATACTTAAATATCAAAAGTAAATGTAATTGCTAAAATATACTTAAGTATCAAAAGTAAAAGTATAAACCATTTCAAATTCCTGATATTAAGCAAACCAAAAGGTAGCATTTTATATATATATATATATATATATATTTTTACTTTATTTAAGGATAGCCAGGGACATACTCCAACACTCAGGCATCATTTACAAACAAAGCATTTGTGTTTAGTGAGTCCATCAGATCAGTGGCAGTAGAGATGGCCAGGGATGTTCTCTTGATAAGTGCATGAACTGGAACATTTTCCTGTCCTTCTAAGCATTCAAAATATAACTAGTTATTTTGGGTGTCAGGGAAAATGTATGGAATAAAAAGTACATTATTTTCATTATAGTGAAGTAAAAGTATAAGTTGTCAAAAATATAAACAGAAAAGTAAAGTAAAGATACCCCTAAAAAGTCATTAAGGAGTGCATTAAAGTATTTTAACATAAGTACTTTACACCACTGGTGCCTATACCAAGGATGGGTAACTCCGATTTTTGGGTCTTCGGGCTCAATTGGAGTGACAATGTCTCATAGAGATTTTCTTGAAAACTATGTCACTAAAGTTGGAAAATGTGTGGTAGCAGTGCAGCAATGGTAGCTTTCTCTGTATTATCACTCTTTCGTTCATCCCTCCGTCCCATACATTTTTCCCATAGGGATTTTACACTGTGACAAATAATGTTAGTATACAACAAGTTATTGCTCACTTATACCCTTTAATCATATAACAATGGAAAGCTTAGATTCACAGCTATCCACCAGACACTTTCCAAACCCCCTGACTCACACTCCTTATGAGCAAAACATTTTAGCAGCCCCCCCTCTTGACAGCGGAGAGAAACAATATTTTAGAGTTAATTTTCTTGCGATACTACACATTTTTCCATGGGGCATAGAGAAAATGTTGCAATTTTATAACTAATTTCATACAATTCTACTCATTTTGCCAGGTGAGAGAGAAAGATGAGCAGTTTTACAGCAAATTTTCTGTAATTCTACACATTTTGTCATGGGTGGAGACAAATGTTTGCCATTTTAATATGATATCTGAGTGAGATATCATATTACGGGGGCCCTCAGGTTGGTAATTTTACCATGATTTCTACAAGTTTAGATAGCTAGCCGTTATACTACACATATACATTTACATGGGCTAATTGAGTGACTGACATAAGAGAAAAACTGCTAATGGACAACAAACATTTGAAAATGAACCTTGTGTATTCTACTATTCTAACTCTCAGCAGTAAGTTGAGACCCAAACTGAGTTCCAAAAACCTAACCCTGGCCTATACCAAAGATGATTAAATATAAGATCCTGAAATATACAAGGTTTAATATAATCGTCTTCAAGGTTTTTTAATCTCTCATTTAGGCTTGGATGCCTGACACATCTTTGAAGTACAAAGTCAGCATGCAGTTAGTTCCATGTAGTGTAAATACATGGGGTTAAAGAGTGCACTGCATCCCTAGTAGCACACCACACTAACACCACATAATCACTACTCACTCCAGGGTTACTGCCATATAGCTCAATGCAGTCCATTTCAGATGCTCTTACCTCATAATCACCTATTCCTAGTTTCACCGACCCAAATTAGTATTTTTTTAAGGAAGCAGAGTGGTGTTTGTAAATACTGAAAAGCACATTCAGGCTCTGTAGCCTAGGCCTATTTCCCTTATTTTAGAATGCCTGAAAATCTGATGATATAGTTCTGTTGTTTAGTCTTATACTATTTATTTGAGTTGCAAGCAACTGCAGTTCACAATTTTTGCAGTATCTTTCCATAATACCACTCTTACTTAAATGGATCCATAATAACGTGATAACCCAAAAGGTCCAAGGAAATGCTATAGAATAATGCCATAGAATAGGCCTCAATGACAGTACACAAGAAGGCCCCTCCCTCTCTCTAAAAATCCATGCCTTCAGAGGATAACCAAACAGAAGAGTCCGTTCTAGATATAGAAATCAAAGGGAAGGCAGCAGGCTGTAGTTCTCTGAAGTCTCGGGTTGCTCCCAGGGCCCTCCCCTGTGTACAGTCTGGAATGCACGTGGGGCTGCCTGCCGGTCAAGATGGGTGGTCTGGTATGCGTTCCAAATGGCACCCTTTTCCCTATGTAGTGCACTACTTTTGACCAGGGCACTGTGGGATTGTAAGGAATAGGGTGCAATTTGAGACACAGGCCCTGGTCGCCTTCTTACGCTCTATGTCTGATAGAATAATTTAATGATACTGTCTGTCAACACAAAACTGAAATAGAATTGTTGGTAGTTTGTATTTAGTTCTTCCTCAAAGTGTAATGGAGGCACACTTAATAAGGATCCAACACTGATCCCGTAGAGGTTAAGTGTTAAGTGTTCAACACATTCCATTGTTATTTTTATAACTATTGTGATGTAAACAAATCCATAATGTGCTCCTATGATGCCATGCTATCATTTTATGTAGTAGGAATTGTTCTGATATTGCTGAAAGTATTCTTTAGATGCTTTGAGAGAAAATACTATTTTGAACCCTCGGTTCAGTTATGCATCAACAGCACTACTCTGTACAAAGGCCCTGCGATGCTATAGATAGTTAACACCTGACACCCTCTAGTGGTGAAATGTAGTAAATACAACAGGTTCAAATAATTGAGGAAATTAGATACTCACTTATTATCATGCCCAATTATAAACTGTACCACATTGTTATACTGGAAAATGACTACATGACTTTCAAATGCTGTTTTATATGAAATGTAAATCTTAAGAGCTTCATAAGTGAAACCAATGTGTAATTTGACCTCAACTATCCAACCTACCTTAACTAAACTAAAATCACCTTTGTATACTTGGCACTGTACAGAGTTGGCATGATATGATATATCTGTATGTATCTCTGTATGTATCACACATGCAAGACACTCGCACACACACACAGTACAGATGTAGGATGTTAATTTGAGACAGTTTTATACCGCAGGAAAATAATCCTGCAGCAACAGGAAATGTTCATTATTACGTGGATTATACATTTTTCATCAAGGCAAAATAAAGGCTTCTAACTTTAGCATTTTCTGCTGTGTAGAAAATTTGCAGCAACAAAAGAGTGATCAAATTAAGATCCTACATCTGTACACGACACACACACACACACACACACACACACACACACACACACACACACACACACACACACACACACACACACACACACACACACACACACACATTTGATCCCATACTCCTAGCACACAATGACTACATCATGCTTGTGACTCTACCAAATAATTGGATGCATTTAAAGTTTGTTTTGGGTTATGCTTGCCCAATAGGAACTTAATGGTGAACGATGACTGGATTAATTTTCTTTCTAAGTGAGTAGATAAGATGTTTATGAACACATCAAAAATATGTTTATTTTATTTAAGCAGGTAGTCACCATTGAGACCAGGGTCTTTTTCACAAGGGAGACCTGCATATATATATACTATTTCAAAATAAAATACAAAACAATTAAAATACATCACAACACAAATATTCAAGAAAAACAATTACATTCTTCAATAAGAAGGTCCCCAATCAATATTTGTAATTGCCCGTGCTGCACCAGAACATCCAACTGAAATGCATTTTGTAGTTGGTTCCAGCAATGAGGTGCTTTAAAACTAAAAGCGGATTTACCTAGTTCGGTGGAGACCTGATAATACCATGATTAAGAAAAATCATGAATGTTGATGATTGAGAAAGTAACAGAGGCAACAACAAAACATGCTATGTGCAAGGAATATGGGACAAAATACTAAACTTTTGAGTACTTTAATTCACTAAGTACATTTGTAATAATGTAAAACAGATGTTTGACATTCTGTACTGTCTCCTCACATGAAACATTTGAACTCAAATCCAAAATGCTGGAGTATAGAAACAAATGAAACATTTTATATTCACTGTCCAAATACATAAGGAGGGAAGTGTACGTATATATGCAGTGAGTGAGTTATGTGGACATATATCACACATTTGTAATAAAGTTATATGTTAGGTGTCACAAACGTTACATTGAATGGACCAAGGCACAGCGTGCGTAGAAATGAAAAAACTAGACTACCCACCCTAGTCACACCCTGACCTAACCAAAATAGAGAATAAAAAGGATCTCTAAGGTCAGGGCATGACATTAGGTTCATAACCTAAAACCACTATTCTATTGTTAATGTGTTTATGGAGCTTGTAATTAATGGTGTGAACACGGTTGACAAAGTAAGATGACGATTCAGTCACAGATAATATTTCTTGCCAATAGAGAAGGAATGTATCTTTCAACAGCTGCAATTCAACACTGTCTCCTTTTATGGACAGATTGGAATGAATGAGTTGTTGAAAAACTCAAGACTATCATCAGGCACTAATAACACTGAAGGATTTCAAAAACATAGGCTAAATGTTTTGATATTAACTGACTAACCTCGTCCACGGGCTAATTGCTACCACATAAGTATGGGTTCAACAGAAAGAGAGTCGACTGGTGGACGAGACTATCAACTGACTGACTCCTACAAACCCACATTAATCATCAGTCCCCAACAGGCCTTCCAGCGTAATTGGAGGTATGAAGTATTCCATTCATCCAGATGACTAATTTGAAAGACAAGTCTAACCTTAATTACGTTTACATGACCATTGGGTAAAAGATCTGAAGCCTTGTGGTTTAAGGTTGAGCCCTGATCAAGAGAGATTCCAGAGGCATGACTAGGTCGAGGCTCCTGGGTGGTGTGGTTGTGTGGGCGGTGAGGGTTGCATGTTGTATAGGGGGATAACCATAAAACAAGCTGTCACTGGTGAGTCACTGGAAGGAGATCTTCACAGAGTTGCTACACTTAACCACCTTCAAGTGCTGCACTGTGGCTGACCCATTGCTTCTAGCCCATTGGGTTGTGAGCACAAAGACACATTTCTGTTCTCTGTAAGATAATGGACAATAAGGCATATAGCCCCTGAATCCTAGATCAACACTCCTCTCTGAGATACTTTATGAATACCTTGCCCTGGTTCTGTATGTTGTAGACGATCCTTCTCTTTGCTGTAAACAGCTATCTCACAGCAGGATCTCGTGTCAATGGCCTGGCGTGCCTGGGGTAGACTGACAGTCCTCACAGAGCTGCTCTCCTCTGCACACTGACCATCTATAGCCTTTAGCTTCAGTAGGGTTGTATGGGAAACATAAATTAACCACTCCGATCCACATTATTATGATTAGAGTCTCAAATCCCATGACACATGCACTAACGTTTTACTCTTGACCTTCACACAGCATACAAACAAAAAAATCAATACCAGTGAGATTAGAATTTAATAGCCTGGTGGGTCCCTCCAATGACCAGAGGAGTTGGCAAGACAGCACAAACCAATTTGGAACCAGGCTAGGAATGTTTTATTGCCTGGCTGAAGCGACAGACTCTGGCTGACTCTGTCTGGGAATCCGCTTTGATGTTATCGCCACGATGCGTCGATAATGAAGGGGGCTGTGCTTTTACGAGTTCGTTCTCTTCTGTGTCTCTTTCAATCTCTCAGCATTACAAGGAAAACCGTGTTCATACTGTAGGGGAGAGTGAGATAAGTTGTGCCAAAGGGTTAGTTGAGCCCCCCCTTGTTTTTAGCAAACCATACACAAAATGAATCACGTGACCAAATATTTAGGAAGAGGTCATCACTTCGTGCAGTCTGTGAAGGAAGAAACCACATGGAAAAAGTGGTAAGCAAGTTAGGTCCAAAAAACTGATTATCACAAAGTCAAATGAATTTATTGTATTATAGGTTTCATGATGCTTGAAACCAAAGTAGACCATTTTAAGATTGTTTTGTACATATCTATAAACTACAATACGAGGTCCTAAACCTAGCATGAAAGTGCATCCTCATAGCTGCGTGGGCTAATATAGTTCAAATGGTTGCTTTGGGTAAATTGTGCCATTTGGCTAATCAATATACCCCATACAATGATGATTATATTTAGTCAGTTTTATGCATAATATGCATAGTATTTTGAAGACACCTCGTATTTGTGTGATTAGTGCATTTCAAATGATGAAAAATGCCTTCATCAGGTGGGTTTGCTCCCATCTAGGCCACAATTGAAGCGTTTCTTCCCAGGCGTAATGCAAGGCTTTATCGCTGGGATTTGAGGTTACACCAGGGCCTGAGAACTGGCGTACCGGAAACCCCTGCAGCCCCTGCAAGGCTTTATCGCTGGGATTTGAGGTTACACCAGGGCCTGAGAACTGGCGTACCGGAAACCCCTGCAGCCCCTGCAAGGCTTTATCGCTGGGATTTGAGGTTACACCAGGGCCTGAGAACTGGCGTACCGGAAACCCCTGCAGCCCCTGCAAGGCTTTATCGCTGGGATTTGAGGTTACACCAGGGCCTGAGAACTGGCGTACCGGAAACCCCTGCAGCCCCTGCAAGGCTTTATCGATGGGATTTGAAGTTACACCAGGGCCTGAGAACTGGCGTACCGGAAACCCCTGCAGCCCCTGCAAGGCTTTATCGCTGGGATTTGAGGTTACACCAGGGCCTGAGAACTGGCGTACCGGAAACCCCTGCAGCCCCTGCAAGGCTTTATCGCTGGGATTTGAGGTTACACCAGGGCCTGAGAACTGGCGTACCGGAAACCGCTGCAGCCCCTGCAAGGCTTTATCGCTGGGATTTGAGGTTACACCAGGGCCTGAGAACTGGCGTACCGGAAACCCCTGCAGTCCCTGCAAGGCTTTATCGCTGGGATTTGAGGTTACACCAGGGCCTGAGAACTGGCGTACCGGAAACCCCTGCAGCCCCTGCAAGGCTTTATCGCTGGGATTTGAGGTTACACCAGGGCCTGAGAACTGGCGTACCGGAAACCCCTGCAGCCCCTGCAAGGCTTGGGGGCCCATGCGCCTGTCATCAATGTCTATTTTCTTTAATTTAATAAATAATTTTGACAGTAAACCTCCAAAATGTCATTCATATGAACATTTTTCATTTCCATATGTTCTATGAAGCTAAGTGTTTGTTTCCTGGGCTTCAGGAATGAGAAAGGGATATAGGTGAACAAATGCTGTGGTCAAGGCTACGACGGCACCAGCACGAAGAGTGGAGCTTACTAAGGTGTTCAAAAGCGCATATCAAAGGGTCTGAATACTTGTGTAAATAAGGTATTTATGTTTTTGACTTGTAATATATTTGCAAGAAATTCTAAAAACCTATTTTCGCTGTGTCTTTATGGGGTATTGTGTGTAGATGAGTATATATTTTTTTCATCCATTTTAGAATAAGGCTCTAATGTAACAAAATGTGGAAAAAGTCAAGGGGTCTGAATACTTTCTGAATGCACTGCATAGAAAGGTTTGGAAAACACACATACTGTACACCTACACATTAACACACAGAAACAGTACAACCTCCATATATTTCATAACGTGGACTGTGAAGAGACACAAAGGTACAGACAGACACATGCATACGCATACAATGTGACATTGTTGTATGGTGATATTAAAAATGTTGTACTGTAGATATGTAGTGGTGTAATAAGGTTATATGATGTACTTTTTTATATTTTGTTGTATATATAATGTACGTGCTTTAATATGTTTGGACCCTAGGAATGGGGATCCCTAATAAATACAAATACAAATATCATAGGCCTAATAGTACTATAGAGTTCTTTTTACTTACACACAATATAGCTGGGTCACCACATCCTGCCCCTAGGGATCCATGGCCCTGTAACGCCCCAACCCAACACACCCGACTCAGCTTTAGGATCTTAGTGAAACATTCATTGTTTTCAGGTGTGTTAGCCCAAGGCCAGAGTGACCACAGTACACCGGACCCACACGGCCAGGACTGAGCAGCCCAGTAGCAAGCGATTGCCTAAACAGGTGTCTCCTCTGACGTATCCATGTTTTCAATACAGACTCCCTTTGTCGTACAGTATTCCATATAAGGCATCCAGCCAGACCTTTTGAAAGTTGCACAGTATACCCTTAATCTGAAAACAAATCTAGTGATACTGTACATAACTTGACATTTCTTCCAAACATTGTAGGAGGATAACCAACCTTGCAATGAATTGCAATGCATTTATTTGCCACTATAAATGCTAGGTTACACAGTTTATTCTGATAACAGTCTCCAGTATCAACATTTTCAAGCAAATAAAAACAGGGAGAAGGGAGAACCTGTAGACATACTTAGATAAAAGTACATACTCTTTGTCAGAATTCAGCCAGCCTTCACAAGACCACAACATATGCAAATATGTCACCTTTTGTGCTTTACACCTCCAGCAGAATACAACTTCTGAGTGCATGATATTCAGTTTCACTGGCATTAGGTACGTTCTATGGATGGTCTTTTATGTCTGAGATGTGAACATGACTGGGCATTTTAACATATCTGGATCCATTCATCATTATCAATAAAGTCTCCCAGGTCTTTCTCACACATTGGGAAAAGCCTCTATCAACCCTTGATACAGTTTGGAAATCATCTTTGGAGGTTTGTCAGACTGCCTTAAAATAACATCTGGCTTGTCCAGTGTTTGTTGGACAGAGGAAATAAAGTGTTGTATCTGCAAAACTTCACCTCACCTCTGTCACAGACTGGTCTTCCCTGGCTGCCTGACCCTGTTGAGGCCCCCGTCACCATCGAATCCGCCTAAATTGAGGCATGACAAAGAATTACCTTGGTGTACATTTATACATTATATAGGTGGTTCAGGTGCTTATACACCTGCATTGCTTGCTGTTTGGGGTTTTAGGCTGGGTTTCTGTACAGCACTTTGAAATATCAGCTGATGTAAGAAGGGCTATATAAATTTTTTTGATTTGATTATGCAAGAATATAATCAATGGTTCAATAACTGAAATTACCATTATTCCCAGATCCCAGACTGTAGCTTTAAGTTTAAACTGCACGACTGTTGGTCTACTCATCAATTCAGGATTAAACCCTGTATCATTCATTGAATACACTGCAAAATTCACCTGAGCTCCATAGACTGGTCTTACCTGGCTGTCTGGCCCTGCTGGGACCCCTGTCACCATCTGATCCTGCTAAAACATGATGAGCATAGTGGGATGTCTGCGGGACCTACGATCCTGACAGAGATCATTGCGGACAAAAATTGCCCCCCCTCCGTCCCTCTTTACCGTCCCCAGTGAAAGTTGCGCCCCTGAATTTAGATAGTTCCTTACCTAACTCACAGTATTTGCCACCATAATCATCTGCGCATAGGCAGAATATGGGTTCTAACAGACAGTGAGGGGACAGAGGTGTCACAGGGAAAGCAGAAGTCACCTAGAAACAGTAACAAATGAAAAACAAGAGAGTGATAAGCTCTGAGTACATGTGATGAAGATATACTTGATTTGTTTTTGTTGCATTTTCGGTGGCAAAGAGCTTGATTGAGCTTGATGTACCTAATAATCCCCAGTTTACAATTGGCTCATTCATCCCCCTCCTCTCCCCTGTAACTATTCCCCAAGTCGTTGCTGCAAATGAGAACGTGTTCTCAGTCAACTTACCTGGTAAAATAACGGACAAATAAATAAATAAAATAAAATACCTGATCTTCTTTGATAGGGAAAATCAAACCCCCCACCCATGGACAGCACCCTCGCCACAAAATAATTTCCCGCAGCCATAGGGCAGGGTTGATAGTTCTCTGAATAAATGGGCACCTCATGCATTTTACAATTGTACCCGTGGATGCCACTGAGAGTCCCTGTTGTACTACTAATAAGCAAAGCCATTATGAGAAGGAATAAAACACAGCTAACCAGCATAAAACACAGCTAACCAGCAACCACATAAACTATTGACTGCATCATATTAAATATAAGTTTGTATTTTAAGTATCAGTCTATCAAAATGTATTGCTAATAATTAGTCTACATTGTGCAGTGTTGTTATAGAGGAAAGGTAAACCACATCTAATGAATTATTTATCATTTATAATTCGTAGGCCTCTTATTCGTACATGCTGTTACAGGTTGCTGGCTGTAGATGAGCTGATTCATCAGGTGTTTAGGTAAATGGTCAAGGAATTACGTCAGTCAATTCACATGAAAGATGTGAACTAAAACAAATATGTACATTTTTATCCCGGAAGTCGCCATGCCTGGATTCTGCTTAGTTCAATTCCTCCAGACTGTGCGTCGCGAAGGCTCAGGACAACTGGAGGAGGGTGTGACGGATGAGGGAGACTATCCACGAGGAAGACGACGCACGAGCGACCGACGGACGGATAAGTATTCAGGCGCTTCAGGCGAAGCAAACAGGTGGCTGCCTAGTACAGCATGGGTAACGCTGACTCCAAACTCAACTTCAGGAAAGCTGTGATACGACTAACAACCAAAACACAGGTTTGTTAACATAATAACGCTCTTTTGCATAGGCCAATGCAGCATTTAAATATTTATGAACAGTTCTGTTTTTCAAGATAAAAATAGCAATTCAAGTGGGCCAGATGGTAGTCTGCCTACAAGTTTGTATTTGACACACATGGATGAGTGACATGGATGATTGGGTGCTAGAGAAATACAGTAATAGTTACCATCAGTCCTATAGCAGAGTTTACTGGTTAAATGTAAACTTTTAATTAAAATGTAGGACTAGGATATTTATATTTTGTTATTGGCTATAAACTGACAATTAGATTAATTGTAGGGTACTGTTTTAAATACTGCGAATTTGTGTCATCAAATAGTGGACTCATAATATCGGCAACAATGTATCTATGTTGTAATCAAATGTAACATTGTAGTCATACTTCTGTAGTTATAATAAACACAACCAAGAGCCTCATATCAGGTGCAGACAGTCGTTCTAAGGTGAATCCTATTCACAGAGCTATGATGAGATGTGAATATGAATACTGTACATTCGGGGCTGTATTTGAATCAATAATTTTCCTGCTTTATTCTTCCTTGATTTAAAAAAAAAATAGAATGAAGGTAGCCTAGAAACCATTTCCAGCTACATTTATGATGACATGGTTGTTGAATGAATCATAACACTCAGACAATGTGGCTGATTTAAGGTGGGATGAAAGACATTCAAGTTAGTTAAATAAGCATTAGTCTAAATTGCACTGTTTGGGTGACATTTACTCTGTCATCAAGGCAAAACAAGTAGCTGAATATATTGTCTGTACAACAAAACAAAATTCAATTTCATCATATGTGTTCTTCATTGGGGCGGCAGGTAGTCTAGTGGTTAGAGCGTTGGATTAGTAGCCGAAAGGTTGCAAGATCAAATCCCAGAGCTGACAAGTTAAAAATCTGTTGTTCTGACCCTGAACAAGGCAGTTAACCCACTGTTCCTAGGCTGTCATTGAAAATAAGAATTTGTTCTTCACTGACTTGCCTAGTTAAATATAGGTAAAATAAAAAAAATGGATGGTTTCCTGGGCACAGATCTTAGTCCTGGACTAAAAAGCAATGCTCAATGAAGAATCTCCATCAAGAGTGATTTTTTTTAGTCCATGACTAAGTTTATTATGTCTATATTTATCTGCTCTGCTCCTGAAGGCTACAGCCAAGCAGGTTTCTGAATTAATAATGTATGAGTTAATAGAGAAGGGAAATGGCAGCATCCCAACCATCTGTGCTCATCAATGAGAGCACACTCACATGATGTAGAGTGGAGTGACGTCTGGGACTGGGTTTAGATGGGGCCTGGCTCTGTGTGTCTGAGAGTGGAGTGACGTCTGGTTCTATCTGTGCGATGGTGTGCAGAATGGAGATCGTTTCCTCTGACTCACTGTTCTGGTCAGAGCGTCAGACTGCCACAGTGCATTGCTAGCTACTGGCCATCATGGGGAATATAAAGGATACGAAGAGCTGAATTTGTGGTCGCAACGCTGTCACCATTACCACCACATGGGAGCATAGACTGCAGTGTGCAGACTGAGGAGGCTCTTTTTACCATGCTCACATGGTGGGAAATGTCTACAGAATTCAATGTACGTATCTCAGAGCATCGTAGCACCACTAGGTGCAAAAACTCGACTTGCCCAGTTGCGACCCACTTTTTGGAAGCAAACCACTCAATTTCATCTCTGCGTTATATTGGCATCGAACATGTCATCCTCCCTAGGAGAGGGGATGACCTTGATAATTTATTGTTAAAATGAGAGGCAGCCTGGATCTTTAATTTAAAGACCCTTGCTCCCTTCAGTCTCAACGTAGACTTTGATCTGAAGCCATTCTTGTGATTATTGTGACTTTGCCATTGTAATTGTTTATAAGCTTAAGTAGTCTAAAATGAATCTATGATCGTATGCTATCTATTTGTTTTTTTGTATGCTGTTTGTATGCCATTTGAATATTTGAGAATTAACCAATGATATTAGGCCACACTTGGCCATGATCACAGACACCTGTGTGCCATTTGACACTATAAAAACGAGTAATCCCGCAGTGCTTGTGATCATACCCTGATGAATACAGCTTGGCTGTCGAAACGTTGGTAATTACGTTTTTTGCATCTGAGCTCCTAGAGTGTGCGGCTCTCCTTTATTTTCAAGGGAAATGTCTACAGAACAGACTAAAGAAAAAGTTGCACTCATTTATTTTTCTTGCTGTGGATTTATTTGACTAATATTTTGGCTACAGAGCCTTCATCAGATAGGGTTTTGGGATGGGGAATATATCTAATCCCTGTTTGTTGCCTCATCTCCCCCAGCCTGTGGAGACTACAGACGATGCTTTCTGGGACCAGTTCTGGGCAGATACTGCCACGACCGTCCAGGATGTGTTCGCTCTGGTGCCGGCAGCGGAGATACGAGCTGTCAGGGAGGAATCTCCCTCCAATCTAGCAACCCTCTGCTACAAGGTAATGTAGGGTAGGATACAGTACATCCTCTGTGTGTGTATGTGTGTTTAACCTTTATTTTTTCTACCTTGGATACAATTGGTGTAATAGGAATGCAAGACAGTGTACAGTAACAGTAAAATCTATGGCAAAAATCAGAACACGAACCAGACCACTCTTTGATCATTTAAAAACCTGCTGTATGTAAAATATTGTGTGCTATAGCTTGGAAGATAAATAAATGGGACTCAGGATGACAACATAATGATGTTTGTTTCCAACATTAGGGCCGTTTTCCTAAATAAGTTCAATCCGCCTCGTGTTTTGTTTCCTTGCCACGATACTAATGAGTATTGCAATACTTGTATTGTCCCGGCCCTAGTAACAGGTGTATTCTGAGTGTGTTAAGTAGTGCTGTAATGTAGTAACAGGCGTATGCTGAGTGTGTTAAGTGGTTCTGTAATGTAGCAACTGGTGTGTTCTGAGTGTGTTAAGTGCTGCTGTACTGCAGTATCGGGCAGGTGTTCCACCTGGGTTTGCTTCCAATATGTCTCTAGTTGTTTTTAAATTGTGTGTTTCATCCTTTTCTGTATTTAAGCAGATTCTATTGGGTACCTTGGATACAGATGGTGCTAAAGGAATGCTAGTGTTTGTTGCAGCAAACACCATTGTAAATGGAATTGTATGCCTGTGTTGAGCCTCAAGGGTCTGCTGTATAAGCCCTCAAATGGAAACGCTTGCATAAGCAAGAAATGAAGCAGTGTGTGAGAGGGTGTGTTGTATTTGACTAACTGTACATGTTCATGTGTTCATTCCAGGCGGTGGAGAAGCTAGTCCAGGCGGCTGAATCTGGTTGTCCCTCAGAGAAGGAGAGACAGATAGTCCTGAACTGCACCCGTCTTCTCACACGTATCCTACCATACATATTTGAGGATGCAGACTGGAGAGGGTTCTTCTGGTCTAACGTTCCTGGAGCTCGGGTGAGAATACTGTACTGCTCATCAACGGCACCATCCAATATAAATAAAAACATGCTGTGTCCCAGAAGTGTTCTGTGCTATCCTAGCCCATTGGACATGTAACCCTTTGAAGTTGTGATTTCATTATATATGCAATTTGCATATCAGTTTATCAGTGGTCAGGGTCATTTTAATTAGGTGAGACTCACTTCTATGTTCCTTTATTATTTGGGAATTAAGAGAGATGCATTCTCTATCACATGCTGCCAAGGATGCCAGTCTCGCTCTCTACTTGTCTTTAGCACCTCAGACTCAGTGACCACTTGCAGGGAGAAGCTGTGTGGCGGGGCAAGGGAGATGAGGAAGTGTTGGACGAGCAAGGAGGCATGGCTGAGTCAAATTAATGAAGTGGCTCAGCCATACGCTCCTTGTCAGTAACAACCACATGATCAGCATTAAGGGACATGGGCAGCTGTGAGGAGGAGGGTTTATTCTCCAGGTCTTTCATTGTTTTCCAGAACTTCTTGGGGTTTGACCCACAGAGAGAGAACTCCTTAACCTCTTGAGTGTAGGGGGCAGTATTTTGATGTTTGGATGAAAAACGTACCCAAATGAAACTGTCAGATTAGGATAGAAAACACTCTAAAGTTTCCAAAAGTGTCAAAATATTGTCTGTGAGTATAACAGAACTGGTATCGCAGGTGAAAACCCGAGGAAAATCCAACCAGGAAGTGCTGTTTTTCCTGAAACCTCTCTGTTCCATTTCATGCCTTCCCTCCATTTAAAGGGATATCAACCAAATTCCTTTTCCTATAGCTTCCACATGGTGGGAAGAGTCTTTAGACATAGTTTCAGGATTTTATTCTGAAAAATGAGCGAGAAAGATCACATCGCGTCATTGGATGGCTGGGTGCCAGCAGAGTTTTGCATGCGTAAGCAGCTTGGAGCTGACATTTTCTCTCACTCCTATTGAAAAAGCTACGGTCCAGTTGAAATATTATCGATTATTTATTGTAAAAACAACCTGAGGATTGATTATAAAAAACATTTGACATGGTTCTACGAACTTTACGGATACTATTTGGAATTTTCTTCTGCCCCGTCGTGACCGCTCGCGCCTGTGGATTTCTGAACATAACACGCCAACCAAATGGAGGTTTTTGGATTTAAAAAGAGTCTTTATGGAACAAAAGGAACATTTATTGTGTAACTGGGAGTCTCGTGAGTGCAAACATCCGAAGATCATCAAAGGTAAGAAATTCATTTTATTGCTTTTCTGACTTTCGTGACCAATCTACTTTGCTGCTAGCTGTTTGTAATGTTTTGTCTACTGAGAGCTATCCTCACATAAATGCTTGCATAGATTTAGCCGAAAACCTTTTTTGAAATCTGACATGCCAGGTGGATTAACAACAAGCTAAACTGTGTTTTGCTATATTGCACTTGTGATTTCATGAAAATGTGATTTCATTAAAATTTGAATTTGGCGCTCTGCAATTCAGCGGATGTTGACGAAAATTATCCCACTAACGGGATGGGTGCATAAAGAAATTGAGGTATCTACTGTAACTTTGGTTTTCTAGATAGCCTGAGTGCACTTATTTCTCCTGAACAACAGCCAGTTAGCCTGGGTATGCGTGTGCCGAGCCTTTCGCCAAATGGTGTTCTTGAGGTGGAGTAACTCTGAAAGATCACAAGAACTTCAAGGGGTGCTAGACCCCTGCTTGTTTTATGTTGGAATACAAGAGGCTTAATGATGTCTGCTCTGTAACAATACAAATCTAGAGTTCATATGCATGACATATTATGCATAAACAGACTTATTTGTACCCCTTTTTCTCCCCATTTCGTGATCTCCAATTGGTAGTTACAGTCTTGTCCCATCGCTGCAACTCCCCTACAGACTTGGGAGAGGCAAAGGTCGAGAGCCATGTGTATGGTTTCCTAGAAACAACTAACCATTTGGCTCAACTTACCCCACTCTCCCCTACTTGTTACAGTCATTGGATAGAATAGGTTTGTCTTATGGTGAAAAGGATGCTGGTGATTTAGCACAACATGCACTGTGGGCTTGGAGAATAGACAGACAGACAGAGGAAGAAAATTCTTCCCAAGACTCTGGTTTAATTTTTCAGCTCCCTTTTCAGTTTTCTAAGGAACATATTTTCTTCTTGAATTTGTGAGTGAGCGCCCCACTCTCATACTGACTGTCCCCCACTAGTGCAGCCACTGCTGTGCTGTCTGGTGGAAACTGCATGTATTCAAGTTTTCAAAGCTCTGACCAGCCAGCATTGTAGGATGAGCCCAAGCTGGGTTGTGTTCATTTGGACACACCGTAGCAAAATGTTTAACAACTTTGTGTAACGCAAAATAAAATGTGCATTTCTTATTAGACAAGATCAGGTAGTACCTAGGGCTGTTGCGATGACCATATTACCGTCACACCGGCGGTCATTAAGGCTGTCAAATTCCACATGACCGTTTAGTCATAGTAATTAGGCTTCTCCAAGCTCTGACACTGCTTGCTAACTTGCTGGTACTCAGCACTCTATTGTCCCTATAATCACTCTGCCATCAATGCAAATGTATCAACTCTAATCAAACACTTCATGAGAGCCCATGAGCTCATGTTGCGCAACATTTCTATATGCTATGCAATTGCAGGAGAAAACAGAGTGATGGCCTCTATTAAAAAGAACAGGATCCCATCAGCTTTCTATAGGCTAGGCCTACTATATTTATTTCTCAAATTAGATTGATTTCTGTTCATTGTACTGCCTGTCAGCCATCAACAATCACCCATCATCTACGCATGTGAATAAGCGGACAGGCCAGGGGGGAAAAAACGTTGTTGACTTGTGGTTTGATTGGGCCATTTTCCACGGTAACAGTGCAGTAATTGGTTAAAAATTACTAACCCGCTTTGATTGGACCCTTTTATGCTCTAAAAGTGCGGGAATTGGTAAAAATTGCGAGGTCTTGCATAATAACACGGCAATGAGCGTAGTAGGCTATAAGCGCTGATTGGTTGATTTTGCATTGAATTATGTGATCGCGGAATCCTGGAGGGACTGCTATATTTAAAAAAATAAAAATAAAAAAAAGGTTTGTATCACAACTAAAGTTGCCAAATAATTAATCTGCTTTGCAAGGGGTGTAGAGCCTAACCTGCATACATAATCAGTGCACGAGTTTCAAGTTTGGGGAAGATAATTTTCACCATAAAAATGCAAATTTTTTAATAAAAATATTACATGTATAATTGCATTTGCGGTCACTTTTGATAATGGTGTTTTCCGCTATTGGAACATTTGCGCTTATAGCCTCTACGCTTATAATGTGAAGAAATGGCCTAATAGTTTATCAACGTTTTAAACTAAACGTTCTGATCTGCGTCAGCCACATTGCGTATTAATTTATTAATTTGGGATCTTTTGCATCCCACAACTGTCCCAGACTATGTTTGGAATATTTATTTCTTGCAGAGAATACAATAGGTCGACTTTCGTACTATGGAGGATAGTAGATGTGTTTTTGCTGTTCGTTAAGCCGAATTATCTTGTTGGCTGACGACAAGTAAATGTGGACAGATCTTCCAATATCTTCAATATGCACCTCAGAATTGGATAAGGTCGCACGCAGTTGCGTCCCCGATGTGGCTCTCTTCACTTGTAGCCTGTGAGAAAGACCCAATCACATGATGGATAGCCATGTGAGTGAGAAAGGATTCGGCTCGCTCAACACTCAGGGAGAAGGGCACAAAGGCCACTGGCCACAAAAGGCATGGATTTATTTCAGGGTGCATTACAGCCAAACAAAGGGGATGCCTCCTTGAAATTCTAGGCATTATCTAGTGCTTGTCAAATTGTAAATGAGTAACTGATGTAGTCTGTACAGCCTGTGCAAAAAACAAAGCAGAGCTCATGCCTTTTTCAATAAACTTTAAAAAAATCCTCATTCGTCGCATCATACAGCCTTAAAAATGTATTAAAAATCAAAACATATAACCCAATGTTTGTAGAACTAAAGTTACATTAATAACTCTAAATTAAGCATATAGGAATACATATTTCTTTGTTAACCGCTCAACACATAATAGCCGCATGTTGCGCCCTCATCGTTTGTTCAATTGTTTTCTTCATACTATAAAATAATGCCACAGATTTCTAAGCAAATCTTGTCTGCTAAAGGAACTAGTGTAACCCACAGCCATTTGGCATAGCCAGATCAGGACCTAACATAAAGTCAAATCAGAGTATGCTATTCTGTTCTTCTGAAATAGACTATATTTTCTTCATATCATGCTCCTTTAAACCTGTTTAAAATAAATAATGGATTTATTGTGAAGGTGTAGGCTATATTACATGGATTTATTAGACTTTTTTAAAAAGTAGATGTTCCAAAGATCTGCATCAGTGGCTTATAGGCTACGTGTGGAAGCCAGGAGATGCTAAATGTGTTTATGTCCATTACCGTGAGACCGACAGTTATTTGCTTGACCCTCACCAGCTGATGGAATGTCGTGACCGCTATAGCCCTAGTAGAACCTCCCCGTTACAGTCCATCTTCTTCCAGGATTTTTCGCCTTATGAACACGGACCTGGTGTTGAGTCAGGTCACTGTCCCAGGCAGAGAACTCTTTTGAGGTGTGGCTTTCCTTCTCCCTCCATGTCTGCTAATTGTTGGACCAGCTGGGTCTCCTGTAACCTGGCCTGTAGAGCATCTCAGCCTGCCTGAACACTGTTCCTATTGTGTCGCCCTCCCCCATCCCTCCCTCCTGGCCAGTGGTTGAATTGGGTAGGTATTGGATAGCCTTTAATTAAAATGAGAGGCTGGATGGGTGAATGCCAAACTATTATTGGAGTCGGTGTGAATGTGGAACGGTTGTAGCAATCGGTGAGGCATTCTCTACTACAGACTGAACTGGTTGGGGTACTATGTTTTTCCCGATAGCACACAGTCAGGCAGTTAAGGTGAAAGTGGCCTGAAGACCTGCTAAGTATTTGGAAAGGGTAGTACTATGGTCTCGAAACACAATTGAGTTTGATATGTTTTTGTCATGCTCATTATTGATAATCCTTAACCTATTTTATACTACAATGTAAGATACAGTACCAGTCAAAAGTTTGGACACCTACGCATTCAAAGGGTTTTCTTTTGTTTTTACTATTTTCTACATGGTAAAATAATAGTAAAGAAAGTCAAACTTAGAAATAACACATGGAATCATGTAGTAACCAAAAGTGTTAAACAAATCAAAATATATTTTTATATTTGAGATTTTCAGAGTAACCCTCTTTGCCTTGATGACAGCTTTGCACACTCTTGGCATTCTCTCAACCAGCTTCACCTGGAATGCTTTTCCAACAGTCTTGAAGGAATTCCCACATGTGCTAAGCACTTGTTGATTGCTTTTCCTTCACTCTGTGGTTCAACTCATCTCAAACCATCTCAATTGGGTTGAGGTCAGGTGATTGTGGAGGCCAGGTCATCTGATGCAGCACTCCATCACTATCCTTCTTGGTCAAATAGCCCTTACACAGTCTGGAGGTGTGTTGAGTCATTGTCCTGTTGAAAAACAAATTATATTCCCACTAAGTGCAAACCAGATGGGATGGGGTATCTTTGCAGAATGCTGTAGTAGCCATGCTGGTTAAGTGTACCTTGCATTCCACCTACTCTGCATCTCACAAAGCCATGACGGTTGGAACCCAAAATCTCAAATTTGGAATCATCTGACCAAAGGACAGATTTTCACCGGTCTGTTGTCCATTTCTCTTGTTTCTTGGTCCAAGCAAGTCTCTTCTTATTATTGGTGACCTTTAGTAGCAGTTTCTTTGCAGCAGATTGACCATGAAGGCCTGATTTACGCAGTCTCCTCTGAACAGTTGATGTTGAGATGTGTCTTACCT
Organism: Oncorhynchus nerka; assembly: GCF_034236695.1. Classification (NCBI taxonomy): domain Eukaryota; kingdom Metazoa; phylum Chordata; class Actinopteri; order Salmoniformes; family Salmonidae; genus Oncorhynchus; species Oncorhynchus nerka. The sequence continues at coordinate 19,556,539 of NC_088423.1, forward strand.
GAACTCTGTGAAGCATTTATTTGGGATAATGAACTTATCCTCTGCAGCAGAGGTAAGTTTGGGTCATCCTTTCCTGTGGCGGTTCTCACGAGAGCCAGTTTCATCATAGCACTTGATGGTTTTTGTGACTGCACTTGAAGAAACTTTCAAAGTTCTTGAAATGTTTCGAATTGACTGACCTCATGTCTTAAAGTAATGATGGAATGTCGTTTCTCTTTGCTTATTTCAGCTGTTCTTGCTATAATATCGACTTGGTCTTTTACCAAATAGGGCTATCTTCTGTCGTCCACCCCTACCTTGTCACAACACAACTGATTGGCTCAAAAGCATTAATTCCACAAATGAACTTTTTCTCCCCAATTTCGTGGTATCCAATTGTTAGTAGTTACTGTCTTGTCTCATCGCTACAACTCATGAAGCTTGTTGAGAGAATGCTAAGAGTGTGCAAAGCTGTCATCAAGGCAAAGGGTGGCTACTTTGAAGAATCTCAAATGAAATATATTTTGATTTGTTTAACACTTTTTTGTTACTACATGATTCCATGTGTTATTTCATAGTTTTGATGTCTTCACTATTATTCTACAATGTAGAAAATAATAAAAATTAAGAAAAAACCCTGGAATGAGTAGGTGTGTACATACTTTTGACTGGTACTGTATACATGCACTATTAGTATCTAAAATACGTGTTCTTTCCTGTGGCCGAACTCTTTGTCTGTTTCCTAGCAAGATAAAGGTTATGAGGAGGAGGATTGTGTCCTAGGTTGAGCATGATGATGATGATGTCTGTCTCTCAGCAGGATGATGATTATTATTATTTTGTCCTAGCAGGATAATTGTCTGTCTCCTAGCAGGATGAAGGCGAGGAGGAGGATTGTGTCCTAGGATGAGCACGATGATGATGATGTCTGTCTCCTAGCAGGATGAAGGTAATGATGATGGAGCGAGGCCCCTGGCTGAGTCTCTCCTCCTGGCTGTATCTGACCTGCTCTTCTGTCCAGACTTCACCGTTCAGAGCCACAAGAGAGCCGGCCCGGTGAGTAACCTCATACAGAAACGCTATCAGAGGGGGCCTCCTGAGTGGCGCAATGGTCTAAGGCACTGCATCGCTGTGCCACTAGAGATTCTGGGTTCGAGTCCAGCCTCTGTCGCAGCCGTGGGGCGGGGCACAATTTGGCCCAGCGTCATCCGGGTTAGGGGAGGGTTTTGCCGACAGGAATGTCCTTGCACTAGCGACTCCTGTCGCAGGCCAGGCACAGTGCATGCTGACACGGTCGCCAGGTGTACAGTGTTTCCTCCGACACGTTGGTGGAGCTGGCTTCTGGGTTAAGTGGGCATTTTGTCAAGAAGCAGTGGTTGGTCGAGAGCCACACTGCTTTCGGGGGACGCATGGCTCTCGACCTTCGCCTCTCCCGAATCCGTATGGGAGTTGCAGCGATGAGACTGTAACTACCAATTGGATATCACAAAATTGGGGAGAAAAAAATAAATATTATAATAAATATGATACACCATGATAATTAGTGTTGACCAGTGTTCCTTAGTTTCTGGAAAAAAACAGAAACTACTTGACCAGTTTATTTTTTATTTTATATTTTATAAACAATGCAAAACCCATACATACAAACGATAACATCGACTACATCACACCTGCCCAGACCCACTAGCACATGCCCGCATTACTCTCCGCCACATGGCCTCAAACTGCACCATTTTGTTTCTCTCCGTAGCCCCAAAAAATTGCTAATAAAGCATTTGCCCTTTCCATTGAATTTTGTCTGCATTGGTCAATCCAAAATGGCTTTTTAAAGCTGTCATTGAATTTTAAAAATGTCCTATTACCAAGTCATTTACAGTTTCTATGCCTTTAGTTTTCCATGTAGACCAATTTATCAGTGAATTCTGATAAGCTATCCAAGGATTGTTCCATAATGTTGTGTTTTTAGGGAGTGATATTGGTTATTGTTGAATACATTTCATTTTCTTCCGTATTGTTATAAACTATGAAGTTATTCTGGGGATGAGCATTCGCATCTTCAATTGTACCCATTTGTTTTTCTAGTGCATTTAACTATATTTATTAAGAAAAAGCCTTGGGTAGCTAGTTCATACAATCCCACGTCTGGAAGGTTAAAACCACCCTCAGACTTAGAAAGATATAAAACGTTCCTTTTTTATTCAATACATTTTTAATTGGCCATATAAAGTCTGTTATGACCGAGTATATTTTTTTTAAAGAATGTTTTCGGTTAGGTAATTGGCCATGCCACTTTGAATAGGTTTATTTAATTCAATCTGCTTTCATATGGTTGAGTAATGGAATAAAGTTATCTTTATATATTTGTTGTTTGTTGTCACTTAGTAAGCATCCTAAGTATTGAAAGGATTGCTGCAGATCTTGAATTATTATTTTTATTTTCCTATTGCCATATTTTTTCCCCACGTTAATTTTATATCTTGATTGTAGTATATTGGTCAGGTATCACAGGAGGTTATCTGCGAATAAGTTTAGTTTATATTCATGTTTACCATTACTGATACCTGTTATGTTTGGGTCTGGTTCAATTGCCAGTGCAAACAGGAAGGGGAGAGGGGACATCTCTGTCTTGTGACCCTGACCCTTTCTAAAGAAATTTAATCAGATAATGTACAGTATTATTTGTGTATATTATAGCTTTTTTTTTATAAGAGTCTTTTCCATATCAACAGCCATTATTGATAAACCTATAGCTTGTTTTTTGAGTATTGTATTAAACTGGAACATTTTATTGTATTTGTTTGTCAGTGTCAAATTTGAATAAATACCGTTTGATATGTATCACATCTGGTAAGACTTTTGCCATTCTATTGCTTATAAGCTTTGTTATTATTTTATTGACACAATTTAATAAACTTAAACTTGGGTCTATAATCAGTAAGAGACTCTCCAGATTTTCCTGGTTTTAATATAACTGAAATAACGGTTTGATACATGGAACTAGGAAGTACTGAATTGTGTGACGTGTGCTGTCATTTGTGTAAATAGAGGCGCTACTTTATCCCAAAATCTTGAATAGAATTCTATGGGAATGCCATCCATTCCTTGTGCTTTTCTCTGCATGAATATTTCTTCTTGGGTGATCTGTTTTTAGTGATTTATTTTTTTGTCTGCTGATAATTGCTTCAGAGTTGTTGAGTCTAAGAAGGCTATAGGGTCCGTCCAACTGTTTAATTTAAAGTTTGTATTTAATTTTGCGGGGGAAAATTGTAACTCAAGATCTGCTCACAAAAACGAGATTATGCAGACGTTCGCATTAATCTCAAATTAAGATTGGTTCCTAAGTGAACAGAATGTCCCATTAGACCCCTGTTGTGCTTCCATGCTGTGTGTAATGCACCTGTTAGCTCTGTTAGCTCCCCTGTGCAGACTAGGCTCCAGGGTTAATGAGTGACTCAAGTCCTGAGTGTGAGGTGAGGTGTGACCCTGGGCCATGTTTGTCAACTGGGCTGAGGAGGAGGAGGAGGGTGGTGGACACTCCTTATCCACTGTGCAAACACCTCTATGCTGTTGTTTCCGGCCACACAGGGCCCAATGGTGTTTGACAGGGCCGTGAAAATAAAATGGTCACCCTCCACTCTCCCTATCCTCCAGTTGACCACTCACTCACAGCTACTCAACATACACACGTGCATGCACACGGAAATGTCACACTCAGTGGAGCACTTGATGGTGTGAGGAAAAAAAATGGACAGCAGAGTTGTGTGGAGCAGAGTGGAGATGGAGAATAGCCAGGGGCTGTGTGTATTCTGTGTATCCTTATCGATTCAAGGATCCAGGCAGTCACACACAGGCAGTTAAGGCTGAATGACTGCTAACTATTTGGAAAGGCTAATTTGCTTGCCTGAGGAACATGCACAGACACACACACGCAACGTCTATCACTACCAAGGTTGGAGTCAACTATTGATTAGAGTGAATAATATCATGACAGAGTTCCTACACAACTGACCTTACTATAGTGAACATTAAAAATGGGGCTGCTGCTGACACTCCTTCTAGGCAGTTAAAATCTCTCTGCAGAGGTGTTGGACAATAGGTGGGCAAAGTCAGATGAGTGCTCAACTCAGGCCACTTGTAAAATCACAAGGTGGACAGAAGTGTGAACAAAGGTTGTGTCCCAAATGACACCCCATTCCCTATATAGTGCACTACTTTTGACCAAAGCCCTATAGGCCCTGGTCAGGAATAGTAATCTATATAAAGTAGGGATGGGCAACTTTGATGGGGATTGGAGCCATCAAAAATTGGAACTCAACATGAGTGGCAGGTCTGCGTACCCAGATCTGTACCCACACATGTAGTCAGAGCCAGCCCTATCCTTTTGGGGGGGCCATAAGCAACATTTTGTTGGGCCCCAAACCCCCCCACCTTGCAAGCAAAACATTTTAGCGGCCCCCCTCTTGGCAGTGGAGAGAAGTTTTAGAGATTATTTCCTGCAATTCTACATTTTGTTGTTGGTATTGAGAAAATGTCCAGTTTTAAAGGAAGTTTGCTGAAATTCTACACATTTTGCCATTGGGTGGAGAGAAATATTTGCTGTTTTTACTATGATATCTGAATGAGAGTGGATAAAAAAAAATCAGTTGTGGCCCCCGGACGGTTATTCAACTATGATTACTACAAGTAATCGACAGGTAGCCTAGTGGTGAGCGCGTTGGACCAGTAACCGAAAGGTTGCAAGATTGAATCCCCGAGCTGACAAGGTAAAAATCTGTCGTTCTGACCCTGAACAAGGTAGTTAACCCACTGTTCCTAGGCGGTCATTTAAAATAAGAATTTGTTATTATTGCCTAGTTAAATAAACGTCCATTTAAAAAAAGTTTAGATAGCTGGCTGCTAGAGTAACAGTTTTCAAACTGACATTGGCTAATTGAGTGAGTCAGTGACTGACATAACAAGAGAGAAACTGCTGATGCACAACCGTATTTTGAAATAGCTCCTTTTGTATTATAATGCTCAACAGTAACTTGAGACCCCGACTGAGTCAGTCCGTCCGTCGTCGTCGCCCCCCCCCCCACACACACACAAAAGGTCTGCCAGTTGCCCATCCCTGATATAAGGGGTAGGGTGCCATAAGGGGGGGGGGACTATAAGGGGTAGGGTGACTGTGCTGATTCCCAGCCACAGTCACTCTGTCTTTTGCACATGACTATGTATCCCCCTGTCGATCAGGTTATTTGACTCAGTTGGCTGCTACTGTAGTGCCATACTCCATCTTGCCAGTCACACATTCATTACCGACAAGCCCCGATGCATTCAGTTCATGATTTATCTCAGTCGCAGCACCCCCGTCCCTCTGTTGATATGAGTAAAGCACGGTCCACCATGTCCTTTGTGATCTCTGCACTGTAGGGTGGCAATAACCGATATCCCATTTGACATTCATTAATTACTTACTTTACACATTGTGCAGTAAACCATGTTTTATAGTAAACCAAACAATCATTGTTCTACATTAGTGTAACAACATTTATTCGAATTTTGTAGGATTTCATGAAGAAAGAAAAACTGAAAAAAACCCTGCTTGATTAGGTTTAAAGGTTACATCAGTGTTCTCTTGTTTCCAAGGACACAGAGGAGGACATGCAGTCGATAGACAGTTGTGAGTACATCTGGGAGGCAGGGGTGGGGTTCGCTCAGTCACCCCCTCTCGACTACATCCACGACCTCAACAGGTGAGATCACAGCACCAGGGAGGATGGAGAGAGGGCATCTCTGAATTCCTAGATCTACTTGTGTAGATATGAGAGGATTGGATAGATATAATTAGTACTGCAACAATTCCACTTGGCTTATCGGGGGGCAAGATGGAACTCCCACTACAATGCTTACACATATCCAACCCTCTCAGATCTACACAAGTGACTAGAGCAGTTGGGTTTCAGTTGGTGGTCAAAAATAATGTAAAATGACCAGGAATAATAATAATACAAATTTATTCAGAAATTCTGTTCCCAAGTACTCCCACAAATAGAAATGCACATGATCATGTCTCAATGTAATCAAGGTACAGTATGTATTTGAACTATCATTTCAATCTCTTTTTGTGTTTACTTGTGGTAAATTTGCGATGTACAAATTATTATCATTATTTTCTGAAACCTGACCGTTTGCTGGGATAAACTAAATCAGCCCCGTGCTTAAATCTAGGTGCCTACCTCTGGCTTAGGGGGTAGGGGCAAGGGGTTGATTTAGAATTTACAAGATGTGTCCATCTTTCTCTCCACTGTCCTGGTCAGGACGGAGCTGCTGAAGCTGCTTTTGACCTGTTTCTCTGACGCCATGTACCTGCCCCCCTCTGCTGAGAACAACATCCTCAACCGCTGGGTTACCTTCTTCAGCTCTACAGATAACAGGTAACACACACACTTTATGACTGATTTGGTTTGAAGCGTGTGTGTGTGTGTTACACTCATCCTAACTTCTTCCTCCCCTTCCCAGACATGCCCTGCCTCTCTTCACATCTCTCCTAAACGTGGTGTGCGCCTATGACCCAGTGGGGTACGGTATCCCCTACAACTACTTGATGTTCTCTGACTACCGAGAGGTGCTGGTGGAGCATGCTGTCCAGATCCTCATAGTGACTCTGGAGCACGAGGCCGGGGAAGCTGCAGCCACAGCTCAACACAACCTGGACCACTTACACTCCCTCTCCGCCTCTGCGATGGAAGACAAGGAGGTAAGAGAACCTGAATAGCTTCCCCAACAGACATCAAACTCCTTCCACGGAGGGCTGAGTGTCTGTGGGTTTTCACTCCTCCCTTGTACACGATTGATGAATTAAAGTCACTAATTAGTAAGGAACTCCCCTCATCTAGTGTTCTAGGTCTTAATTGAAAGGAAAAAAATAAAACCAGCAGCGACTAGGCCCTCTATGGTATGAGTTTGACACCCCTGCTTTACATCTCAGCTACTTGTGGAGAACTGGATAGGAATAAGCAACATGGTGGTAGCTCCAGCTTGCCTCTGGTCACGTGGAATTGTTAGTTGTTGTATCATCTGATAACATTTCTCTTCCTTGTGTTCTCAGCTTGTGGGACCAGACAACCTGTTTGTTAACTACCTGTCCAGGATCCATAGGGAGGAGGTAGGAGACTAATGTACACTGTTCAAACGGTCAAACCGGAGCCATATGACTCAATGGGTCAATCAGAGGTCCTTTTTTTAACCCTTCAAGTCACCGTAAATTGATAGATTGTTGTTTTTCCTTCCTGTCTTTCCCCAGGACTTCAGCTTCATCCTGAAGGGCCTGGTCAGACTGATGACCAACCCTCTGATCCAAACCTACCTGCCCAACTCTACCAAGAAGATCCAGTTCCACCAGGAACTCCTGGTGCTCTTCTGGAAGCTCTGTGACTTCAACAAGGTTTGGACTGGAGCCCTAGCACCGGCATCCCCTCATTCCTATATTGAAGGATACAACAGTGCTTTAGTAGCCTTAATACTGTCCTAGATGGACTAGTAGTCTCACCCCATCACTTCTAGCCTGGTCCTAGATCTGTTTGGGACTTCAACAAGGTTTCGGAGCACACAGAGTTCTTCTGCCCTAAGACCATCCTAGGTCAGATGGTTCTTAGTTTCTGTTCTAGCCTCACTCTTCACAGCTGTTCCCTCTTCTAGCCTCACTCTACACAGCTGTTTCCCCTTCTAGCCTCACTCTACACAGCTGTTTCCCCTTCTAGCCTCACTCTACACAACTGTTCCCCCATCTAGCCTCACGCTTCACAGCTGTTCCCCCATCTAGCCTCACTCTACACAGCTGTTCCCCCATCTAGCCTCACTCTACACAGCTGTTTCCTCTTCTAGCCTCACTCTACACAGCTGTTCCCCCATCTAGCCTCACTCTTCACAGCTGTTCCCTCTTCTAGCCTCACTCTTCACAGGTGTTCCCCCATCTAGCCTCACTCTACACAGCTGTTCCCCCATCTAGCCTCACTCTTCACAGGTGTTCCCCCATCTAGCCTCACTCTTCACAGGTGTTCCCCCATCTAGCCTCACTCTTCACAGCTGTTCCCAACATTAGTGGTCCTTAGTCATATATTTACAGTTCATTGAATAATAATAATTTTGCATCTCTCATTTCGGTTCATTAAGAACACTGAGGGGTGTCTAGAGGGTAGGGTAAAGTGGCACATCTGTGTTTGTTAGGTGCCACAGTCTTTGGAGCTCTGTGCTGCACACTGCCTCTCACATCCATTCACTTCTCGACACTTTCTGCATCCTGTTCCTCTACCGTTCTTCCCTCAACACTGTGCTACCTGGTACATTGCGTCGCACGTTGATTACATGTTTACATACTCCTCGCTCTCTCATCGGGTATGCACTGAGGAGATGAGGTGCCTTTTTAAAGTGCTTCTCTAAATAAATGTAAACTAGCTGCAAACTTAAGTTTAAGCTTCTGTAGAGGGCAAGGTCTTAACGATTCTGATAATAATTTAGTTTTAACGTTGACAAGTCTTGTCTAAAGTGTTTGTGTCTATCCTCTGTGTTTCTGTCTGTGACATTTTTAAGTACAGTACTGCTGTTCCTGTTGCACACCGTACAGGGGAGACTATTCATATACTGTTGAAGCTCAATCTCTTAGCCCCTTTGTGGGCTAAAAGGGATCCAAATACATTTTTTTTAAAATTTTTGTGTGTTTCAGAAGTTTCTGTTCTTCGTGTTAAAGAGCAGTGATGTTCTGGATGTCCTGGTGCCTATCCTGTTCTACCTGAATGATGCACGAGCTGACCAGTGTGAGTCACATAGAACTGTCTGAGTAGGTGGCACTGAGAGATATGGCAGCTCTGCTTCTTGCTCCTAAGCAACTTTGCAGTTATAAGCATTTCGCTACACCCGGAATAACATCTGCTAAATATATATAGGTGACCAATAAAATGTAATTTGTGTGCATGTTCCGAATGCAGTCTGTATGTTTTGGGATTGTTGGGTACTAGGTGTACATGCACTCTCTCTTAGTTTATAGTGTGTGTTTGTGTGACATGCACTGTGTGTGTGTGTGTGTGTGCAGCTTGTGTGGGCCTGATACACATTGGTGTCTTTATCCTGCTGCTGCTGAGTGGAGAGAGGAACTTTGGTGTGCGTCTGAATAAAACCTACTCGGTACGGGTCCCCATGGACATCCCTGTGTTCACTGGAACACATGCTGATCTGCTCATCATGGTGAGTAGTGCTACTGGTGCTGTCTGGATGGGAGATTTCTCAGTGCTTCCCTGGATGGGAGTGGGGTGAGGGAATTATATATTTTACATGCTCTGATGAAAGTCTTTGTTGACCGAAAAGCCTGGCACATAAACTGAAACTACCACTGATTCAAGTGTGTGGAGACTATTCATAGTACACTATTAAGGTAACTGTGCACAGTTGCCTTATGTTAGTTCATTTGTGATTGTCTAGATTTTCCACAAAATCATCACAGGTGGACACCAGCACCTGAAGCCTCTCTTTGACTGCCTGCTTACCATCATAGTGAATGGTGAGCGCTCCTATTCTATTTAAATCTGTGGGTGAGTGTCTGACTGTCAGTGAAATATTGTCACCACCTGTTGGCAGCATCTGGGTATTACAGTTTCTTGACACCAGTACTCCACCATACTCCACAGTGTCTCCCTACCTGAAGAGTCTGTCCATGGTAGCAGCCACCAAGCTGCTCCACCTCCTGGAAGCCTTCTCCACCAACTGGTTCCTGTTCTCTGCCTCCCAGAACCATCATCTGATCTTCTTCCTGCTCGAGGTCTTCAACAACCTCATACAGTATCAGTTTGATGGTAAGGCCTGGCTGTAGCTAGCTCGGGTTCCATATCTGATTGTGCTGTCTTGCCAAACATGGCAATGAGTGACAAGGAGTTGGCAAGACAGCACAAAGTGATCTGGGACCCAGGCTCTATAGTCTCACGTTGTCAGTCGTCACAAAGTAGTAGAGCAAACCTGGGGTTATGAGGCTAGGTTGGCTCACTCCTCCAAAGATTTTACCAAGCACTGACTGGGCAGTATGGGAACTACACCATCTCTTGGTGGATATTGGGATTGTTTCAACATGGTTTACTTTAAATGACCAGAACATAAACTGCCAGACTGACACTATTTAAGAGCACTTTTCTTTACATTATAAACCTGCCCACTGTTTGTTCCTCCCCCCTCCAGGTAACTGTAACCTGGTGTACACCCTCATCCGCAAGCGCAACATCTTCCATCAGCTGGCCAATCTGACCTCTGACCCGGTCACTATCCACAAGGTAAAGAGAGAGAGAATGTGCTCTCTAATGTAAAAGTCTATACCATACAACTTTGTCAATGTTACAGCAAACAGTGGATCTTAAAATGAAAAAGGGGCCAGCACTCACTTGACGCAGTTGAATCATTGAAGCTTTTATTGATCATTTTCTTCTCCATCCACATAAAAAGGCCCTAGAGATGAAGAAGACGACATTGGCTCGTATCTCCCGTACCAACTCCCAGGAGACCATCTCCATGGATGGGTCCCGACCGGCCGTCCCAGCTGAGCCAGGGACCCTCAAAGCCAGCCTCGTGGCAATACCAGGTACCCCCTCTCCTCTTTGGAGCTCTCCCATGCATGCATGTATTTTGCAAAGCACATTTCCCTATGGTATGCTAATGTTTTCTATTAACTTGGCTTTTCCGGTTGTCCACTAAGCTTCACTAACTTATAACCTATCACTCTACAACTCAGTTCATCACAGATATTGGAATTCTCTCAGACCTTTTTATTTAAAAAAACAGCAGTTGATTTGGTTTAGTCATTTTCACCAAATATCATAGCAATCCCTTATTTGACATCAGTTTTGTTCCATTGTTAGAAACCATTGAACAATTCTCTAAGAATCTGCTGTCACTGTAGCTATTGACAAGCTGACAAAGAAGGCTCAGGTCTCTGAGGATGGCACCATGGTCTGTCTCCAGCACAACACACACTCTCCACAGATGACCGCTGACCAGCATACACACAGCCTGCAGCCTCAAACGGCTGGTGACCAGCACAAACACTCTCCACAGTCCTCTGACACCAACACCAGTGGTATAGCAGGAGCCAGCAACACAGAGTCCAACTCAGGGAGAGACAATGAGGTAAGAGCTCTGATTGGGGAGACTCATGAACCCAGCTCACTGGAAATCAATCCATGGGGGAATGATTTAGTGAATTACGAACATGTATCAGGACAAAATATATACAGAATGCAACTTCTCAGTGACATGATTTTGTAAAGAAAATGCTGTTGAGCTTAGTGATGACCACAATGGTTATTCTTATTCCTGTCAGGAGGCTTTTCCACCAGTGTCAGACCCAGCCAGGGGTTGTTTGTCCAGAGTGTCAGCATCAGCTACATACTGGAACCCTACTCCAGACTGGGTAAGAGAACTCCCTCCCCTTTCCATCCAACCCTAAACATAGAGTACATTCACAGCTGGGGTGTTATGTACATCATTGGTAAGATCTTTCCTTCTTTCCCTCCCGATAGATGGTGACCTGCTCTCCTTTCTCTGTACTGTTCTCCGTCAGGTCCTCTCCTGGAAGAGTAAGCTTCCTCTCCAGACGATCATGAGGCTGCTACAAGTCCTGGTTCCTCAGGTGGAGAAGATCTGCATAGACAAGTAAGGGAGAAGGATCCTTATCTTTCCAACAATGTAATGGGCGGGGGGGTACTTTTCAATTCAAGAGAGTATGACAGAGCATTTGTAGGATCATTTGATTTTGATTGTGGAACCCATAACTGACCAGAACACAGAGTGATCAATATCATTCCCCAGAACTGGATTAGCATGGATGAGATATACCAATCCTTTTAATCTAACCTGCCCAGGGACTACAGTTAAAAATTAGCCATTTGGATAAAACAGGCACTTTGACAGTATTGTTGATTAATGTGCACTGTCCCTGTAAAACTAAAGTATATGTTTTTCTCTTCCAGGGGCCTGACAGATGAGTCAGAGATCCTGAAGTTCCTGCAGCATGGTACCCTGGTGGGCCTGCTGCCTGTGCCACACCCCATCCTCATCAGGAAGTACCAGGCTAACGCGGGCACTGCCATGTGGTTCCGCACATACACGTGGGGTGTCATTTACCTACGGTAAGCAACATGGGTCAAATGAAAAGGGAAAGATTAAAATATTTGATGGTGATGACAGTAAATACTTGTAGTATAAGACCCAATCCATGTACAGAATGAATATGATTAAGTTAAGATCTACTTTGGAGTAATTACAAAAGAGCAGTGCAGGCTATTCCCGAATTGCCGAATCCCGAAAGCAGGATTATTAAATTGGCCAGCTAACTTTGATTAATAGCCACATAACTTGATTTTCTGGTTGATAAAGAAATCAACATTTGTATATTGGTTGTTGTCAAGTCAGTTAAACATTATCATTATATTTCTCAAAATTATTTCAAGCAATTTTGGTAATCTGGCTAACTATTTTTGATCCAGCTATCTTTACCAGCTCCCTGGTCTAGGAATAAATTGTACCAGCTGGTGGTCAGTCAGTGTGTTTGTCACATCTACTTGCCGAGTCACTTATTCCATGACCCACAGGTGGTTGTGAGTGATTCTCTCAAATTGAATCTGATCTTTATTAACAATGACATGATTCCTTTCTCTCCTTTCCCCTGGGCTTTTGTTACCGTAGTAACGTGGATCCTCCAATCTGGTACGACACCGACGTCAGACTGTTTGAGATCCAGAGGATCTAACTGGAGGAGGTGAAGAGGTCTCTACGACTGCGTCTGAAATAGCACCCTGTCCCCTATATAGTGCATAGCTTTTGACTGGAGCCCTATGGACCCTTGTCAAAAGTAGTGCACTATATAAGGGGATAGGGTGCTATTTGGGAAACACACTGTGTCTCTCTGGAACTGGGTTGTCTGGCTGGTTCCCCCTCAGAACCACAAACTCATAACCGTCTCCTACCAACTGCCATCTTCAAACCTGAACAGAAGTCTGGATGAGGAAGAGGACAGATGAAGATTAAACGGACATACCTGCTCTAGAAAACAAGAATTGTCCGTTTTTTTTCTGCATTTTGTTTCTTGTCAAACCCGTAAATCATCATGTAATGAACTGCTGTCTGCTGCTACAACTGCCAAAAGATCTGCCATATCAACCCTCTACTGGTGTGTATTTTCTATGTCAGTATATTCCTTCACTTCTTCAACCTTGATGTAACTTTTTTTTCCAAACAAAAACCATGTATACACTACCGTATGTATACGTTAGGCAATCTGCCATTTCAGTTTTTGTATGTTTTAGATTATGTATTGCACTTATTTTCAGTATCTCCTTTTTCAGGGAGCTTCATTTTTCCTCTATTATCGCTGTAAAATTTATTTTTTATTTTGGTGTGAAATAGACTTAGGCTAGCGTGAGACTCACTAAAGGATGCAGCTTTAAGAAACCTGTCACGACTGAATTAAAAAGGCAGACTAGTGCTGAATCCCAAATCGCCCCTCCAATTCTGTGTTCACGTGCCCCATTCGCCATATGCACACGTTGTGCTGGGGGTGTGAAAATAATGGATGGCTAATTAGATCCCCCGATAGCCACTTTGACCGAGTCAGCTATGCTCTCCGCTTCAGAGTGATGTGGTATACCATAACTCACTGCGTTATTTTTGAGTTTGCGTAATTTCACACAAAATAAATGCGGTGTGGCTTGTTATGAGCCACCTGTATTTGTTTGTGTCTAATGTTGAGGCTTTACACATGTAACATGAAATACTTCCCACATTAAATGTTTATGTTACCAATGTTTATATCTTGTAAAATGACAGGGATTTTTCTCATTTGAATTTAATGCTTGTTTTATTATTGAAACGTGGAATTGCATCATTCAAGTCACAAGTGTTCTGAAGTTGATGGGTTTCTTCGATCCCCTCGCCACTCTTGAAGTCCCCCTCTGTTTCACCAGAAACACATGACAATGGATGGCCTTCCCAGCGAGTTGGTAGGGGCGAGTGTCTGGTTTGCAATTCACCATAGGTGCACTGGCCAGAACATTTGTGAACTGACAGATGGAGTCAGGGAGGGATATCTTTATGGAATGCATTGGCATTTGAACTGCAGGCAAATTACATTCTGTGTCTTATTTCATAATGTCAATATTTTCATAAAGTAACTTCTACAGGATATCATATGAAACAAATCATTATATAAATGAAGAATCAATGTACACATGTAATTAATGTCAAAACATAGTGGGTCAAGTATTTGTTCATGTAATTTCATAATTCCCATAAGTGTAACATTAATTGAATTCACTTAGTCTATTTTATGATATTTTGTAAGATTATTATTTGCATAAAATAGACAGAGACCAGTCTTATCAAAATTAGATAATAGTATTTATTCTCGGAGCGCGCTGCCATGAAACCACGAACAACAGTTTATATACAAAATATGACGTCATAGGTTATAAAATGTCCTTCCTCCTATCGACCAGGACCCAACAGGTTCAAAAGGTTATTCCCACCCCCTCGCTCGCTCACTCCAGACACACAGTTAAATCAAGATTAAACTTCTGAAGTCTTCATCTATTACTATTCAGCAGAGAGTTCCAGCTAATGAAAAACCTAGGAAAACACTCAATGCCTTATCTAAACATCCCAGAGCTAAGTTGAGTCGGTTCAACCATAGGTTAACTATCCTTTCTGCTTACTTAAAACCCACAATCCATTTCCTCCCCAACCTAGCTGGAATGGTATTTATTAATTAGCTATAATAAAACAGAGTATAGTTTAATTTGTTATAGTTCTATTTAAAATGTAGATATTGTTTAGTCATTATTCATAAAATTCCTAACAGTATTTTAAACATTGACAGTTTTAAAATGTCCCCAGTTTTAAAATAAATTCCATAAAGGAAATGTTTAGATCATCTTTACAGTTATTTGATATTTAGCTAGTCCCTAGTAGTCAGTCTGCACAACTTTTCACCAAGGACAAGGACATGTGGAGGGATCTCATTGTGGCCTTATGTCCCAGAATAAATGTAAGTCAGTTTGTTCCAGCAGAAGAGAGAACGGGAGAGGAGAGGGGGAAAATGGCACTGTAGTCAGCCCTATCCCTCATGCGGTGATGGGTAGCTCCATTTAGGGCTTCCACAGAGTGCATCCTGTAGAAGACTCCAAGAGTCTGTCCCATGTTGACCAGGACAAACCAGGCTGAGAAGCCATGAGAACTGCTTCCCCAGGCAGTTCTCAAACTGGGTCTGGGCTCCAAACGCTGGGATCACCCACAGCTGAGGAGGGGAGAGAAAAGGTAAGGGGATACATTTAAATTAAATTAAATTGAAAAAGGGACAGGGTGTAAATACGAGCCTGATCCCAGATCTGTATGCACTTTCTTGCCAATTCTTATGCCAAAGAGAAAGCATAGGAGTTGGCAAGAAAGCACAAACAGATATGGGATCAGGCTAGGTAAATACTGTGTAACATGACACTATAAGCCCAGAGACATAATAGCCTCAGCATTACTCATTACAATGATATTGGAGAGAATGAGGATGGCACAGATCTCCTGTGTGGCTCTCATGTACCAGGTAATTTCCCATACATGTTCACCAGGTTGTGCAGATGCTGCCTTTCCTCTCCAGTAGAGCTATACCTCCTGCTCAATCCACGTCTTTATTTTTCTCTATGATCTTCGTCTTCTGCTTTGGGACAAGAGAAGGGTCATATTTTCAGTGTGTAACTATAAATACATGTGTAACTATAGTTTAGATAGTAATGATACAGTGCCTTGCGAAAGTATTCGGCCCCCTTGAACTTTGCGACCTTTTGCCACATTTCAGGCTTCAAACATAAAGATATAAAACTGTATTTTTTTGTGAAGAATCAACAACAAGTGGGACACAATCATGAAGTGGAACGACATTTATTGGATATATCAAACTTTTTTAACAAATCAAAAACTGAAAAATTGGGCGTGTAAAATTATTCAGCCCCTTTACTTTCAGTGCAGCAAACTCTCTCCAGAAGTTCAGTGAGGATCTCTGAATGATCCAATGTTGACCTAAATGACTAATGATGAGAAATCAATCCACCTGTGTGTAATCAAGTCTCCGTATAAATGCACATGCACTGTGATAGTCTCAGAGGTCCGTTAAAAGCGCAGAGAGCATCATGAAGAACAAGGAACACACCAGGCAGGTCCGAGATACTGTTGTGAAGAAGTTTAAAGCCGGATTTGGATACAAAAAGATTTCCCAAGCTTTAAACATCCCAAGGAGCACTGTGCAAGCGATAATATTGAAATGGAAGGAGTATCAGACCACTGCAAATCTACCAAGACCTGGCCGTCCCTCTAAACTTTCAGCTCATACAAGGAGAAGACTGATCAGAGATGCAGCCAAGAGGCCCATGATCACTCTGGATGAACTGAAGAGATCTACAGCTGAGGTGGGAGACTCTGTCCATAGGACAACAATCAGTCGTATATTGCACAAATCTGGCCTTTATGGAAGAGTGGCAAGAAGAAAGCCATTTCTTAAAGATATCCATAAAAAGTGTCATTTAAAGTTTGCCACAAGCCACCTGGGAGACACACCAAACATGTGGAAGAATGTGCTCTGGTCAGATGAAACCAAAATTGAACTTTTTGGCAACAATGCAAAACGTTATGTTTGGCGTAAAAGCAACACAGCTCATCACCCTGAACACTACATCCCCACTGTCAAACATGGTGGTGGCAGCATCATGGTTTGGGCCTGCTTTTCTTCAGCAGGGACAGGGAAGATGGTTAAAATTGATGGGAAGATGGATGGAGCCAAATACAGGACCATTCTGGGAGAAAACCTGATGGAGTCTGCAAAAGACCTGAGACTGGGATGGAGATTTGTCTTCCAACAAGACAATGATCCAAAACATAAAGCAAAATCTACAATGGAATGGTTAAAAAATAAACATATCCAGGTGTTAGAATGGCCAAGTCAAAGTCCAGACCTGAATCCAATCGAGAATCTGTGGAAAGAACTGAAAACTGCTGTTCACAAATGCTCTCCATCCAACCTCACTGACCTCGAGCTGTTTTTCAAGGAGGAATGGGAAAAAAATTCAGTCTCTCGATGTGCAAAACTGATAGAGACATACCCCAAGCGACTTACAGCTGTAATCGCAGCAAAAGGTGGCGCTACAAAGTATTAACTTAAGGGGGCTGAATAATTTTGCACGCCCAATTTTTCAGTTTTTGATTTGTTAAAAAAGTTTGAAATATCCAATAAATGTTGTTCCACTTCATGATTGTGTCCCACTTGTTGTTGATTCTTCACAAAAAAATACAGTTTTATATCTTTATGTTTGAAGCCTGAAATGTGGCAAAAGGTCGCAAAGTTCAAGGGGGCCGAATACTTTCGCAAGGCACTGTATATGAGTTATGATATGAGTATGCTGCTACCTGAGTGCACATTTTGAATGATATGAGTATGCTGCTACCTGAGTGCACATTTTGAATAATGATGGCTCGATGAATACATGCTTGTTCATCTCTTTTATATTTTAAATAAGCAATTAGTTAGCTAATCTTGTCCAGGGGCAGTTGGAGTACTCAACATTACGTAAACCATGAAGAAGACAAAGAAGACTCGCCTTGAATATGATGCGCCTCTCCTTTCTTCTTGGCGAGGGCCAGGCTGGGTATCAGTGAAGGCCCTCGGAGATGATGTTCTGCAGTAGGTGCTCCAACAGGCTGAGAAGGGATGGTAGCCGTAGAACATCAGAAACACAGTGCCGGTGCTGGAGCTGGTTCACCCAGACTTGGTACAGGATGGTACAGAATCAAGACAGCCTGCTTTCTCTGGTACCGTATGGCAAGTGGTAACGTAGCGCCAAGTCTAGGACCAAAAGGCTCCTTAACAGTTTCTACCCCCAAGCCATAAGACTGCTGAACAATTGATCAAATGGCCACCAGACTATTTACATTGACACCCTCCAATTAGTTTTGTACACTGATGCTACGCACTGTTTATTATCTATGCATAGTCACTTCACCCCTACATACATGTACAAATTACTTTGACTAACCTGTACCCCTACACATTGACTCTGTACCGGTACCCCCTGTATATAGCCTCATTATTGTTATCTTATTGTGTTACTTTTTATAATCTTTAGTTTATTTCATAAATATTTTCCTAACTCTTTCTTGAACTGCACTGTTGGTTAATGTTTACCTTTACATTTTGTTCAGTATGTATATTAGATAGTAATTTAGGTATAGCACCTCCCAAATCATCTGACTCAGGCCCAGCCCAGTGGAACTACGTTCCTTGTGATAATACAGTACATCAAAGAAAAGAGAAACCATGATGAAGGCCAAGAGGCCGACACATAAGCTTTAATATAATAAGTGATGTGAGCACGAGCAGTGTGCAGCTTTCTCTTTTTTGAAGTTATTGCTTTATTCCCATGCAACTGCAATAAGATAACTCAGATGTGCGAGTGCTTTTGGAGGATTTTTATAACAACTGGTCCAAAACTGAATGTGTTTTAGTTGTGTAAGAACACACTATATACCTGTGTCAGAACTGTCCAAGCTGTTGGACAGATCCCCACTGAGAGTGACCATCAGCCTAGACCTAGCAGAACAACACCAACACACACAAACAATCACATTGTTTTTCCTTGTTTGCTAAGGAGGTCCCTATAGACAATGCAAATTCTGAAGACCTATAATACGATGATAAATGTGTTTCTTAAGTCAAATGAAATTGAGAGGCATGCACCTGGTGATGATCTTGTGCTTGTAAATGCAGTCTTTGGAGTGAGCCCACAGCAAATAGGTCTAGTGCTTCTACACCTGCATTGCTTGCTGTTTGGGGTTTTAGGCTGGGTTTCTGTAAAGCACTTTGTAACATCGGCTGATGTAAAAAGGGCTTCATAAATACATTTGATTGATTGAAAGAAAATACATTAATTTAAACAGTAATACAAGGACATTTCATGGAGACAAATTCAAAATAAAGGTCCCTATTAAAAATGCTATCACAAGGAGACTAGCCTGTTTAAATATATATTGAAACCTTTTGAAAGGAATGAAACAATGAATTGAAACAAATCAGGAAAAATATACTTTAGTGGAAATAAAGGCCAATGATTGATGACTACCTGTAGCCCAAGAAAGGGAGCCTCGACGATGTGGGCGAGAACATTAGCAGTTCATTAACACTTCATCATCAAGGCATAGTAACCCATCCTGAAGATATGCAGCAGGAGACTGAAAATACCAAACAGAATCAGGACCACTGGCAGGGCAGGGAGACAGGGGGCAACCAAAAACAAGTTTTAGTTTAGATTGCGTCCCACATGGTATCAAATTCGCTTTAAAGTGCACTACTTTTGAATAGAGCCCTATTGAAACAGGGTGCCATTTGAGACATCTTTTGTTGAAGCATTTCAAATAATGGATTGTGATCTGATAGTTATCCTAACTACACATTGTCACAATATAGAAGCTATCCTTATGGAACTAACTGATTGTCCCTGTTGAATTACTGAGGCCCACCCTGCACTCAACCACTTTATAATACATTTAGGAATGGATGTTGGAACTATAGCTATACATCAATGTGTTTGTATCCGTCCCTCTGTAGACATACAGCCTGGTAGAATCGTAGAATACAATAAGGAGGACACAAGATCACATCTATACTGTATTCATGTTAAGGGAAATGTTAACTTTCGTCTGAGGCCAAAAAAGACGGGAAATTCTAAATCTAAATTGGACATATGGACTAACAAGGCTTTTCAGCATCAGCAGCCTGACTACTGCTTGAGTATTGTAGCTTTATTGAAATTGGACCTGTGCACTAACAAGGCTTTTCAGCATACACAGCTTGACTACTGCTAGAGTACTGTAGTTTTATTGATCTACTGTACTTCAACAACAGATGTACTCACATTGGATGGGTTGATAAGAATTCAAACCTTCTCTCAAACAGCCTAATTCCCTAATACATATTCTTAGAGGAGGTATACCCCATTAATGTATACTGAATAAAAATATAAAACATGCACCAATTTGAAAGATTTTTCTGAGTTACAGTTCATATAAGGAAATCGGTCAATTTAATTACATTCATTAGGCCCTCGTATATGGATGTCATATGACTGGGAATACAGACATGCATCTGTTGGTCACAGATGCAAGTAGGGGTTGGATAAGAAAACCAGTCAGTATTTGCTGTGACCACCATTTATCTCATGCAGTGCAACACACATCTCCTTCGCATAGAGTTGATCAGGCTGTTGATTATGGCCAGTGGAATGTTGTCACACTCCTCTTCAATAGGCCTGAGCATTAACATGCTGAAACATGAGGTGATGGAGGCGGATGAATGGTACGACAATGGGGCTCGGGATCTCGTCACGGTATCTCTGTGCATTCTAATTGCCATAGAGAAAATGCAATTGTGTTCGTTGTCTGTATTTTATGCCTGCCCATACCATAACCCCACCGCCACCATGGGGCACTCTGTTCACAATGTTGACATCAGCAAACCGCTCGCCCACACAATGCCATACAAGTGGTCTGAGGTTCTGAGGCCGGCTGGACGTACTTCCAAATTCTCGAAAACATTCCTGCAGTCAGCATGGCAATTCGCTTGCTGTGGCATTATGTTGTGTGACATTCTTCTTACCAAACCACATGACCTTTGTTTTGGAGGTGTTCAGAACAAGGTTAAGGGCAGAGAAAGCTTGTTGGACATTAAGAAAGCGTTTAAAACAAAATGCTGGCAGGGGGCAGTTGAGTATAAGACTGTATAATCTGCATATAAATGGATGAGAGAGCTTCCTACTGCCTGAGCTATGTTGTTGATGTAAATTGATAAGAGCGTGGGGCCTAGGATCGAGCCCTGGGGTACACCCTTGGTGACAGACAGTGGCTGAGACAGCAGATGTTCTGACTTTATACACTGCACTCTTTGAGAGAGGTAGTTAGCAAACCAGGCCAAAGACCCCTCAGAGACATCAATACTCCTTAGCCGGCCCACAAGAATGGAATGGTCTACCATATCA
This sequence comes from Oncorhynchus nerka, assembly GCF_034236695.1. Taxonomy (NCBI): domain Eukaryota; kingdom Metazoa; phylum Chordata; class Actinopteri; order Salmoniformes; family Salmonidae; genus Oncorhynchus; species Oncorhynchus nerka. The sequence continues at coordinate 19,577,598 of NC_088423.1, forward strand.
AAAGCATTGGCCAAGAATAGCAGCACAACATTGCTTAGAATCAAGGGCAATGGTGACATTATTGAGGACCTTTAAGGTTGCAGTGGCACATCCATAACCTGAGTGGAACCCAGATTGCATACCAGAGAGAATACCATAGACATCAAGAAAGCCAGTCAGTTGATAATTGACAAGTTTTTCCAGCACTTTTGACAAACAGGGACAAATAGAAATAGGCCTATAGGCCTATAACAGTTACGAGCAGCTTGATTCCCCCTCCCCCTTAAATAAAGGACTAACCGTGACTGCCTTCCAAGCAATGGCAACCTCCTCAGATAGGAGAGACAGGTTTAAAAGGTCAGAGATAGGCTTGGTGATTATATGAGCAGCAACCTTAAAGAAGAAAGGGTCTAAACCATCTGACCCATATGGCTTTTTGGTGTCAAGTCTCAGGAGCTCCTTTAGTACCTCGGATTCAGTGACCGCCTGCAGGGAGAAACTTTGTAGCGTGGCAGGGGGAAAAGAGGGAGGAGCATCTGGTTTAGTTGCATTAGAAGGGGTGGGAGATGAGGAAATGTTGGATGGGCAAGGAGGCGTGGCTGAGTCAAATAGGAATCCTGACTTAATGAAGTGGTGATTAAAAACCTCAGCCATGTGTTTCTTGTCAGTAACAACCACATCATCAACATTAAGGGTCATGGGCAGCTGTGAAGAGGAGGGTTTATTCTCCAGGTCTTTAACCATTTTCCAGAACTTGTGGGGTTAGACCCACAGAGAGAGAACTGCTCCTTAAAGTAACTAACTTTGGCCTTCCGGATAGCCTGAGTGAACTTATTCTCATTTGCCTGAACGAGAACCAGTCAGCCTGAGTATGCGTGTGCCGAGCCTTCCGCCAAATGCGATTCTTGAGGTGGAGTAACTCTGCAAGATCACGGTCGAACCAGGGACTGAACCTGTTTTTAATTCTCATTTTCTTTATGGGTCGTGATAGTGAACAATATCACTGAAGATATCAAAAAAGAAGGTCCAAGCTTGTTCGACAGAGGGTATCAAGCTGATTCTATACCAATTTACAGAGGCCAAGTCATGAAGGAAGGGTTGCTCATTAAAGTTTTTTAGCAAGCGTCTATGACAAATCAGGACAGGACGTTTCACTGAGTAGCCATTACGAATACAGGCTGTAAAACAATGATCACTAATGTCATTACAGAAAACACCAGACTGGTACCTATCAGGATTATTTGTGAGGATAGCATCGAGGAGAGTAGCCTTTTCTGGGTGTTTGGAGTCATACCTTGTGGGATTGGTAATAATCTGAAAACTATTTAGGGAGTCCCATTGCTTTAGGACTTGGTCAGGTGGTTTAAGCACGTCCCAGTTTAGGTCACCTAGCAGGACAAATTCAGACTTAGTGTAAGGGTCCAGGAGAGAGCTTAGGGCAGGTAGGGTACAGGCCGGTGCTGATGGAGGACAATAACACAACAACAGTCAACAAAGAGCTATTTGAAAGTTTATGCTTAAAACCAGAAAATCAAATTGTTTGGGGACAGACTTGGTGGAGACAACTGAGCACTAAAGGTGATCCTTGGTAAATATTGCCACTCCCCACCTTTGGAAGATCTGTCTTGCCGAAATCAATTGGTCTTAGGCCTGCACCACCTTTGGAGAACGCATGCGCTTAGCATGTCTGGAGGGGATGAGGACCACAGTACAATCCCCCCCTCTGATAACCGTTTTCCACCCTCTGGGGTGATGCGTTGTCACGGCACCACCCCTTCGGCCCCCCCAAACTCAGTACGGCTGAGGAGTTGAGGGGGGATGACGGCGAAGCCTGCTTCGCTCTCCACGCTGGAGACGTTCGAGTTGGGTGACAGTGCTTCAGTGTTCCAAGCACATCAGGGATCGATCCAGTCCACAGCGCCATCTGTAGCTGGCAACACCACTATGGAGGAACCCCGGCATTGATGGAAGCAACACGGGAGCTTTTAGCGAGATTGGATACCGCCCTTGATATCAAGCTGGAAGAAAACACCATCTGAGCAGTTCCTTATCCCCATGTGCCCCAAGTTTGCTTTGACTCTCTGCGAATATTGTAGCAATATGGGAGGGTGCTTACATTGCAACAACCAGACCAGGCTGTAGACACTCCTAATGGATGCAGAGACCTTGGGTCTAGACCACTATCCAGTGATGGATGGCATGGTGGCTGCCATGATCCTCCCTGACAAGAAGATTGTTGGCAAGGTGCCTCGCCTCAAACCAGGACCTGAAAGAGTAAGCGAGGAACGGCTGCAAAGCACTTCTGGGACCCTCACCATCATGACGCAACTCGTAAACGCAGCTACGATGCTCCCTCACCCTGCTGATCCCTCGCCTCCCAAGGAGGCCAAAGAAGTGTCAAGGTTGCTCACTATGCTCCAGACGGACATGACACGTGCCAATGGCAAGGCTTTGGCTTCAGTGGTGAGTTTACACCGCCATCTTTGGCTGGCACAGTCTAAACTGCCACCGCCAGTTCAGAAAACATTGTTGGAGCTCCCCTTCACGCCAGGTTCCACCTTTGGGCCAGGGGTAGACATCATACAGAATACTCCAAAACTGAGCAAAGACAGAGAGACTTTGCAGGAGTTCTTGGCAACTGCATGCCCTACTGCTGCCCCTCAGAGGAGCAGGAAGACAGGGCAGGATGTTTCGAGGGCACTCCAGCAACGTCTTGGCCCCCCTTCTCCCCCACCAAGACGCAAGGAAATGGGAACTGGCATTTTACATAACCTAACAGCAGAAGGACAGGCATCATGACCACCCTCACAAGCAGCATCACGGGGCTAAGAAAGTTTATCACGCTCGACCTGAAGGATGCGTACTTCTACGTTCCTTTTCATCGAGAGATCACTGGAAGTACCTCCAGTTTGCATTTGAAGGAGTGGCTTACAAATTTAAAGTCCTCCCATTCGACCACTCACTGGCGCTGCGTACATTCACAAAGTGCATGGGTGCAGTCCTAGCACTTATCATGTCCCAGGGCATTCTAGTGCTAAACTACCTGGGCGACTGGCTGGTGTAGGCTTAATCAAGAGAGCAAGCTACAGCAGACACACGGATAATCTTGAAGCACATTCATGACCTGGGCCTCAGCCTAAACAGGGAGAAGAGCAACCTGACTCCCTCACAGACGGTGGTCTTCCTGGGGATGTTTATTTACTCAACTCTTATGAGAGCACGTCTCCCTCAGGTGAGATTAGAGAAGATACAGGTCTAACTAGACCATTTCCGGGTTGGATGAGCTTTGTTCATATTAGAGTGGCAGAAGTTACTCAGCCTTCTCACATCGGCTTCTCGGTTGATGTTACTGGGATTTTTTTTTTTTTACCTCAGGCCACTCCAGCAATGGTTCAACTCTCACCATCTACACCATAGATGACACAGACATCATCAGCTATCGGTGACAAATGCATGTGTGAGGACTCTGTTGAAATGGCACTCTCACTCCTTCCTGTTGGAGGGAGTGATACTGAACAGAGTCCATCGCAGGGAGCTAGTGTGCACTGATGCCTCGCTAGCGGGTTGTGGGCCAATGTTCAGAGGCTTGGCAGCGAGTGGATGCTGGAGCCCCCCATGGAGTGGCAAGCACATCAATGTGCTGGAGCTCAGGTCGGTTTGTCTGGCACTCCAACAGTTCCTGCCCTACTTGGAAGGGTTATGTGTCCTGGTCAGATCAGACAACACCACGGTAGTGGCATATATCAATCACCAGGGAGGACTGAGATCACGGCACCTCCACGAAATGGCTTGGGAGCTCACGATTGGCCGGCAACAACACTTTATGCGTTCCCACCATTTCCCCTCTAGCTGCGCTAGACAGGGTCAGTTTGAAAGGCCACTGGCAGCTTCTGATAGCCCCATACTGGCTGCGACGACCATGGTTAAGCCTCCTGTTGTCCCTCCTCTCTGGGACCCCATGGCAGCTGCCACTGATACCCGACCTGTTCTCTCAGGCTCGGGGGACGTTCTGGCATCCGGACCCACGTCGTCTCCAGCTTTTAGTAAATGGGCATTTCTAGGCATTCAGGACAATGTGGTGAACCCATTGCAGAACGCCAGGGCTTCCTCCACCAACGTGTCATATCAAATGCTGTGGGGCATATTCTGTACTTGGTGCGAGGGTCATAATGTTGCCCCAGAGTTGTGTGATGTATAAACTGTTTTAAACTTTTTACAATCACTGTTTGATGCAGGGCAAGCGGCATCTACTTTGAGAGTGTATTTGGCATACGGCTTGCCATGACGATGGCCCAGAGGGACCCATGGGTGGCCACCCATTACTCTCCAAGTTTATGAAGGGAGTTAGACGTCTGTGTCCAGGGAAGGCCAGTTCGGTGCCAAACTGGGACCTTGACGTAGTGCTGTCAGCACTTGCTAGGCCACTCTTTGAGCCCCTGGGGTTAGTCTTTGAAGCATCTATCCATGCAGGTGGCATTCCTGTTGGCAATTACCTCTACTAAGAGGATTAGTGAACTTCATACTCTTCATATGAAGTCATTTGACATATACAATTAAAGCATCCTGGCTTAAATTCAATTGTGAATATGGCTGAGAATTTTACAAAATATATATTTAACGTCAATGGTGTCAGAATAATAACATTATGAAGCTAGCTAGCTAGTAACTTGTGCTGCTATCTGCTGGTTACTAACGGTGCGAAGTAGTCAAGACAGGAGAATGATGTCACAGCCCTGAGATCAAATAGATATCCAATCATGAGCTGCTTTATTCTCACTTTGAATGAGACTGTATGATCTGTAATACTAGTTGTCAATCTTTTTGTGTTTCTCCTTCAACAAAAACTAATTACTAGCCTGTTCGCCCCCATGTCATTAGTTAGCTTTCCCTAATTCTTTGCTGGAAAATATAGAGAATGAATAAAAGTTTACATCAACACCACCTTTTTCAGATATTCAAACAGAAGGCACTAATGATATGTATTTTTTTCTGTGATTCGAGTGTCACTTGACAATTTAGTGGAATGTCTTATGTCTCCTGAGATCTCCTCTATGGGGATAATGCTACATTTCTATCCATTCTTCCATCAAGAAAAACTAGTGAGTGGATCGCGGCGCTATCTGTTGACTAGAAATGACGAGGGGGAAAACTAACTTTAACGACAGGAGACAATTTCTCCCAATTTCCTATTCAAAAAATAACAAGTAGCCTATAGGTCATAATGCATGACTTGTGATTGGATCTGTATTCCAATAAACCCTAAAGAAACCATAAGCACCATAAATATAGCTCCCTTATAACCCAGTCTCAGTAAAGAACCCAGAGGAAGCGGGCACTCCACACCACACTACTGCATGTCACAAGACTGTGTTTGCCCACTTAGATAATGCCCATAGAGATTTGTTCAGGAAGCTAACACAAGTCTTCAAGTCTCCAGCAAGGTTCATCAAACCACCTCGGTTACCTTTCACCCACCTTTGACCTCCTACTCAGAGATCACAGCTCCTATATAACTGACTGGGTTCGAAATCAGGCCTACTGCACAACAACAAAACGTTCTGTGGCAAACAAAAGCAGATTAATCTGCGCACCCCATTAAATGATAGTACATCCGAGGTGGTTAGGTGATCCATCCATGTGATGAGAAGCCTCGTAATTACCAGGCTGATTACAGTTTGTACCAAACCATTCATTTTAGCTTGCAAGATCAGGCAGGCCACAAGGTGATCATGAGCAACCTTGACTGAGAAATAAAGACATAAACTTCCGTTCATAAATTTGGGGTCACTTAGAAATGGACTTGTTTTTGAAAGAAAAGCAATTTTTTTGTCTATTAAAGTAACATAAAATTGATAAGAAATATAAAGTAGACATTGTTAATATTGTAAATAACTATTGTAGCTGGAAACGGCAGATTTTTAAAAATAATATCTACATAGGCGTACAGAGGCCCAATTATCAGCAACCATCACTCCTTTGTTCCAATGGCACGTTGTGTTAGCTAATCCAAGTTGATCATTTTAAAAGGCTAATTGATCATTAGAAAAACCTTTTGAAATTATCTTTTGCAATTATGTTCGCACAGCTGAAAACTGTTGTTCTGATTAAAGAAGTAATAAAACTGGCCTTCTTTAGACTAGTTGAGTATCTGGAGCATCGAACCCACAAATGCTGATGCTCCAGATACTCAACTAGTCTAAAGAAGCCCAGTTTTATTACTTATTTAATCAGAACAACAGTTTTCAGCTGAATGATGTCTTGAGATGTATCCACATAATTTTCCACCCTCATGATGCCATCTATTTTGTGAAGTGCACCAGTCCCCACTGCAGCAAAGCACCTACAACAACATGATGCTGCCACCCCCGTGCTTCACGGTTGGGATGGTGTTCTTCGGCTTGCAAGCCTCCCCCTTTTTCCTCCAAACATAACGATGGTCATTATGGCCGAACAGTTCTATTTTTGTTTCATCAGACCAGAGGACAAAAGTACGATCTTTGTCCCCATGTGCAGTTATAAACCGTAGTCTGGCTTTTTTATGGCGGTTTTTGAGGAGTCGCTTCTTCCTTGCTGAGTGGTCTTTCAGGTTATGTCGATATAGGACTCGTTTTTACTGTGGATATAGATACTTTTGTACCGGTTTCCTCCACCATCTTCACAAGGTCCTTTGCTGTTGTTTTGGGATTGATTTGCACTTTTTTGCACCAAAGTACATTCATCTCTAGGAGACAGAACGCGTCTCCTTCCTGAGCGATATGACGGCTGCGTGTTTATACTTGCGTACTATTGTTGAACGTGGTACCTTCAGGCGTTTGGAAATTGCTCCCAAGGATGAACCAGACTTGTGGAGGTCTACAATTATTTTCTTGGCTGATTTCTTTTAATTTTCCCATGATGTCAAGCAAAGAGGCACTGAGTTTGAAGGTAGGCCTTGAAATACATACACAAGTACACCTCCAAATGACTCAAATTATGTCAATTAGCCTAACATAAGCTTCTAAAGGCATGCCATCATTTTCTGGAATTTTCCAAGCTGTTTAAAGGCACAGTCAACTTAGTGTATGTAAACTTCTGACCCACTGGAATTGCGATACAGTGAAAATTACTTGTGCCATGCACAAAGTAGATGTCCTAACTGACTTGCCAAAACTATAGTTTGTTAACAAGAAATTTGTGGAGTGGTTGAAAACTAGTTTTAATGACTCCAACCTAAGTGTATGTAAACTTCAGACTTCAACTGCACATCAAAATATATGTTGTTACAAATATAACATACCTTGAAGACCAATTTATCCTTAACTACAACAACATTCTCAGTAATGGGTACAGAAACGTTTTACTTGTAGCAAACGTTGTGGAAATTCATATTTGTGTCATTCTCAAAACTTTGGCCACGACTGTATGTGGTGGTTCTGGCTTGTATAGCGCACTGAGTGAACCCCCCCTTAAACACACTCATTCGCCCCGCCCGCACCAGGGGGCGCCCGTGCCGCCCCCGGCAAGATGCCGCCCTGTGCGGATGCATTTGTCGCCGTACCTAAAAATCTACCGATTTGTATTAGTCTATAAATAAATGTCTTATCCAAAATTCGTCATCTCTCCCATGTCTTATTCGACGAGTGTTTTTGAAAGTGTAGGGATAATAATTAAGGCATAGTTGTTCTGAAATGTTTATTGCTTTAATATAACACACATACATTAATGATTAATTTCGGTTGCCTATCCTGAAGTTAAGTTTGTTCAATAGAAAGTATTTGACCAGCCACAAAATTAAAAAAAGGTTGGGGGGGATTTTTGCCATAACATAGGCTCAGGGATTCGAACCTGCAATCTTTTGGATACTTGCCAAACTCAGACTGAGTTGAATATGTTTAATGAATAAATGCATTCACAATTAATTGTGCTCAGTAGGTTCAAACAAAAACAAATGGTTACAGTGAGATCTCGAGGATCTGCACAGGTCTAGGAGGCGACAACCCCTCCCTGTTTGACAACTGCTTAGTGTGTCCCTGGCAACCGCTCCGGCTTCTTTCTCTCCACAGTCCCCGGTAGTCACTACCTCCTTCCGGAGGGAAGCAACAACCGAAGACCCAATGACACCCCGCGCCTTTAGGTCAAACCTGCCCCTTCGGAGGGCAAGCTCTTCGCCTTGATGCCAAATAAGCGACCGTGAGCCAGGCTACCGGAGCCATAGGCACCATGAACGACAAGTACCACCGGGCGGCCCGGGATGGCTACCTGGACCTACTCAGAGAGGCCACTCGGAAGGAGCTGAATGCGCCTGATGAAGATGGAATGACACCGACTTTATGGGCTGCGTACCACGGCAACCTTGACGCGCTCCGGCTTATTGTGGGAAGAGGGTAAGTGTCGTTAAGTTTCCTAAGAAGCCTATAGCACAGACAATAGCTTCAATCGCAACTCAGCACCAAGGCAACTAACTTAACATTTTGCTCAGCTTTCCCCTTTGCAAATCGGGTCTACCTGTTGAACTATCAACAAACAGGTGTGGAGGTGTCACTGTCACATGGCAATCTGCATATCTCACTTCCTTCCATCTGAAAAGTCAGTAGACAGAGCCATATATAGTCTAGAGAGGTGACTAGTATGTATATATAAGATCTTATCTCTGATATACAGCTAATTTTACCTATAGGTGGTCATTGGAATCGAAACCACTATCCTGAAGTTGAGCTACAAAAGACTACTAAAACCTCCAGTCAGCTGGTTGAAGCCCTGATTACTGTCTAGGAACAAAATGTACATTCAAATGACTGTTCGTGCCAGCTCAGGATTTATGTAGGCTGGTTTCGCCTTCCTCACCCCATCCAACAGTGCTGTTGATGTAATGGACAGCTCTTTGCCTCCATTTTAACAGCCTAATTAAAGGCAAAGGTCACTGGCAGGAGGATGGCCTACCCAACATTCTCTCACATACCCATTCACAACCATGTGGCGTGAAGACTTATACATGCATGCACGCACACACGCAAGCACCTTCACAGACACACACTTGAAAAAAATATGTTGCTTCAATTTACAATTGTAAGGCAACTAGCTGCAATAAGATTGTGAGTTTGTTCAACATTTGGGCATATCTGATCCAACATACATTCTCAAGTGTAATTGTATGTTAACTCAGCTTAGAAGTTTAGCTTGACTGAATGTGCAATTCAACTTGAGATTGTATTCTACATTATTTCTGCCAGTGTTGATTTTTCGCTCTGTAAGAGTGGCATTAACACTTAGTGGAGTAAAATAACTAGTGATGCACCAATATTACATTTTTGGCCGATACCGATAACCAATGTTTTCCTTGCCCAAAAAATATTAGCGGCCTTTTAAGCATTCTAGTACAGTTAAATAGTTAACACACACACATGGATGCAGCGGTCTAAGGCACTGCATCTCAGCACAAGAGGCGTCACTACAGTCCCTGGTTCGAATCCAGGCTGTATCACATCCGGCCGTGATTGGGACTCCCATAGGGCGGCGCACAACTGGCCCAACGTGTTCCGGGTTTGGCCGGGGTAGGCCGTCATTGTAAATAAGAATTGTTTTTTAACTGACCTGCCTAGTTAAATAAAGGTTACACACACACCACACGGACCAAAAAGTTATTTTGTTGGCCTTTACGGATGTCCCCATTACCAGTAAAACATCATCAAAACATATTTCTTTCACTTACTTGCTGTACTGTTTCGATGTTCATTTGTTCAGTCGTTTCAGTCTCAACCAGGATTTCATCATACATGTCAAGCAGTGAAGTTTCAGCTCTGTCTGTCTGTGGCCTCTCTTCCTCAGTGCGCGCTGTCACTGTGTCCGTTTCCATCTTGTCCAGCTGCATATGTAACATTTCACGTAAACTGTTTCTTGTCTGGATTGAAGTAGTGGTCCTTGTACATAGCATCGGGCATGATGGAGACACAGTAAAGAGAGAATGCCACTGAATCGCTGGTTCACAGCCTGTGTCGGCAGTTTTGTTGAGCAAGTGTTTCAATGCATGACAGAGGGTATCACGTCTGCTGCAGGCGCAGTTGATGAGCTAATTTCTCGAGTCGGTTGTTCGAATGGAGATAGCTAGTGTTTCCAAGTTCCAAATGTGTTCTCTAATGCCATTGAAATGGCAGCAGCGGTATGAGAACCAGCACATTCATGTGCATGAAGTACGATTTTCCTCAGTACGAAATCCTTGACAACCCACTGTGCTGTCAGACTCAGCATGTTTATGGGGCTGATATCGCTTGTCCAAATGTCAGTTGTAAAGCTAATAGCAGTGACGCTATTACTGTGTAACACCGGTAGTGCAACATCTGAAAAATAGCTTACTTGGTAGTGTGTACTGGTGCTCGACCAGTCGGCGAAAGTCAACATCACCCAGGACAGAGAACAGTTGATTGTCAAGGGCAATGAATTCCATTATCTTGGTGTTAATGGATTTTGCCATTGAGTTGTCTAATATCGTCCGATTCCGATATCTTCACAGATATATTGTGCATCCCTAAAAATAACTCCCATTTGTTGGTGTTAATAACCAGAGTTATTGTTTTACACGGTTGAGGGTAAAACAGTCCCATCGAAACCACACTCATTATTATCATATTTCCCAGCGTACTCTACTGCAGGTTGATAAAAAAAGTTGTTAATATCTGTGTTTGTACATTGATTGATTGATTGATTAATCTTATGCTTCAAAGATCAAACATGCATTTTTCTGAACTAAGCCAATCAGTTAGTTAGATTTATTGCACCCGTTAACACTTTAAAAAAATATATATTTTATTTATTTAATTTCAATATATCAGGGGGTGCTGCAGCACCCTCGGTACCCCTAGTTCCCGCGGCTATAAGTAGTAGTAGTGAAGGGGTGGAGTGGAATCATATTCATTGATGGTAGCTTTGATTATGAGTTGAATTAATGTATCATGTTCTGTATCACAGGGCCTTCCTCCCTATGTAATACATCCAGTTGAATTACATATGAAAATCCTGTTTTCAATCAGATCAACTTTTGAAAGGGCCCACTCCTTTTACCATATTGTTCGCTAGCAGGCTACCATGGACTGTACTTGTGAGCTACAGTAGCAGAGTACTACAGCCAGATAACAGCTATACTCTTTGTTGCCCACAAAAAAAACACTAAGCATACATCACCTAATTAGGACCTACTGTATGTCACTGTACACCCTCAGTGGTCTATCAATTGTGCTTTCTGACTTTCAATGGGAAACAAGAGAGACTCAGGATTTAGGAGTAAGGCTAGATTATCATTCGATAAATCAGCTACTCTTTCAGCTACTGAAGCACCTTTGTGTACAGTATAGGTAAAAAGCCCTCTCTTTTGTTGAAGGTTTAAGTGCTGGACAAAGCAGGTTTGGATGGAAAGGGTATAGTATTTACTCCCTATTTAAGAGAGCCCTGTCCTATGACAACCCACTATGGTTGACACAGCACCCAGGAGAGCAGAAGAGATTAGGAGGAAGAGGATAGGGAGAGAGGGCAGAGGAGGAGGGTAGGGAGAGAGGGCAGAGGAGGAGGGTAGGTAGAGAGGGCAGAGGAGGAGGGTAGGGTCGAGACTCAAGGAATAGAGACGTGGAGGAGAGACAGTAGAGGAGGAGAGGGGGATGGTAGGGTCGAGACTTGAGGGATATGTCAAGACCTTAGTGACAGGTTTATAAGACATGGTGGTAATTAAGTGTGGAGAGAGCAGTAGAGGCTGATGTCTGAGAGAAGCTACAGTGGCAGAGGTGTAGCGTAGATATTAACAGCATAGATATTAGCTGAAGAGGAAAGGTCAGGGTGACAGATAGGACTAATTGGGCAGACTGGTCCTCTAACAACACTTCCAGGGGACTGATGCTACACCACAGGGCCAGGCTGGAGGTGGATGAGCTAAGGATGGACAGGACCAGAGCTGTGGTGAAGGTCAGAGGGCCTGCTAGAAGGTAAAAGCAGTTTGCTCTAATTGAACTATGCTGATCTGGTCCTACCTCTTTTCTGCATTTTACAGGCCTCTTTGTTTTCTTATCTAGAAGGTAAAAAGAAAAGAATGGGGCTGTACATGTAGGTCTGGGTGGTTTCCCAGATCCATATTGCTTAATCTTGGACTAATAAGCACTGAATGGAGATGCTCTGACTGTGTAACATATTTCATACAAGTTATGCTTTTTCTATTTGTGTATTATTATTTTTCGTTATACAATGGGTGGTCTAATCCTGAATGCTGATTGGTTAAAACTGCATTCCAGCCATGTCTATTCCACAGAGATTAGAGATTGAGCAAACAGATTTGGATATCAGAAGCTGTAGCCTATTTTCTAAACAATTATACATAAAACAAAAAAGTGACGAGGTTGTGTTTTAATTACGTAACAACCACCATTGTTTTGGTCTGTAACTGGGCCATAGGGTAGGGTTGGCTGACTGTTGGGTCAGATCCCTTGGTTGTCTTGTTGATAGTCAAGCACAATTGACCATGAGACGTAATCTGTAGGTGGAGAGTCAAAACATGACGATGCACATCGAATTTATAAATGCATGAAGGATCAAATGTGTTAGTAGGAGGTATCAGAATATTCACAATTAGTACAACAGATCAAATCAAATTTGATTTGATCTGTCTTACTAATTGTTTTACTAATTGATACTGTATTACATGACTGCCCAACCCTCTTCCTGGAGATCTACTGTCCTGTGGGTTTTCAGTCCAACCCTAATTTAACACACCTGATTCTACTAATTAGCTGCTTAACTAGCTGAATCAGAACTGCTAAATTAGTGTTGGGCTGAAAACCTACAGGACAGTAGATCTCCAGGAAGAGGGTTGGGCAGCCCTGCTGTATTGACTACCTTATGCCAGGATATGGGCCCATATGTAGATTTTCAGAGTAGTAATTCAGGAACAGTTTGGCCTTTCAGATCAGAATGAATACGATTATATGGACAGAGGGGGACCTGATCCAAGATCAGTTTTTACAGACATGTAGAGATTAGCAGCCAGAGGGGGCACATTTTGCAACATTCTGATAGAAATACAGGGCCTTTGGAAAGTATTCAGACCCCTTCACTTTTTCCACATTTTGTTACGTTACAGCCTTATTCTAAAAAGGATTAAAAAAAACATTTTGTTCAGCAATCTACACACAATACCCCATAATGACAAAGTGAAACAGGTTTTAAGAAATTTTTGGAAATGTATTTTTAAAACCCCCCAGAAATAACTTATTTACATGAGTATTCAAAGCCTTTGCTATGAGACTCGAAATTGAGCTCAGGTGCATCCTGTTTCCATTGACCATGCTTGAGATGTTTCTACAACTTGATTGGAGTCCACCTGTGGTAAATTCAATTGATTGGACATGATTTGGAAAGGCACACACCTGTCTATTTAAGGTCCCACAGTTGACAGTGCATGTCAGAGCAAAAACCGAGCCACGAGGTTGAAGGAATTGTCTGTAGAACTGAGACTGGATTGTGTCAAGGCACAGATCTGGGGAAGGGTACCAAAAAATGTCTGCGGAACTGAAGGTCCCCAAGAACACAGTGGCCTCCATCATTCTTAAATGGAAGAAGAACCAACAAGACTCTTCCTAGAGCTGTCCGCAGGGCCAAACTGAGCAATTGAGAAGGTCCTTGGTCAAGGAGGTGACTAAAAACTTGATGGTCATTCTGACAGAGCTCTATAGTTCCTCTGTGGAGATGGGAGAATCTTACAGAAGGACAACCATCTCTGCAGCTCTGCACCAATCAGGGCTTTATGGTAGAGTGGCCACTCCTCAGTAAAAGGCACATGACAGCCAGTTTGGAGTTTATCTCAGCTACTGCCTGTCACCAAGGGAGTACCCCAAGGCTCGATCCTAGGACCCATGCTCTTCTCAATTTACATCAACAACATCGCTCTCTCATCCATTTATATGCAGATGATCGAGTATTATACACAGCTGGCCCCTCCCTGGTTTTTGTGTTAAATGCTCTACAACAAAGCTTTCTTAGTGTCCAACAAGCTTTATCTACCCTTAACCTTGTCCTGAACACCTCCAAAGGTCATGTAGTTTGGTAAGAAGAATGCCCCTATCCCCACAGGTGTGATTACTAGGTGTAATTACTACAATTTCTTCAACAAATGATCAGGTCTTATCAAACATACATTAGTAATGGGAAGAAAACACACTCTTTGTTTAAGTATTAAAATACTCATTTTAGTAATACAATTGTAGGCAGAAGATGGTACAGAGTACAGTATAACAGTATATGATAGTTTCCCAAGTTCTACAAAATGTCTAAGACATCCTGTAACTCATATAGCCTCTCTCAGTCCTCCTTGTGTGAGTTTCCCTGGCAACAACATTTTAATAAATCTAACCTCCCTTGACAGCAGTAACCATCTTATCAGCAATTAAAGCTCAGAAGTGGGATCGACTGAAACTTGACCTTTCATCACAAGTATAGTCATAAAAATGTGAACGGGTATAAGCATCTTCTGACAGGTGGCTGGTTTCATCAAGTCTGTGGCAGCTTTGTGTTCTCAGAAAACCAGATAACCAAAGTGGGATCCAGACAGGAGGAGTTTGAACGTTAAACGCCTTCTGAGAGTGTCTGAAGGTCACAACACTCAAAAACAGTTTTTAACACACACACACACACACACACACACTCTCCTGAAGAGGAGACCTTACAGTTTATCATAACATCATTTATTAACCCTCTTCAACTACTTTGAGGGTTTAGAGCTTTTACATTTTTTAAATTTTATTTAAACTTTATTTAACTATGCAAGTCAATTAAACCAGTTATGCATTGGGGGCGCTATAAAAATTTTTGAATGAAAAACGTTCCCGTTTTAAACAAGATATTTTGTCACAAAAAGATGCTCGACTATGCATATAATTGACAGCTTTGGAAAGAAAACACTCTGACGTTTCCAAAACTGCAAAGATATTGTCTGTGAGTACCACAGAACTGATGTTACAGGCGAAACCCAGATAAAAATCCAACCAGGAGGTGCCGCATTTTTTGAAACCGCCTCATGCCAATGACTCCTTATATGGCTGTGAATGAGCTACGAATGAGCTTACGTTTTCCACATATTCCCCAAGGTGTCTACAGCATTGTGGCGTCTTTTTAGGCATTTCCATTGAAGAATGGCTGTAAGGGACCATATATAGCATGTGGTCACATGGTGACTCCCGCAGAAAATCTCGCGTAAAATACTGAGGTAGCCATTTTTCCAATCGCTTCTTATGAGAATGCAATTGCCTCGACGGATATATTATCGAATATATATGTTAAAAACACCTTGAGGATGGATCCTAAACAACGTTTGCCGTGTTTCTGTCGATATTATGGAGCAAATTTTGAAAAGGTTTGGCGTTATAGTTGCAGCATTTTCCGGTCGAATTCTCAGCCAAGCATGATGAAGAAACGGGAGCTATTTTGCCAACAAAAATAATCTTTTTGGAAAAAAGAAACATTTGCTATCTAACTTGGAGTCTCCTGAGTGAAAGCAACCGAAGTTCTTCAAAGGTAAATGATTTAATTTGGTTGCTTTTCTTATTTTCGTGAAATTGTTGCCTGCTGCCAGCAGAGCTAGCATAGCATTATGCCATGATAAACTTACACAAATGCTTGTCTAGCGTTGGCTGTAACGCATATTTTGAAAATCTGAGATGACAGTGTTGTTAACAAAAGGCTAAGCTTGTGTTTGAATATATTTATTTCATTTCATTTGCGATTTTCATGAATAGGAAAGGTTTCTAGGGGTATTTATGTCCGTTGCGTTATGCTAATGCATTTGAGGCTATGATTACGCTCCCGGATACGGGTTTGCTCGTCGCAAGAGGTTATTAAGAACAAATTCTTATTTGCAATGATGGCCTACACCGGCCAAACCCGGACGACACTGGGAAAATTGTGCGCCGCCCTATGGGACTCCCAATCACAGGCGGTTGTGATACAGCCTGGAGCTTGAGGTTGTCACCTCGTACAAGTACTTGGGAGTATGGCTAGACGGTACACTGCCCGTCTCTCAGCATATATCACAGCTGCAGGCTAAAGTTAAATCTAGACTTGGTTTCCTCTATCGTAATCGCTCCTCTTTCACCCCAGCTGCCAAACTAACCCTTGTTCAGATGACCATGCTAGAATACGGAGACATCATTTATAGATCGGCAGGTAATGGTGCTCTCGAGCGGTTAGATGTTCTTCACTATTCGGCCATCAGATTTGCCACCAATGCTCCTTATAGGACGCATCACTGCACTCTATACTCCTCTGTAAACTGGTCATCTTTATATCCGTTGCAAGACCCACTGGATGATGCTTATTTATAAAACCCTCTTAGCCCTCACTCCCCCCTATCTGAGATATCTACTGCAGCCCTCATCCTCCACATACAACATCCGTTCTGCCAGTCACTTTCTGTTAAAGGTCCCCAAAGCACACACATCCCTGGGTCGCTCCTCTTTTCAGTTCGCTGCAGCTAGCGACTGGAACGAGCTGCAACAAACACTCAAACTGGACAGTTTTATACCAATCTCTTCATTCAAAGACTCAATCATGGACACTTACTGACAGTTGTGGCTGCTTTGCATGATGTATTGTTGTCTCTACCTTCTTGCCCTTCGTGCTGTTGTCTGTGCCCAATAATGTTTGTACCATGTTTTGTGCTGCTACCATGTTGTTGTCATGTTGTGCTGCTACAGTACCATGCTGTGTTATCATGTGTTGCTGCCTTGCTAGATTGTTGTCTTAGGTCTCTCTTTATGTAGTGTTGTCTCTCTTGTCGTGATGTGTGTTTTGTCCTCTATTTACAGTTGAAGTCGGAAGTTTACATACACTTAGGTTAGAGTCATTAAAACTAGTTTTTCAACCTCTCCAAAATGTCTTGTTAACTAACTATAGTTTTGGCATGTCGGTTAGGGCATCTACTTTTTGCATGACACAAGTCATTTTCCAACAATTGTTTGCAGACTGATAATTTCACTTATTATTCACTGTATCACAGTTCCAGTGGGTCAGAAGTGTACATGCACTAAGTTGACTGTGCCTTTAAACAGCTAACAGCTAGGCTAATTGACATTATTTGAGTCAATTGGAGGTGTACCTGTGGATGTATTTCAAGGCCTACCTTCAAACTCAGTGTCTCTTTGCTTGACATTAAGGGAAAATCTAAAGAAATCGGCCAAGACCTCAGAATTGTTTTTGTAGACCTCCACAAGTCAGGTTCATCCTTGGGAGCAATTTCCAAATGCCTGAAGGTACCATGTTCATCTGTACAAACAATAGTCCGCAAGTATAAACACCATGGGACCACACAGTCGTCATACTGCTCAGGAAGGAGACGTGTTCTGTCTCCTAGAGATGAACGTACTTTGGTGCGAAAGGTGCAAATCAATCCCAGAACAACAGCAAGATGCTGGAGGAAAGGGGTACAAATGTATCTATATCCACAGTGAAACAAGTCCAATATCGACATAACCTGTTAGGCCGCTCAGCAAGGAAGAAGCTACTGCTCCAAAACCGCCATAAAAAACCCAGACTACGGTTTGCAATTGCACATGGGGACAAAGATTGTACTTTTTGGAGAAATGTCCTCTGGTCTGATGAAACAAAAACAGAACTGTTTGGCCATAATGACCATCGCCAGGAGGAAAAAAGGGGATGCTTGCAAGCCGAAGAACACCATCCCAACCGTGAAGCATGGGGGTGGCAGCATCATGTTGTGTGGCTGCTTTGCTGCAGGAGGGACTGGTGCACTTCACAAAATAGATGGCTTAATGAGGAAGGAAAATTATGGGGATATATTGTAGCAACATCTCAAGACATGTCAGGAAGTTAAAGCTTGGTCGCAAATGGGTCTTCCAAATGGAGAATGACCCCAAGCATACTTCCAAAGTTGTGGCAAAATGGCTTAAGGACAACAAAGTCAAGGTATTGGAGTGGCCATCACAAAGCCCTGACCTCAATCCTATAGGAAATTGGTGGGCAGAACTGAAAAAGTGTGTGCAAGCAAGGAGGCCTACAAACCTGACTTAGTTACACCAGCTCTGTCAGGAGAGGAGGAATGGGCCAAAATTCACCCAACTTATTGTTGGGAAGGTTGTGGCGGGCTACCTGAAATGTTTGACCCAAGTTAAACAATTTAAAGGCAATGCTACCGAATACTAATTGAGTGCATGTAAACTTCTGACCCACTGGGAATGTGATGAAATAAATAAAAGCTGAAAGCAATCATTCTCTCTACTATTATTCTGACATTTCACATTCTTAAAATAAAATGGTGATCCTAAGACGGAATTTTTACGAGGATTAAATGTCAGGAATTCTGAAAAACAGAGTTTAAATGTATTTGGTGTATGTAAACTTCAGACTTCAACTGTATATATATATACACATACACACACACACACACACACACACACACACACACACAACTCAGCAAATAAATAAACATCCTTTCACTGTCAACTGTGTTTATTTTTAGCAAACTTAACATAATTTGTAAGTCGCTCTGGATAAGAGCGTCTGCTAAATGACTTAAATGTAAATGTAAATATTTGTATGAACTTAACAAGATTCAACAACTGAGACAGACATAAACTGAACAAGTTCCACAGACATGTGACTAACATACATGGAATAATATGTCCCTGAAAAAAGGGGGGTCAAAATCAAAAGTAACAGTCAGTATCTGGTGTGGCCACCAGCTTTATTAAGTACTGCAGTGCATCTCCTCCTCATGGACTGCACCAGATTTGCCAGTTCTTGCTGTGAGTTGTTACCCCACTCTTCCACCAAGGCACCTTCAAGTTCACTGACATTTCTGGGGGGAATGGCCCTAGCCCTCCCCCTCCAATCCAACAGGTCCCAGATATGCTCAATGGGATTGAGATTTGGGATCTTCGCTGGACATGGCAGAACACCGACATTCCTGTCTTGCAGGAAATCAAGCAGTATGGCTGGTGGCATTGTCATGCTGGAAGGTCATGTCAGGATGAGCCTGCAGGAAGGGTACCACATGAGGGAGGAGGATGTCTTCCCTGTAACGCACAGTGTTGAGATTGCCTGCAATGACAACAAGCTCAGTCTGATGATGCTGTGACTCACCGGCCCAGACCATGACGGACCCTCCACCTCCACCAAATCGATCCCGCTCCAGAGTACAGGCCTCGGTGTAACGATCATTCCTTCGACGATAACCGCAAATCCTATCACCCCTGGTGAGACAAATCCGTGACTCGTCAGTGAAGAGCACTTTTTGCCAGTCCTGTCTGGTGTCTGGTGAGGACCTGCCTTACAACAGGCCTACAAGCCCTCAGTCCAGCATCTCAGCCTATTGCGGGCAGTTGTTGTTGCCGTCCTGTACCTGTCCCGCAGGTGTGATGTTCGGATGTACCGATCTGTGCAGTTGTTGTTACACGTGATCTGCCACAACTGTCCTTGCTGTCTCCCTGTAGCTCTGTCTTATGTGTCTCACAGTACAGACCTTGCAATTTATTGCCCTGGCCACATCTGCAGTCCTCATACCTCCTTGAAGCATGCCTAAGCAGCCACGTTCACGCAGATGAGCAGGGACCCTGGGCATCTTTCTTTTGGTGTTTTTCAGTCAGTAGAAAGGCCTCTTTAGTGTCCTAAGTTTTCATAACTGTGACCTTAATTGCCTACCGTCTGTAAGCTGTTAGTGTCCACAGGTTCATGTTGATGAATTGTTTATGGTTCATTGAACATGCATAGGAAACCGTGTTTATACCCTTTACTGCCCTGCATCACGCACTCCTGCCATCTATTACGCACACCTGCCTTCTCTCGTCACGCCCATCAGCGATACTGGACTCACCTGGACTCAGTCATCACCTGTTTATTTTCTCCCCTATATTTGTCAGTTCCCTTGCTCTGTTCCCTGCTGCTGCATTAATTGTTTTTTTGTCTGTATTACTCGTTTGCTGATGCTGTTTCTTTCTCCTTCCATGTCCGTTCTATATTAAGTGTTTGACTCCCCGTACCTGCTTCATCTCTCCAGCGTCATGCATGTGACACTTTACAATGAAGATCTGTGAAGTTATTTGGAGTTTTACTAATTATCTTTGAAAGACAGGATCTTGAAGAAGTTACGTTTCTTTTTTTGCTGAGTTTATATATTACATTTTTTAAAAACTAATTATCACAGCCCCTGTCCCTGCAGGAGGCCTTTTGGTAAGCCGTCATTGTAAATAAGAATTTGTTCTTAACTGACTTGCCTAGTTAATAAAATAAAAATATTTATTTTTTTAGAGTAGGGCTGTAAATGTGGAAAAAGTCAAGGGATCTGATTACTTTCCGAAGTCACTGTATGCTATGTAAAACAAACATGCCTCGCTGGCATGTAGAATAAGGAATCACGTTCGGCAACGTTTGGCATCTGGACATGGCACAGGTGTTGACCTTGTGGCTCTGTGTAGTCACAGCTTCTCTGGGTGTCTGTGAGAAAAAAGACTCTCGGTCCATGTGTTGAATAATACATGGTAACACCACTGTAATGTTTTACCTGCACCCAGTCAATTATTGATCACACCACAACGGGGGGAACACAGGAAGGGGAGGGACCCTGACCCGCAAAGCAGGAAGTGAAATATAATTATCTGTGCAAACCCTGTGTCACACACATAAGTACATACACTATGGCCCCGTTTCCTGGAATTAGGTTACACCTATTCGTAGAATTAAATGTTCTCCATAAACATGCAATAATTTGAGTACTTATTCTGTTGACAGCTGTTATTGATGGCCGATGCTGCAGTAGGAGTAAAAGGCCTAAGTATGTTTTATTGTGTACTCTGTAACATATGCTCTTAATCCCTCTGTTCCTTTTCCCTCTCTCCCTCTCCCAGAGGTGACCAGGACAAGTGTGATATCTGGGGGAACACTCCGCTCCACCTGGCCGCCGCCAACGGCCACCACAACTGCCTATCCTTCCTGGTGTCGTTCGGAGCCAACGTGTGGTGCCTGGACAATGACTACCACACGCCCCTCGACATGGCCGCCACCAAGAGCCACATGGACTGTGTCCGGTACCTGGACTCCATCGCCGCCAAGCAGTCGGCCCTCAACCCCAAGGTGAGGTGTCAGGACCAATGACAACACAGCAAATTCTTCAGTGTCAAAAAATAACTAAATAACACAGAATGTGTTGAGTCTATGGATCCATATAGACACCGAACAATGTTAAATTAAGACACTGCTTAGTGTAAAGCACTATTCTAATATTTCCCAGAGTGCGTCGCCTTTCCAGTAAGTTGTAGCATTACCACCCTTGACTGTATTTGTTAGTGACAGAGACATAGTTGTTGCATTCATCCATTCTCGGTACTGTGGACTTCACCAAGTGAGATCCTTAAATCTCTATCTCTCTCTCTCTCTCTCTCTCTCTCTCTCTCTCTCTCTCTCTCTCTCTCTATAATAGTGAAGATGTCAAAACTATGAAATAACACATATGGAATCATGTAGTAACCAAAAACGTGTTAAACAAATCAAAATATATTTACATTTTAGATTCTTCAAAGTACATTTACATTTACATTTAAGTCATTTAGCAGACGCTCTTATCCAGAGCGACTTACAAATTGGTGCATTCACCTTATGACATCGTAACCACCCTTTGCCTTGATGACAGCTTTGCACACTCTTGGCATTCTCTCAACCAGCTTCACCTGGAATGCTTTTCCAACAGTCTTGAAGGAGTTCCCACATATGCTGAGCACTTGTTGGCTGCTTTTCCTTCACTCTGCGGTCCAACTCATCCTAAACCATCTCAATTGGGTTGAGGTTGGATGATTGTGGAGGCCAGGTCATCTGATGCAGCACTCCATCACTCTCCTTCTTGGTCAAATAGCCCTTACACAGCCTGGATGTGTGTTGGGAATTCTAAATAAATCATTGACAGTGTCACCAGCAAAGCACCTCCACACCATCATATCTCCTCCTCCATACTTCACGGTGGGAACCACACTTGTGGAGATCATCTGTTCACCTACTCTGCGTCTCAAAACCCAAAATCTCAAATTTGAACTCAGCCCAAAGGACAGATTTCCAACGGTCTAATGTCCATTGCTTGTGTTTCTTGGCCCAAGCAAGTCTCTTCTTATTGGTGTCCTTTAGTAGTGGGGTCTTTGCAGCAATTTGACCATGAATGCCTGATTCATGCATCCTCCTCTGAACAGTTGATGTTGAGATGTATCTGTTACTTGAACTCTGTGAAGCATTTATTTGGGCTGTAATTTCTGAGGCTGGTAACTTTTTAATGAACTTATCCTCTGCAGCAGAGGTAACTCTGGGTCTTGATTTCCTATGGTGGTCCTCATGATAGCCAGTTTCATCATAATGCTTGATGGTTTTTGCTACTGATCTTGAAGAAACTTTCAAAGTTTTTGACATTTTCCCCATTGACTGACCTGCATGTCTTAAAGTAATGATGGACTGTCGTTTCTCTTTGCTTATTTGAGCTGTTCTTGGTATAATATGGACTTGGTCTTTTACCAAATAGGGCTATCTTCTGTATACCACCCCTACATTGTCACAACACAACTGACTGGCTCAAACGCATTAAGAAGGAAAGAAATTCCACAAATGAACTTTAACAAGGCATAATTGTTAATTGAAATGCATTCCAGTTGACTACCTCATGAAGCTGGTGGAGAGAATGCCATAATTCCATACGTACAGCATTTCATAAGGCCTTATTTTGAAGGCCTAGTTTTACCCTAATAGAGGGACCTGAAACTCATACATCATCACTTTGAATCAAACCACACCCATCATTATCATATTTCCCAGCATGTTCTATTGCAGATAGATTTTTAGAAAAATTGTTTATTTCATTATCTATGTTTGTTCATATACATTGATTAATCTTATGCTACACAAAGATAAATAATACTTTTTTTTTTAACTAATTCAATGTTAGTTAGATTTTTGGCTCTAGTTTAAATGTTTTGGTTGTCTCATCATAACCCTACCCTTGGTCGTCATTCTGAATGAAGGTTGAAGGTCAATAAAAAATTCCAACTGTTGGACATCAATTTCTTCTGTCTTATTCCAATAGAAATTACACTTTGAAAACCAACATAATGTGATTTACAGGCAAGGTTGCACATTTTTGGGGGGGCTTTTTCTGGAAATGGAAGCAGGAAATCTGAAATCCTTTTTCGGTTTTGGGAAACTTACTTCCAGGCCCGGTGTATGAACTGGGGTACAAGTATGCACTTATAACGGAAGGTAAACAGGATGACCTTACAGGGTACCACTTTTTTTTCTTTTTTTTTACCACTTTAGGAACAAATGTAAATGTTTTTTTCTGTGTATAATACAATGGCCTGAAACTCATGGTTTACATCTGGCCTGCAAGGTCATGTGTAATTCCTATTGGAATACAGCCAATGTGGGTATATTTCAAAAACTTTTATCTGCTGCTGCCACCACATCTATTTTCTGTGATTTACGTTCCATCTCTGCGGTACAGTTGATAACCATTGCTATGAACGCTAAGAAGCCAACCTTACTGAAGCATAAAGCACTCATAGGCCTCGGCCTACTCACAGGGATTCTCTCAGAACTCTTGAACCATCCTCTACTTTTGCCTCAGCATACGTCACCTTATGCACTACTCTGACTGTGGCCATTTCAACCTGCATTCTTGCACCAGACACTTCCGATTGCCAGCAACATGAGCACCCCTACAGGTAACACACACAACGGTATCCACCAAAACTACACAATTCTCTGTCCTTGTCCTCCTACACACTTCCCACATCTAGGAATCTCCCTCCTACACACTGCTTCTACCCCCAAGCCATAAGACTCCTGAACAGCTAATCAAATGGCTACCCAGACTATTTGCATTGCTCCCCCCTCTCTCTTTTTACGCTGCTGCTACTCTGTTTATTATCTATGCATAGTCACTTTAACTCTACTTACATGCACATATTACCTCAACTATCCTGTGCCCCCGCACATTGACTCTGTACCGGTGCCCTCTGTATATAGCCTTGCTACTGTTATTTTACTGCTGCTCATTAATTATTTTTTATTTTTATTTTTTACTTATCTATTTTTTACTTAGCACTTATTTTTCTTAAAACTGCATTGTTGGTTAAGGGCTTATAAGTAAGCATTTCACTGTAAGGTTGTATTCGGCACATCTGACTAATACAATTTGATTTGATGCAACATGACCATGAAGGACCAAACAAGCTTCAATGCCATACAACACTCCTTCCGTGGCCTCCAACTGCTCTTAAACGCTAGTAAAACCAAATGCATGCTTTTCAACCGTTCGCTGCCTGCACCCGCACGCCCGACTAGCATCACCACCCTGGATGGTTCCGACCTAGAATATGTGGACATCTATAAGTACCTAGGTGTCTAGACTGTAAACTCTCCTTCCAGACTCGTATCAAACATTTCCAATCCAAAATCAAATCTAGAATCGGCTTTCTATTTCGCAACAAAGCCTCCTTCACTCATGCCGCCAAACTTACCTTAGTAAAACTGACTATCCTACCGATCCTCGACTTCGGCGATGTCATCTACAAAATGGCTTCCAATACTCTACTCAGCAAACTGGATGCAGTTTATCACAGTGCCATCCGCTTTGTTACTAAAGCACCTTATACCACCCACCACCGAGACCTGTATGCTCTAGTCGGCTGGCCCTCGCTACATATTCGTCGCCAGACCCACTGGCTCCAGGTCATCTACAAGTCCATGCTAGGTAAAGCTCCGCCTTATCTCAGTTCACTGGTCACGATGGCAACACCCACCCGTAGCAAGCGCTCCAGCAGGTGTATCTCACTGATCATCCCTAAAGCCTACACCTCATTTGGCCGCCTTGCCTTTCAGTTCTCTGCTGCCTGTGACTGGAACGAATTGCAAAAATCGTTGAAGTTGGAGACTGTTATCTCCTTCACCAACTTTAAACATCTGCTATCTGAGCAGCTAACTGATCACTGCAGCTGTACATAGTCCATCGGTAAATAGCCCACCCAATTTACCTGCCTCATCCCCATACTGTTTTTATTTATTTACTTTTCTGCTCTTTTGCACACCAGTATCTCTACCTGCACATGACCATCTGATCATGTATCACTCCAGTGTTAACCTGCTAAATTGTAATTATTCGCCTACCTCCTCATGCCTTTTGCTCACAATGTATATAGACAATTTTTTATTTTGTTTCTTTTTTCTACTGTGTTATTGACTTGTTTATTGTTTACTCCATGTGTAACTCTGTGTTGCTGTCTGTTCACACTACTTTGCTTTATCTTGGCCAGGTCGCAGTTGTAAATGAGAACTTGTTCTCAACTAGCCTACCTGGTTAAATAAAGGTGAAAAAAAAAAAATAAATGTTGCACGTGAAACAACGCAGTAGATTTAGCACAAAAGCTCTAACAGGATAACTGATATATCCTTACATGACTTTGTAGGGTGGAGATTCTGACTCAAAAGGAATAACAGTAGGGAGCACATGATGCCGCGGAGCTGAGCAGACGTTGACAAACCGAGCTCTTCAAAGTTATTCTATTATTACCTAAATAACACCATTGAAACAATATTCTAACATCGGCTGATAAATGGTCAAGTACTTACCTTCCCAAAGAGCCATGGACCTCCGACCGAGAGGCAAGAAGGACGACCAAAACGTTGTTGATTCCCAAGATAACGATAACGCTACAGCTAGCAAGATTAGCATTAGCCCTCATAACTCAGACGACTGTTGCTCTCAGCCTCTTGCGAGACTGCCGACATGCTGGCTGCTCTCCCCCGGGAAATTCAGGATGGTAACAAAGGTCTTTCTATGAAAATTGACAAGAAATCAACTGAACTCCATTTTTCCATTGACGACCTGAAATCCTCCATGAATGATCTCATTGAGAACGACTGAGGCTGAGTTGCACATTAGCACAATTGAAGATACCATCGCTCGACATGACCAGGTTCTGATACAACTGCAGAAGGACAATGCCTACTTCAAAAACAAGGTAGATCAGATGGAGAACCAGAGCAGACGTAGTAATATCCGTGTGGTGGGATTGAAAGAGGACAGCGAGGGCCGTGACCCGGTCCGTTTCTTCACTCATTGGATCCCGGGATGTCCTAGGCATAATCAACCTCACCAAGCCGCTGGTAATCGAACACGCCCACAGAACATCAGCGCCGAAACCCCGGCCAGATGAGCCCCCTCGGGCCATTCTGATCAGGTTCCTCCGTTTCCAAGACCGAGAGAAGATACTGAAACTCGCAAGAGCCAAAGGGTACATCCCCATCGATGGCAAGAGGGTCAGCCTTTTCCCGGATATGAGCGCGGATCTCGCCAGACATCACAAGCAGTTCAGACCTGCCGCCAAAGCACTGAAGAAGAAGAACATCACCGGCTACCTCATCCACCCTGCGCGAATGAAAGTTCAGTACAAAGGCCGAAGCCATCTCTTCAACACACCGGGAGAAGTGTTCACTTTTCTCAAATAACTGAACCGCGTCTGAACCAGGGCGGTCTCTCTGGGGGATAAGATGCAACGTCTGAACCAGGGCGGTCTCTCTGGGGGATAAGATGCAACGTCTGAACCAGGACGGTCTCTCTGGGGGATAAGATTCAAAGTCTGAGCCAGGACGGTCTCTCTGGGGGATAAGATGCAACGTCTGAACCAGGACGGTCTCTCTGGGGGATAAGATGCAACGTCTGAACCAGGGCGGTCTCTCTGGGGGATAAGATGCAACGTCTGAACCAGGACGGTCTCTCTGGGGGATAAGATGCAACGTCTGAACCAGGACGGTCTCTCTGGGGGATAAGATGCAACGTCTGAACCAGGACGGTCTCTCTGGGGGATAAGATGCAACGTCTGAACCAGGGTGGTCTCTCTGGGGGATAAGATGCAGTTTGTTTGTTTTCTCTTATCCGGACTGAACTGCTGATATCTTCTTGGAATTTGGATCCTTTTCCCTGCTATCCGGTCGATATAATTGATTTGTACATTTTCAACTAACCATTTTTTCCCCGGGGGGAGTTCTATTACATTTACAGGAGAGTATATTTTGGTTTAGTCAAAATCCACTGGGCGAAGCAAATAAGTGGGCTTAGGCCCACTGCTTTCCCCCCCATTTATGTTTCTCTTCAGAAAAGAGACTCAAGCAGCCCTTACCGAGGGCAGTAAATATTCAGCCATAAATGTCTATTCACAACGTTTGTTTTCAACTTAGAGAGCTCGCAGGTTTAAGTTTACACCAAGGTTTAGCTAGTAAGAGCAAGATGGAAACCGAGCAGCAACGTATCTCTAAAAGTGTATTCGTGTTTGATTGTTGGGATTGTTGTTTTAGTCTGACAATCGGGGTGGGTGGGATTATTATAATTTTTTCTATGTTTATTGTTGTTTCCTTCCTAAAGAGACACAAAGGTCACTTCTGTTTTCAAACCAAAGTTGAAACATTTCCTGACTATTTACATGAGAGAGATTTCCATTCGGTTACATTTGAAACCCAACCTGTTTAATCCACTTAAATATGTTACACTCAACGTAAAAGGTCTTAACAGCCCGGTTAAAAGGAAAATAGTCTATACATACAACATTAAGAAATTAAAGGCTGACATTGTGTTTTTACAAGAAACACATCTACAGCCAGTGAACACAAGAAATTGAAGAGGGAATGGGCAGGACAAGTTTTTGCGTCCTCTTAACGCCAAAGCAAAAGGAACTGCAATTTTGATAAGTAGACACATCCCCTTTTGCGTCAAACAACACCATCTCTGATCCCTCAGGCAGGTTTGTTTTGGTGCAGGGGCATATGTTTTCAAAGTCCTGGACCTTATTGAATATTTATGCTCCTAACTTCGATGACCATATGTTTATTCAGAATGTCTTCCTTCAGGTCGCTCAAGCACCACCAGGATGGCTACTGGTTGGAGGAGATTTTAGATACAGTTCTTGATAGGTCCTCTAATAAACCCTCACTTCTTACCAAAGCCGGCAAGCTCACCATGTCATTCATGAAAGATCTCAATTTACTAGACATCTGGAGACAGTTGCACCCACAGGATAAGGACTTCTCTTTTTATTCACACCCACACAAGACACACACACGCATAGATACATTTTTTACTATCGACCCAACTGTTTCGTAGTGTGTTAGATATTGAGTATCTCCTCAGATTGCTTAGTGACCATTCTCCTCTGATATTATCAATCTCCATTCCTACCAAGGTAAATGGAGCATATAGTTGGAGACTAAATTCTACACTCCTAAAGCAACCTGAATTTTGTGCATTCATCAAAGAGCAGATCAATATTTTTTACTTTGACAAACAAACCCTCCGCTCCTGACAATTTCATTCTTTGGGACACATTGAAAGCCTATCTTTGGGGACAGATAATTTCCTATACTAAAGGGTTGAAGAGAAAACACGGTGCGGTACTGGGTGCCCTTGAATCTGAAATCTCAGAGCTAGAGAAAACCTACCAAAGAGGCCCGACTAAAGATCTATACAGGCGTATGGTAAATAAAAAACTGAAATATAATATTCTGAACACATATCAAGCTGAAAGGGCCATCACTAAATCAAAACAGTGTTATTACGAGCTTGGAGAGAAAGCTCACAAAGTATTGGCATGACAACTGAAAGCAGAGGAAAGTAAGAGGACAATTAAGGCTATAGAAACTCTTACTAATGACCCTACTGAAATACTTGTAAGAAATCCTATGAAGACCTCTACACTTCCCATTCAAGCGATGATTTATCAGAGATCGACTCCTTTCTCTCCTCTCTCAACCTCCCATGCCTGTCAGAGGAAGACAGAGAGCGCCTGAGTGAACGCTTCTCAGTTCCTGAATTGTTGGAGGCTATTAAATCCTTACCTTCTAATAAATCTCCTGGGGAGGATGGCTTCCCTCCAGAGTTCTATAAAGAATTTAGGGAGCTGTTGCTCCCCTGCCTTATGGAGGTACTTAAAAAAGCCAGGGAAGACAACTGCTTTCCAGAGTCTTTCTCTCAAGCAATGATTACTGTAATCCACAAGAAAGGGAAAAACCCGCTAAAGTGCGCCTCATATAGACCAATATCTATCCTTAACCTCTTGCCTCTACTTGGGACGCTTGCGTCCCAACTAGAGCTCTGGAAATGCAAATGCGCTACGCTAAATGCTAATAGTATTAGTTAAAACTCAAAAGTTCATTAAAATACACATGCAGGGTATCAAATTAAAGCTACACTCGTTGTGAATCCAGGCAACAAGTCAGATTTTTAAAATGCTTTTCGGCGACAGCATGAGAAGCTATTATCTGATAGCATGCACCAATACACTACAACAGAAAAGCACAGCAGGGGACGTAAACAAAATAATTAGCATTTCGGCGTTACACAAACCGCACAATAAAATAGAAAACAGTCATTACCTTTCACCATCTTCTTTGTTGGCACTCCTAGATGTCCCATAAACACTATTGGGTCTTTATTTAGATTAAATCGGGCCATATAAAGCCAAGATATCGTTATATGTAGACTGTGTGATAAACGAAAAAAACAGCGATTTCACAACGTAACGTCATTTTTAAAATTCAAAAAGTAGACGATAAACTTTCACAAAACACTTCGAAATACGTTTGTAATGCTACTTTAGGTATTAGTAAACGTTAATAAGCGATAAAAATCATCCGTAGGCGATGTAAATATCATTAGCTGTCGTCTTGGAAAAAATTTCAGGAGAGAGCTCTTCCGGAATGATCTGGGCGGAGACCGGAGGTAAGTCGTGCCCCTCTTTCGGTTCAACCAAGAATCAAAGATGATTCAATTCACAAGACTCTAGACAACATGGGGATGCTGTGGGAGTTGAATGCTCGGTCTTATCTAATTCGGCTCACTGTTAACAATTGCTG
The DNA here is from genome assembly GCF_034236695.1 of Oncorhynchus nerka. Classification (NCBI taxonomy): domain Eukaryota; kingdom Metazoa; phylum Chordata; class Actinopteri; order Salmoniformes; family Salmonidae; genus Oncorhynchus; species Oncorhynchus nerka. The sequence goes on from NC_088423.1 coordinate 19,607,469, forward strand.
GAAGTGGCGCAAGGATATTTATTTCCATTTTCTGTGATCAGGTTTTCCTGCGCTTTCCGATGTAACGCACGTTATGTAATAGCCACAGTCGTGATTTAACCAGTTTTAAAAACGTCCGAGGGTTTCCTATCCACACATTCTAACCATATGAACGTACTATATTCCTGGCATGAGTAGCAGGGCGCTGAAATGTTGCGCGATTTTTAACAAAATGTTCAAAAAAGTAGAGGGTCGACTGAAGAGGTTAACACAGATTGTAAACTGGTCACCAAGATGCTATTTAAGAGACTGGAGTCATGTCTTCCCCTGTTGGTCAACCCAGATCAGACTGGCTTCATAATTAATAGATTGTCCTCCAATAATCTCAGAAGGTTCTTTGATATAATTCATCTTGCTAACAAAAACAAAATACCTAGTGTCTCAGTCTCCCTCTACGCTGAAAAGGCCTTTGATAGGGTTGAATGGCCGTACCTCTTTCGTGTCTTGGAAAAGTTTGGTTTAGGTATCGTGTTTGTACATTTGATAAAATCACTCTACAAATCTCCTAAAGCTAGGATTGCTACCAATGGGGTACTTCCTCCTCTTTCCCTTTCTATAGGGGGACCAGACAAGGTTGCCCAATTAGCCCCCACCTCTTTGCCCTTGCCATCGAACCGTTGGCCGAGGCTATTAGAATGTGCCCTGACATACATGGCTTTGAGGTGGGCCCCCATACCCATAAATTATCACTCTTTGCGGACGATCTTATCTTATTTCTAACAAACCCGGAACACTCCCTCTCTCACTTGCATGTCCTACTACAGTGTTATAGTTCTTTCTCTGGATATAAGGTCAATTTTGATAAAAGCGAAATCTTACCGTTGTCTGTCTTTGACCATCATACCATCAAGCACAAGTTTCCTTTTAGATGGTCGCCTATGGGCTTCACATATTTGGGCATAATGGTGGATGGTAATCTGAACAACCTCTATAAACTCAATCTTGCCAGTTTGTTGCAAAAGGTGGAGGGTGACCTTTGTAAATGGATGGACTCACCTCTCACTACTGGGTAGAATCAATGTAATTAAAATTAATGTCCTGCCCAGATTTCTATATTTGTTTCAATCTCTCCCAATCCCTGTTCCCGCAGCATTCTTATCCTCTCTCGACAAGCTGACCAGGCGGTTTATCTGGCACGGCAAAACCCCTAGGGTTGGCCTGGATAAACTGACCCTTCATTACGGTCAAGGGGCTTAAACCTCCCCAATTTTAGAATGTACTACTGGGCTGCACAGACTAGGTTTCTGGCTCAGAGGTTTGACAATGGTCCCTCTCCCTCATGGTTGAACATTGAAAAGCTTGAGGTAAATGATGACACTGGGGCAGAATTGTTTTACAAATGGGACAGAAAATCTATAAAAACCATCACAGACAACCCTTTAATTATACATTCTGTCCTGTCATGGTGCAAAATGCATGAGCTGTTCTGACGAGGGGGATTCCTTTCCCCTAAAAACCCTCTATGGAACAATAGATTGATCCCTATGTTTTTCCAGTAGTAACTTTAGACCATGGTCTGATAAGGGTACCACTCTTCTGGAACATTGTTATGAGGAGGGAGTTCTTATGTCTTTTGATCAGCTGAAACAGAAATACCACTTGCCTAATAGGGACTTCTTTAGCTACCTACAACTACGAAATGTTATTAGGGTGACTGTCAAGGGACAATGGAACCTACCTAAGATGTCACCTATTGAACAACTCTACCACTCAGACCAACCACTGTTCAAGACCATTTCCTGTGTTTACGATGCTCTTATGTCAGGACTAACACTGCCTGGGCTAGATAATCCCGACTTACATTTACATTTAAGTCATTTAGCAGACGCTCTTATCCAGAGCGACTTCCGACTTAGATGGAAAAAAGATCTGGGTATTGATCTTGATGAGGATCTATGGAGTGACCTATGCAGGGATGGTGTTACATCCACATTGAACTCCAGATACAGACTGATCCAGTTTAATTTCCTCCATCAGCTCTATATCACCCCATCTAGACTGCACAAGTTCAACCCAGATATCTCCTCCCTATGTTTTAGATGTGGCTCAGATGAAGGAACATTCTTCCATTCCACTTGGCAGTGTTCAAAACTACACGGTTTCTAGCAGGAGGTATGCAATACCATATCCTCAATTCACGGGGTTGCATTCCCTTTAGATCCGGAGGTCTGTCTACTGGGTAACTTTACTAACACTTTACTAACACCAATCTTAGGCAAAGCCATACTATAAAGCTAACATAAATATTGCTAGTGATTGCCAACCGTCAACTCCTTTCTCACCCACCCTGAAACCACAAATGGATCCACCAAAAGGCAAGGGTCCACTTTCTCCAAAATATCACTCCTACTGGACCAGATGTTTCATTATCATGTCCAAACTCGCCAGTCCTCACTCTCGTCGGGTTCAATCTCTGAGCTACTGGAGCGCGTAACTCTTTTTGCACTTGAAGCCAACCTTCCTCACCACACCGCCTACCTCTACATTCAGGTCCTTCTCGGCGGTCATCACTGTACCTGCCACCGCATTTAATTCAACCTCACTCTTGTCACATTCAATTTTCTTCTGTAGCTCTTCCAAAAGTTCTGTGTTATACTCCATTCCATATTCACTCACAACATATTCCACTTCCCTCCTTTTCTTTCATGTCCGCCATCCTCTCCTTCATCAGATTTTCCAGAAGCCTTATGCAATCCCCCACTCCATATACAGTGGGGCAAAAAAGTATTTAGTCAGCCATAAATTGTGCAAGTTCTCCCACTTAAAAGATGAGAGAGGCCTGTAATTTTCATCATAGGTACACTTCAACTATGACAGACAAAATTAGAAAAAAAGAATCCAGAAAATCACATTGTAGGATTTTTAATGAATTTATTTGCACAATTTTAAGTGGGATAACTTGCACAATTGGTGGCTGACTAAATACTTTTTTTGTCCCACTGTATATATATATATATTTTTTTTTGTCCACCTTTATTTAACCAAGTAGGTCAGTTGAGAACAAGTTCCCATTTACAACGGCGACCTGGCCAAGATAAAGCAAAGAAGTGTGAATAACAACAACAACACAGCAAGCTGAGATAAGGCGGAGCTTTACCTGGCACAGACTTATAGATGACCTGGAGCCAGTGGTTCTGGCGACAAATGTGAAGCGAGGACCAGCCGACGAGAGCATACAGGTCGCAGTGGTGGGTAGTATATGGGGCTTTGGTGACAAAATGGATGGCACTGTGATAGACTGCATCCAATTTGCTGAGTAGAGTGTTGGAGGCTATTTTGTAAATGACATCGCCGAAGTCAAGGATCAGTAGGATAGTCAGTTTTACGAGGATATGTTTGGCGGCATGAGTGAAGGATGCTTTGTTGTGAAATAGGAAGCCGATTCTACATTTAATTTTGGATTGGAGATGCTTAATATGAGTCTGGAAGGAGAGTTTACAATCTAGCCAGACACCTAGGTATTTGTAGTTGTCCGCATATTCTAAGTCAGAATCGTCCAGAGTAGTGATGCTAGTCGGGCGGGCGGGTGCGGGCAGTAATCGGTTGAAGAGCATGCATTTAGTTTTACTAGCGTTTAAGAGCAGTTGGAGGCCACGGAAGAAGTGTTGTATGGCATTGAAGCTCGTTTGGAGGTTTGTTAACACGGTGTCCAAAGACGGGCAAGATGTGTACAGAATGGTGTCGTCTGCATAGAGGTGGATCAAGGAATCACCCGCAGCAAGAGCGACATCATTTATATATACGGAGAAAAGGGTCTGCCCGAGAATTTAACCCTGTGGTACCCCATAGAGACTGCCAGAGGTCCAGACCACAGGCCCTCCGATTTCACACACTGAACTTTATCTGAGAAGTAGTTGGTGAACCAGTCATTTGAGAAACCAAGACTGTTGAGTCTGCCGATAAGAATGTGGTGATTGACATAGTCGAAAGCCTTGGCCAGGTCGATGAAGACGGCTGCACAGTACTGTCTTTTATTGTTTGCGGTTATGATATCGTTTAGTACCTTGAGCGTGGCTAAGGTGCACCCGTACTATACCCTGATGAAGACAGCTTGGCTGTCGAAACGTTGGTAATTACATTTTTGCATCTGAGCTCTTAGAGTGTGCGGCTCTCTTTTATTTTTAAGGTGCACCCGTGACCAGCTCGGAAACCGGATTGCACAGCAGAGAAGGTACGGTGGGATTCAAACTGGTCAGTGATCTGCTTGTTAACTTGTCTTTCAAAGACTTTGGTAAGGCAGGGCAGGATGGATATAGGTCTGTAACAGATTGGGTCTAGAGTGTCACCTCATTTGAAGAGACGGATGACCACGGCAGCTTTCCAATCTTTAGGAATCTCGCACGTTATGAAAGAGGTTGAACAGACTAGTAATAGGTTTTGCAACAATGGCAGCAGATAATTTGAGAAAGAGAGGGTCCAGATTGTCTAGCCCAGCTGAATAGTACGGGTCCAGGTTTGGCAGCTCTTTCAGAACTTCAGCTATTTGGATTTGGGTGAAGGAGAAGCTGGGGAGACTTGGGCAAGTAGCTGCGGGGGGTGCAGAGCTGTTGGCCGCGGTTGGGGTAGCCAGGAGGAAAGCATGGCCAGCCGTAGAGAAATGCTTATTGAAATTCTTGATTATTGTGGATTTATCGGTGGTGACAGTATTAACTAGCCTCAGTGCAGTGGGCAGGTGGGAGGAGGTGCTCTTCTTCTCCATCTAATTTACAGTGTACCAGAACTTTTTGGAGTTAGAGCTGCAGGATGTAAATTTCTGTTTGAAAAAGCTAGCCTTTGCTTTCCTAACTGACTGTGTATATTGGTGCTTGACTTCCCTGAAAGGTTGCATATCGCGGGGACTATTTGATGCTAGTGCAGTACGCCACAGGATGTTTTTGTGCTGGTCGAGGGCAGTCAGGTCTGAAGTGAACCAAGAGCTATATCTGTTCTTAGTTCTACATTTTTGAAAGGGGCATGCTTATTTAAGATGGTGAGGAAATTACTTTTAAAGAACAATCAGGCATCCTCTACTGACAGGATGAGGTGATATCCTTCCAGGATACCCAGGCCAGGTCGATTAGAAAGGCCTGTTCGCAGAAGTGTTTTAAGGAGCATTTGAGGGGTGGTCATTTGACCGCGGACCCATAATGGATGCAGGCAATGAGGCAGTGATCGCTGAGATCCTGATTGAAACCAGCAGAGGTGTATTTGGAGGGCAAGTTGGTCAGGATAATATCTATGAGGGTGTCCATGTTTACGGATTTAGGGTTGTACCTGGTGGGTTCCTTGATAATGTGTGAGATTGAGGGCATCTAGCTTAGATTGTAGGATGGCCGGGGTGTTAAGCATATCCCAGTTTTGGTCATCTAGCAGAAGGAACTCTGAAGATAGATGGCGGGCAATCATTTCACATATGGTGTCCAGGGCACAGGTGGGAGCTGAGGGCGGTCTTTAACAGGCGGCAACATTGAGAGACTTGTTTCTGGAGAGATACATTTTTTTAATTAGAAGCTTGAACTGTTTGGGCATAGACCTGGAAAGTATGACAGAACTTTGCATGCTATCTTCTGCAGTAGATTGCAACTCCTTCCCCTTTGGCAGTTCTATTTTGACAGAAAATTATGTAGTTAGGATGGATATCTCAGAGTTTTTGGTCGTCTTCCTAAGCCAGGATTCAGACACGGCAAGGACATCAGGGTTGGAGGAGTGTGCTAAAGCATTGAGTAAAACAAACTTAGGGAGGAGGCTTCTGATGTTAACTTCTTGCGTCGAGCCATCCCGGATCCGGGATCGTGACTACAGCCTCAAGCCCATTACCATAACGCAACGTTAACTATTCATGAAAATCGCAAATGAAATGAAATCAATATGCTAGCTCTCAAGCTTAGCCTTTTGTTAACAACACTGTCATCTCAGATTTTCAAAATATGCTTCTCAACCATAGCAAAACAAGCATTTGTGTAACAGTATTGATAGCTAGCGTAGCATTTAGCGTAGCATTTAGTGTTAGCATTCAGCAGGCAACATTTTCACAAAAACCAGAAAAGCATTCAAATAAAATCATTTACCTTTGAAGAACTTCGGATGTTTTCAGTGAGGAGACTCTCAGTTAGATAGCAAATGTTCAGTGTTTCCTGAAAGATTATTTGTTTAGGACAAACAGCTCCGTTTTCTGCGTCACGTTTAGCTACGAAAAAAACCTGTATCCAGGATTGTGTAAATCTATCCGCAAGCTCATTAGCATAACACAACGTTAACTATTCATGAAAATCGCAAATGAAATTAAATCAAAATGCTAGCTCTCAAGCTTAGCCTTTTGTTAACAACACTGTCATCTCAGATTTTCAAAAATATGCTTCTCAACCATAGCAAAACAAGCATTTGTGTAACAGTATTGATAGCTATTGATAGCTAGCGTAGCATTTAGCGTTAGCATTCAGCAGGCAACATTTTCACAAAAACCAGAAAAGCATTCAAATAAAATCATTTACCTTTGAAGAACTTCAGATGTTTTCAATGATGAGACTCTCAGTTAGATAGCAAATGTTCAGTTTTTCCTGAAAGATTATTTGTTTAGGACAAATCGCTCCATTTTCTGCGTCACGTTTAGCTACGAAAAAACCTGTATCCAGGATTGTGTAAATCTATCCGCAAGCTCATTAGCATAACGCAACGTTAACTATTCATGAAAATCGCAAATGAAATTAAATAAATCTATTTGCTCTCAAGCTTAGCCTTTTGTTAACAACACTGTCATCTCAGATTTTCAAAATATGCTTCTCAACCATAGCTAAACAAGCATTTGTGTAACAGTATTGATAGCCTAGCATAGGATTATGCCTGGCATTCAGCATGCAACATTTTCACAAAAACAAGAAAAGCATTCAAATAAAATCATTTACCTTTGAAGAACTTCAGATGTTTTCAATGAGGAGACTCTCAGTTAGATAGCAAATGTTCAGTTTTTACAAAAAGATTATTTGTGTTGACAAATCGCTCCATTTTCTTCATCACGTTTGGGTAAGAAAACCCCCGAAAATTAAGTCATTAAAACGCAAACTTTTTTCCAAATTAACTCCATAATATCGACAGAAACATGTCAAACGATGTTTAGAATCAATCCTCAAGGTGTTTTTTCACATATCTATCGATGATAAATCCTTCGTGGCAGTTGACTTTCTCTTCTGAAGAAATGGAACGCGCACGGACCTAGAGATTACGCAATAATTTCGACACAGGACACCGGGCGGACACCTGGTAAATGTAGTCTCTTATGGTCAATCTTCCAATGATATGCCTACAAATACGTCACAATGCTGCAGACACCTTGGAGAAACGACAGAAAGGGCAGGCTCATTCCTGGCGCATTCACAGCCATATAAGGAGACATTGGAACACAGCGCCTTCAGAATCTGGGGCATTTCCTGTATGAAACTTCATCTTGGTTTCGCCTGTAGCAATAGTTCTGGAGCACTCACAGATAATATCTGTTTTGGAAACGTCAGAGTTTTTTCTTTCCAAAGCTGTCAATTACATGCATAGTCGAGCATCTTTTCGTGACAAAATATCTTGTTTAAAACGGGAACGTTTTTTATCCAAAAATGAAAAGAGTGCCCCCTTATCTCGAAGAAGTTAACATGCATGAAACCAAGGCTTTTACGGTTACAGAAGTCAACAAATGAGAGCGCCTGGGGACACACAGGGCCTGGGTTAACCTCTACATCACCCAAGGAACAGAGGAGGAGTAGGATGAGGGTATGGCTAAAGGTTATCAAAACTGGTTGTCTAGTGCGTTGGGAACAGAGAATTAAAGGAGCAGATTTCTGGGCATGGTAGAATAGATTCAGGGAATACTATACAGACGGGTAGGGTGCGGGTACAGTGGAGGTAAACGCAGGCATTGAGTGACGATGAGAGAGGTTGCATCTCTGGAGGCACTAGTTATGCTAGGTGAGGTCATTGCATGTGTGGGAGGTGGGACAAAAGAGGTATCTGAGGCATGTTGAGTGGGGATAGGGGCTCCTCAGTAAAATAAAACAATGATAACTACCCTAAACAACAGTATACAAGGCATATTGACATTTGAGAGAGACATAAAGAGAGGCATAAAGCAATCACAGGTGTTGATTGGGAGAGCTAGCTAAGACAACAACGGGTAAGACAACAACAGCTAATCAGCTAAGACAACAACAGGTAAAATGGCGATGAATGGGCAGAGAGGGTCAGTTAACAGGGTCTGAGTTCGAGGCTGGGGCCGACAGATAAACTAAATAAACTAAATGGAGTACCGTGATTTAATGAACAGTCCAGCAGGCATCAGCTCTGTAGCCAGGTGATCATAGGGTCCAGTGAACAGCAATAGATGAAACAGGGAAGCCGTTAGGTAGTCGTCGTTACTACGCTAGCAAGCGGGAGACACGGCATACATAAAGATAGCAGGCCGGGGCTAGCAGAAGCGTCTTCACCGACGTCCGGCAAAGGCCGGATGAGGGCACAACGGCGGGACTCCGTGTCGACAAAGGGTCCAGGCCAATTGGCAAAATATATATTGTAGCTGGAGTAATTTTGTTTGCTAGCCGAGGGATGCACCTGGCTCGAGGCTAACTGGTGCTTGCTTTGGGACAAGGGTGTTAGCCACTATAGCCACTTGGTAGCAGCTAGCTAGCTGCGATGATCCGATGCAAAGGTCCAGAGCTTACGGCAGGAATCTGTTGGTGTAGTGTTTTCCAGTCGTGTTAGTGATGAGTCAGGGAGGCATCAGCTGTGTATCCGAGTGACCATAGGGTCAACTGAGCAGGCCGGGAGATGGGCCTGGCTCAAGGCTAGCTTTGGGGCTGGGCCACTCGGTAGCAGCTAGCTCGCTGCGATGATATGGAGTAATGGTCCAGAGCTACGGCAGGAATCTGGTGATGTAGTGGAGAAAAGCAGTCCAGTATGCTCAGGGTTGACATCGCGCTGTGCAGACTGGCGGGTAGTATCCAGGCTAAATGAGGCTGGTGTCTGAGCTAAAGGTAAAGGCCGCTAGCAGTGGCTAACAATGACTAAATAGCTAGTAGCTAATTAGCTGGTTAGCATCTGATGGCTAGCTTCCAATGGAGGTTATATCTATAAGGTCTAAAAAATCAATTTCACATTGGGTGAGTCGGGTTGCTGGATGGTATATTTCATTTCATAATGGAAAAAGAGATTTGAAATATATAAGTAACACACACAAACAAAAATACATTTACACGGGACAATTACAAACATGTCTGCACTGCTACGCCATCTTTGATTGCCATATATACACATAATACAGTTGAAGTCGGAAGTTTACATACACTTAGGTTGGAGTCATTAAAACTAGTTTTTCAACCACTCCACACATTTCTTGTTAATTTGTTGTTGGTGTCGAGAGAGTGCAAAAAATCCCAGAACAACAGCAAAGCACCTTGTGAAGATGCTGGAGGAAACAGGTACAAAAGTATCTATATCCACAGTAAAACGAGTCCTATATCAACATAACCTGAAAGGCCGTACAGCAAGGAAGAAGCCACAGCTCCAAAACCGCTATAAAAAAGCCAGACTACATTTTGCAACTGCACATGGGGACAAAGATCATACTCTTTGGAGAAATGTCCTCTGGTCTATTGAAACAAAAATAGAACTGTTTGTCATAATGACCATTGTTATGTTTGGAGAAAAAAGGGGAGGCTTGCAAGCCAAAGGACACCATCCCAACCATGAAGCATGGGGGTGGCAGCCTCATGTTGTGTGGGTGCTTTGCTGCAGGAGGGACTGGTGCACTTCACAAAATAGATGGCATCATGAGAGGAACATTATGTGGATATATTGAAGGTAAAGGTGTATGTAAACTTCTGACTTCAACTGTATGTTATTCCCTTCTTGTCACGCACTCTATTTTATAGACTAAGTTATGAGACTACCTAAACCATATAAACTGGAACAACTGTTTCAGTAATGGGTAAAATAAATCCACGTAACATATTGGATTAGTTTAGATTATTTTCTGGGTAATTTATATTTGAGTAGCATACGATCAATGAATTAATTAGCCAATCAATCAATGTACATGCAAAAACATAGACATTCAAAAAACAATTCTAAAAATATACCTGCAAAGGAGAATGCTGGGAAATATGATATTAAAGGGCGTGGTTTTTGTTGAAAGTGATGCTATGAGTTTCATTCCCCTGTATTAGGCAAAAACTAGGTCCTCAAAATAATGCCTTATGAAACACTTATGGTATTGTGTTCTAGATTTTTTATTTTATTACATTAACATATTAGCTTAGGATCTCACCTGGTGATGTCCATAAGACTAAAGGTAGATGAATGCAACAGTCATATCTCTGTCACTAACAAATACAGTCATGGGTGGTAACTTTACAATTTACTTGAAAGGCAATGCGCTCTGGGAAGTATTTGAATAAGGCTTTACACTAAGCAGTGTTAAACACTCTTACGGGGTCTATATGGATCCACAGACTCAACACTTTCAGTGTTGATTTAACATTGTTCATTTTGTTTATTTTTAACACTGGAGAATTAGCTGTGAAGGAACATATGCAGGAAGAGTCGTATTCCATCTTTAATTGAGACTACAAAATGCATATTTTGAATCAGTAGGTTGTTAAAAAACATATTATATTTAAATAGTTTTTAAAATTGTAGTCAATTCCACTGCCGCATGCAAACTGCTATGGTGGTATTTGTGGAATTTTAAATTGTGAATAAATAAATCTACCTTTCCTATAAGCTGGTGAGCAAGCTGAAAGACAGAGCATTCCGCATGGCGGAGAGGAGGATAAAGGACTGTGTGAAGATGCAGCAGAAACACCACCAGCGGATGGAGAGGAAGTTCCTGAAGGAGAGTGTAGCGTCGGATAATTCAGATGCCATGAGCTTCACTAGTTATAACAGCAGCAGCACGCTAAACCGCAAACTTCCTCAGTTCAACACCCTCACTTCCAATATGCCATACTCACAGGTCAAAAGCATTTCTTCCTTGTTACTTCACTGTCAATTTCTCATGAATGCATTTCCTATTATTTTGATAGTCAACGTCAGTTTGAGTAAATCATTTGATATTGTTTTTTGTTCCTGAGTACGCTCTGGAAATGTCAGCATTATTCAAATGTCTTGCTTTACATTTTGTAAATGATCTGTGTTAATGTCCTCTTCTGAGTCCACATTTCGATCTGTGCAATCCTCTCTCTCTATAGGCCACTCTTCACTCCACAGCCAAGGGTAGGACCAAGATTAAGAAGAAGCTAGAGAAGAAGAAACAGGTGGATGGCACCTTCAAGATCTACGAGGATGGGAGGAAGAGTGTACGCTCGCTGTCTGGCCTTCAGCTTGGCCAGGACGTCATGTTCCTCAAGCAGGTAAAATAAGTAGCTAGGTAGAGACACAACACCCAAAACAAAATACAATTTAGAAAAATAAACACTCTATGCTCCCAAACATTAAATGGGAGAAACCATTACATTTTCCACAGGCTTAGAGAGGAAACCTGGGTTCGCGCCATTAAAATTGTTCTCAACTAGCTTACCTGGTTAAATAAAGGTGAAATAGAAAAAATAAAATGGGTTCCTATTCATTAATGTTCCTTCAACAGGGCACCTATGCCAACTCCAAGGATCGCTCGCGTCTCAACATCCGGGACATGTTCCCTCACCACGGCAACAACCACGATTACCATGACGATGATCATGACGATTATGATGATGACCATGCGGACACCATCTCCCACATTTCCCATGCCATAAGCGACCCGGGCCTTCACGAGACAGCCTACTCTGAGATCAGCGCCGACTCAGGCCGCGACTCTTTGTTCACCCGGCCAGGTCTCAGAACCATGGTGTTCCGACGGAACTACGTATCCGGCGGTCTCTTCGGGATCGGAGCCCGGGACAAGGTTTTTGTGGCTGGCAGTGAACCCGTAGGCCGGGCCCCTAACGTTCGTCTTAGTGGCCACCTCCCACGTCGCCAGCCCAGCCTGGATGATGCAATAGAGATAGGCAGCATCGGCAGTGCCCTGAGCCTCCAGGAGAGGCACCTACAGGAGCTGCCCTGGGAGGAGGCTGATGTGGGTCTGGACGAGGAGCTGGAGCCTGAAAACGGCCCACTGGAGACGTTCCTGGCATCCCAGGGCCTGGGGGAGTTCATGCCCATCTTCAGGAAGGAGAAAATCGACCTGGAGGCCCTACTGCTCTGCTCGGACCAGGATCTGACCTCCATACACATCCCCCTGGGACCCAGGAAGAAGCTACTAGAGGTATGTAAGAGACGGTTGGACACCCTGGAGGAACCAGAGGGCATCGAGGACACTGATCTCTGAAGGTCAGTATTACTTCATGAATTCTATGACAGGCAAAGCACCTTACTTTGATAGCCTACACATGCATCAAACAATAGAGGGAATCAAGAACACTGAGCTTTGAAGGTCTGTACAGTAGATTCTTTAAAGGCCTAATGCCTTTTTTAAAATCTCAATATAAAATAATTTCTGGTTAAAAATGAAGTACCTTACTGTGATTGTTTTCAATCAAATGGTCAAAAAGAAAACAAATAGGTTCTTAGCAAGAGCAATTTCTCAAGCAAGAATTTTGTTGGGACTGTCTGTGAGTGGGAAGAGTAAGTCTGAAAACTAGCTAATTGGCAGAGAGGTTTAGAACTCTCTTTCTTATTGGTCTATTAGCGATGCCACCAGGCAAGCCTAAACTACATCCCACCAAAACAGGCTGACATTTCAAACAGCTCTTAAGGCGTCCCCATGCTTCCCAGCTGAAACCGTTCATGCATATATTATGACAACATTTTGTGACGATTTTGTTGGTTTTGTTCTACGGCAAGGTTTTTTGGGCTGTTTGTGCACACAAAACATTTTCAAGGCAAGCTGAAGTTTTGTAGCCGAAGTTTACACCCCTTCATCGGGATTGGTCAACAGTAGGGATTCTTCAATTAAGTGTTTGTTGTCATTCAATGAGAGACGACTCGTTTCCCTGCACATTTTTTCACTTGATGTATACTCAAACAGCTTAGTTAGATGGAACATTTAAAAAATCTCCTCTGCAAAAATGTCAAAATTAATGACAGATTTCTTGAGTTATCTTAGATTAATTCAGACTATTTTGAGGAAGTGTATACTGGTTATGGCATGTCAAGATAGACAAATAGTACTATTACTGCAATTTTCTCGTTTTTCAAGATATGGTATTTTAACTTCGCCTAGCCGAGTTCTGTGAAGAGCAAAACAAACCTAGTATGCGGACACCTTTACACCAAAAGGACATTTTCACAATTTCACAGTATTATTCCAACCTCATAGTGTGGATATATATATATATACAGTATATCACAAAAGTGAGTACAACCCTCACATTTTAGTAAATATTTGAGTATATCTTTTCATGGTGACAACATTGAAGAAATGACACTTAGCTACAATGTAAAGTAGTGAGTGTACAGCTTGTATAACAGCGTAAATTTGCTGTCCCCTCAAAATAACTCTTGGACATTTTCACTTAGGGGTGTACTCACTTTTGTTGCCAGCGGTTTAGACATTAATGGCTGTGTGTTGAGTTATTTTGAGGGGACAGCAAATGTACACGGTTATACAAGCTGTACACTCACTACTTTACATTGTAGCATAGTGTCATTTCTTCAGTGTTGTCACATGAAAAGATATACTCAAATATTTACTAAAATGTTAGGGATGTACTCACTTTTGTGATATACAACACATTATAATAATATAATATAGGCCACTTAGCAGACACTACAGACTGACAGTACAGCAAGTGAATTTATTTGATTCTATTTTTTACTCTTGGGTCAGTACTAGTAGAATTCCTACCTACGTGTGTGGATGTAGATGATGTAGATGAATGGGGCCATCTAGTGGAGAGCAGTAAAACTACACCACAGCATGGCAAAATTATATCATTTAGGACTTCAGCTCAAATCAAATTTTATTTGTCACATGCGCCGAATACTTACTATTGAAATAGGCATAAGCTATTATAGTAGAAATCTTCTATGATTTCTACTACGATTATATAATACTGTACATGTTTTCTTTTGTTTCAGTCACAGAGCAAAGATCCTTTACTGTCATTCAAGATGACACAGGAGACCTAGACTTGGCAGTGAATGTGGTCCTGCTCTGTCTGGATCAGTTCTAGTTATGAGATGGTGTTATGATCCACAGAGCCTGGTTCTGATGCCTGTATACCCAGGGACGTTGCTCCCTGCCTGGGGACATAGAGAAGATTACACTGGGTCTGATAGAGTCCCCAGTGTTCTGGTGCTGTGCATGAGAGGACATCTTTAGTCACATGGCCAAATGGTCTGGTAGGGCCACAGATGCCATGGGACTGTGCCCACACACATGCTATCACTGGCACACAACCTTGTGATTAGGAATTATTCTCTCCACTCACTGATGCTCTCACGTTGCCCATATGTAATGTTGTATTCCATTTGCAAGTGAACATTTCATAATGTTTTGTCTGTATATTTGTGCAAACGTGTAATGTTATTTATTATTTATAGAACATGTTTAATTTATTGTTTATTACAGACGTTAATGTACAGTTTTGTTACTTTACTGTGTATAATAATGGTACTACAGTTAGCTAAGACGCTAGGATGCCCATGCCCAGACTACAATGTCTTAAAAGGCACCCTATTCCCAATACAGTGTCCTTAAAAACAGAAACGTGTGTATTTCCCAAATGGCACCCTATTACCTACATAGTGCACTACTTTTGACCAGGGTCCATATGGTTCTGGTCAAAAGTAGTGCACTATGTAGGGAATAGGGTGCCATTTGAGACATTGCCACATTTCTGTTTTTAAGGAGAGTTTGTGTTTTTAATGAATATACTGGAACATGGTTCCGTGAGATTATCCGTCAGTCAGTCTGTCTGTGTCTTCATCCCAAAAGTACCCTATCCCTTATGTTGTGCACTTATTTTGACCAGTGCCCTTAGGGTTCCCTATGCACTATATAGTGAACAGGGTGCTATTTGGAATGCATTCTGTCTGTGCTAAGGTAACTGTTATCTGGGGTTTGCTGAGGGGCTCCAACCCCGGGGTATAGTGTTTCACAAGAGGACTGCCTGTGGACTGATGTGTATGACTGTGCATGAATGTGTTTGAATGTAACTTCAATGATTATGTATGAATACAAACTTTGGGAAACAAAATAAGTCATGTTTGGATGTACTCTCACACATAAGTTATAATAAAACCTTTATTACAATTAATGAAAGTTACTTTTTTGACACTGATTGTTAATATCTTGGTAATTGCAACTACAACTGCAACGATGGTTCAGCTGGATAGGTCTTCCCTGCTGTTTCTGTCACTAGAGTTACATTGTGATAACATGACTGACAGCTCCTGTTAGGAATAGAACAACACAGAGTTGATGTAGACTAGAGGGACGAATGAAGGTCTGTCTTCAAGGAGAGCGGTTCAATTGTTGTGAAGAAGGCTTCAGGGCGCCCAAGAAAGTCCAGCAAGCGCCAGGACCGTCTCCTAAAGTTGATTCAGCTGAGGGATTGGGGTACCACCAGTGCAGAGCTTGCTCAGGAATGCCAGCAGGCAGGTGCGAGTGCATCTGCATGCACAGTGAGGCGAAGACTTTTGGAGGATGGCCTGGTGTCAAGAAGGGCAGCAAGGAAGCTACTTCTACAGGAAAAACAACAGGGACAGTCTGACAGGCTGATATTCTGCAAAAGGTACAGGGATTGGACTGCTGAGGACTGGGGTAAAGTCATTTTCTCTGATGAATCCCCTTTCCGATTGTTTGAAGAAGACAAGGTGAGCCCTACCATCAGTCCTGTGTCATGCTAACAGAGACCATTCATGTGTGGGGTTGCTTCTCAGCCAAGGGAGTGGGCTCTCTCACAATTTTGCCTAAGAACACAGCCATGAATAAAGAATGGTACCAACACATCCTCCGAGAGCAACTTCTCCACAGTTTGGTGACGAACAATGCCTTTTCCAGCATGATGGAGCACCTTGCCATAAGGCAAAAGTGATAACTAAGTGGCTCGGGGAACAAAACATCAATATTTTGGGTTCAATATTTTGGGTCAGGAAACTCTCCAGACCTTAATCACATTGAAAACTTGTGGTCAATCCTCAAGAGGAGGGTGGACAAACAAAACTCCACAAATTCTGACAAACTCCAAGCATTGATTATGCAAGAATGGGCTGCCATCAGTCAGGATGTGGCCCAGAAGTTAATTGACAGCATGCCAGGGCGGATTGCAGAGGTCTTGAAAAAGAAGGGTCAACACTGCAAATATTAACTCTGCATCTACTTCATGAAATTGTCAATAAAAGCCTTTGACACTTATGAAATGCTTGTAATTATACTTCAGTACTCCATAGTAACATCTGACAAAAATATCTAAAGACACTGAAGCAGCAAACTTTGTGGAAATTAATATTTGTGTCATTCTCAAAACCTTTGGCCACGACTGTAGTCTAGAGGGACGTATTAAGGTCTGTCTGATAGACCGCTGCACCACTCGGGAGCACTAGGCTAAGACACTGCTTGAGTGTCTTAGACCAGTCAGTGCTTGAGGTGTCACTACAGACACCCTGGTTCGAATCCAAGCTGTATCACAACTGGCTGTGATTGGGAGTCCCATAGGGCAGCGCACAATTGGTCCAGTGTCATCTGGGTTTGGCTGGTGTAGGCCGTCATTGTAAATAAGAATTAGTTTTTAACTGACTTGCCTAGTTAAATAAATAAAAATGTCCCCTGGGTAGACAAATGAAGGTCTGTCTGATAGCCTTGTGCTCCTATGTCCCCTAGGTCATGTTTTATTAGAGTGAAAACATTTTAAAATGGGGAGGTCATACCTGTCCAATTAGAAAACCGATAATTTACTTTTCCGTTACAAAAAGTTTTGCTGGTGGGCCCAATTGAACACTACCCTGCAACACTGCTGAACAGTTGTAGTGGTAGTCCAGTCCACACAAGATACCTCCAGTCCTCCTATTTCGCCTACATCATTAAGAGCACTGCAGCCAACATGGCACCTGGCCCGCTCAAAACTCTGGCCAACAGCCCATTAAAACACTTGTCTACTCCTTTCTTTCTTTCTTTCTTTCTTTCTTTCTTTCTTTCTTTCTTTCTTTCTTTCTTTCTTTCTTTCTTTCTTTCTTTCTTTCTTTCTTTCTTTCTTTCTTTCTTTCTTTCTTTCTTTCTTTCTTTCTTTCTTTCTTTCTTTCTTTCTTTCTTAACTTACCCACAAACTTCTATTTAGTGTGTATCTCTCCCTTAGCAACAAGAAATAACTGACACAGTGAGTACTAAGCTGTTGCTGCAAATCCTCTCCTGACTTAGACCCCCTTTCCCCGCACTCCTCCTTCCCCCACTCCTCCTTTCCCAGGACCTCTGCCAAGGTTACAACAGCGATGGGAGAAGTGAGGGGAAACAAGGACAGCAGGGGAGGGACATGAGGTATGCATGAGAGGCTCCGTTGAGAGAGAGACAGATCAGCAGAATTGCTTCTCCAGCTGAGCAACTGGATAAAACTGCCAATAAAACTTTGCACCCTGCCATGCTAACATCAGTCCAGACCCTTTGTGTTCAGGGTACAATGTGCAGGCTGATTTCCTCAGAGTCTGGACGCTGCCTATGAGTCTGTCCGTACAGCCGCTGGACACACCGAGCAGTCACTTTTATTTTAGTTTGTTGTCGGTCAGGAGGGAGGCACAAAAGGAGCTGACATGCAGAATGTACCAAAGGAGTGGAGGGAAGAACAGAGCGTGGGAAGAGGAAGAGACAAAGATGTTAAACCGTGGGAGGGTAGAGAGGCCTTGTTCCAAAAGAACACCGGTAACTCCAAACAGGACATGTCCACAGGGAAAGAGAAGAAGAATGGAGAGATGATGAATGGAGGGGGAAAGGGGATGGAGGGGACGGATAAAGAGTCGCTGATGATGGAGCTGACCCGTCTGGTTCAGAAGACAGTGAAGGAGAGTAGTTGGTGGGAGCGGAGAGGCATCGACATCACTATCCTGGCCCTCTCCTTTCTCCTGCTACCCCCAGGTAATCTATACACCCGTCTTACACACTTCATACACCCATATCACACACTTCATAAACCCACCTCACACACTTCATACACCCATATCATACACTTCATAAACCCGCATCACACACTTCATAAACTCGTCTCACACACACACTTCATAAACTCGTCTCACACACTTCATACACCCGTCTCACACACTTCATACACGTTTCACACACCTTATAGTCCTTATCAAGGCCAACATATGGTATTCTATTACATGTTTATATAGTGTAGGTTTACCACATTCAGTTCATCCTACCTCCAGGTAAGAGATCTACCTGCACACCACAATACATACACCTGTCTCACACTTTATAGTGGTCCTCTGTAGCTCAGATGGTAGAGCTTGGCGCTGGCAACGCCAGAATCATGGGTTTCAATTGTCGCTGAGGCCGCCCATTTGAAAAATATATGCATGACTAAGTCGCTTTTGATAAAAGTGTCTGCTAAATGGCATAATAGTATTATATTATGTTGTTTTAAAGGTAGGTAATACAGTATATGTTATTATATGTTTATAAAATGAGGTTAACACATTCAGTTCACCCTACCCCCAGGTAAGACACCTGTCTAACAACGGCAAAATTGGTTGAAATTAAGTATTTTCAACCAGTTTCTCTCACTGGGTATTAGCCTGGTTAAACCAGTCTTTCTCACTGGTATTAGCCTGGTTAAACCAGTATTTCTCACTGGGTATTAGCCTGGTTAAACCAGTATTTCTCACTGGGTATTAGCCTGGTTAAACCAGTTTTTCTCACTGGGTATTAGCCTGGTTAAACCAGTTTTTCTCACTGGGTATTAGCCTGGTTAAACCAGTTTTTCTCACTTGGTATTAGCCTGGTTAAACCAGTTTTTCTCACTGGCTATTAGCCTGGTTAAACCAGTTTTTCTCACTGGCTATTAGCCTGGTTAAACCAGTTTTTCTCACTGGCTATTAGCCTGGTTAAACCAGTTTTTCTCACTGGCTATTAGCCTGGTTAAACCAGTTTTTCTCACTGGCTATTAGCCTGGTTAAACCAGTTTTTCTCACTGGCTATTAGCCTGGTTAAACCAGTTTTTCTCACTGGCTATTAGCCTGGTTAAACCAGTTTTCTCACTGGCTATTAGCCTGGTTAAACCAGTTTTTCTCACTGGCTATTAGCCTGGTTAAACCAGTTTTTCTCACTGGCTATTAGCCTGGTTAAACCAGTTTTTCTCACTGGCTATTAGCCTGGTTAAACCAGTTTTTCTCACTGGCTATTAGCCTGGTTAAACCAGTTTTTCTCACTGGCTATTAGCCTGATTAAACCAGTTTTTCTCACTGGCTATTAGCCTGGTTAAACCAGTTTTTCTCACTGGGGATTAGCCTTGTTAAACCAGTCTTTCCCACTTGGTATTAGCCTGGTTAAACCAGTCTTTCTCACTTGGTATTAGCCTGGTTAAACCAGTTTCTCACTGGCTATTAGCCTGGTTAAACCAGATTGAACGATGGGATCAATAATGAGAGCAGGATTCAGTCTGAAGAATATGTTTGTATAGCTTTACCACATAATGTGTAACATGCAGATTTGTTCTAAATACACAGGACATTATGTTATTAATCCATTGTGCCAGTATTAGATCTTGAGCACTAACCTGGAACTTGATGTTGAGAAAGGGACAGAGCAGAAATATACATGTTCTAATGTATAAGTAGACCAGTACATGGCCTCAATTAAATACTGATTTCAACAAGGCTGCACACACACCACACACATGCTTGATGTCTGATACTTCCTTGTCCTATCTGAGTCTGTGACCTCTTTCTAGGTCAGTGTGACTGGTATGTCATCAGAGGCTATGCTTAATTTGGCAGCTTGTTAACACACCCATCAAGGTTCATTGTTTGATTATATTTGGAAATCAAAGTCTTTAGATTCTAAATGCTGTTATATTTACGATTAGAAAATTGCTTTACATGCTCTCCAATACCTATTTCAGATTGTTTTATTGAACCTTTATTCATCCAGGAGGTCCCATTGAGGTCAGACTACCTATTTAACAATAGAGACCTGGACAAGAGGGCAGATCAATAAAAACACTTAGCTCAAAACACAAAGATCAGCCAGTAAAGGGCCACATTTCTGTTTCTGCTATTTACAATGGCACGTAGCATTTTAGTAGCACTCTTCTCTGTGCTACTAATTCTCTGTCAACACTGGACAGTCCAATACTGCCCTGGGGGTGTATTACTGTCAACATGGTGTATTACTGACCTTGTGACTTATCGCCTCCCAATGATGCTCTTCGAAATAGGAGGTGGGGAAAAGTGGAACATTAGCGCCAGACAGATTTTGCCATGTTAGGAATAGATTGGCAATATCACCTAACCAAAGATCCCCCGCTCCAAGAGAGGCATAGTCCAGGTGAAGCCCATTGAGGTTGCATGCATTTGTCATGTATTCCAGAGTGCATGCATGAAGCTACTGCAAATAATATATAGTTGTATCATTTTAGTGTAAGTCACTTTGTAGTCTTCTAGGTCCATTATTTAGATATTGTTCCTAGTTCTTTCTCATGTTGGCATGACAACTTTGCAGGAGCAACCTATACCTGTGATGATAACCTGTACCCCTCCCTCACAACATGTACCCCCTCCCATCCCAACACCTCCCAAGTAGCGATCCAGTTACCCTCCATCTGAGCATCTCCTTTCAGTGCTGTAACCCACACCTTGTACCGCAGTAGGGAGGCGGCCTGGCATTGTCGAGCTCCCAGATAACAGACTGTTTGTTGACTGTGTTCTGGGGAGGGAGGGAGGTCATCCAACACTGTGAACACAGCCATAAAACCTACCAGCTCTCACAGTCTCACGTCAGAATTAGATGTTCATCCATGTTCCTCAAAGGTCAAATTTCGAATTTGTTCCAAACGTCAAATTTCAAAGTGTTTAAGGTTAAGTTTAGGCATTAACTCTGTTAAACTTTTGTTATTGACCAAATACTTATTTTCCACCATAATTTGCAAATAAATTCATTAAAAAATCCTACAATGTGATTTTCTGGATTTTTCCCCCTGAAAAGTACAGGCCTCTCTCATCTTTTTAAGTGGGAGAACTTGCACAATTGGTGGCTGACTAAATACTTTTTTGCCCCACTGTATGGGGCTTTGGTGACAAAACAGATGGCACTGTGATAGACTGCATCCAATTTGCTGAGTAGAGTGTTGGAGGCTATTTTGTAAATGACGTCGCCGAAGTCGAGGATTGGTAGGATGGTCAGTTTTACGAGGGTATGTTTTTCAGCATGAGTGAAGGATGCTTTGTTTTGTGAAATAGGAAGCCGATTCTAGATTTAATTTTGGATTGGAGATGCTTAATGTGAGTCTGGAAGGAGAGTTTACTGGACGGACGGGCAGGTGTGGACAGCGATCGGTTGAAGAGCATGCATTTAGTTTACCTGAATTGAAGAGCAGTTGGAGGCCACGGAAGGAGAGTTGAATGGCATTGAAGCTCGTCTGGAGGTGAGTTAACACAGTGTCCAAAGAAGGGCCAGAAGTATACAAAATGGTGACATCAGCTTAGAGGTGGATCAGAGAATCACCAGCAGCAAGAGCGACATCATTGATGTATACAGAGAAAATAGTCGGCCCGAGAATTGAACCCTGTGGTACCCCCATAGAGACTGCCAGAGGTCCGGACAACAGGCCCTCCGATTTGACACACTGAACACTGTCTAGGAAGTAGTTGGTGAACCAGGCGAGGCAGTCATTTGAGAAACCAAGGTTTCACATAAGAATGTGGTGATTGACAGAGTCGAAAGCCTTGACCAGGTCGATGAATACAGCTGCAAAGTATTGTCTCTTGTCGATGGCGGTTATGATATCGTTTAGGACCTTGAGCGTGGCTGAGGTGCACCCATGACCAGCTCTGAAACCAGATTGCATAGCGGAGAAGGTACGGATTCGAAATGGTCAGTGACCTGTTTGTTAACTTGGCTTTCGAAGACCTTAGAAAGGCAGAGTAGGATAGATATAGGACTGTAGCAGTTTGGGTCTAGAGTGTCTCCCCCTTTGAAGACGAGGATGACCAGGGCAGCTTTACAATCTTTGGGTATCTCAGATGATACGAAAGAGTTTGAACAGGCTAGTAATAGTAGTAATATGGGCTTGCAACATTTTCAGAGGATAATTTTAGAAAGAGAGGGTCCAGATTGTCTAGCCCGACTGATTTGTAGGGGTCCAGATTTTGCAGCTCTTTCAGAACATCAGCTATCTGGATTTGGGTGATGCCGAAACAGGGGAGGCTTGGGGGGGTGCAGGGCTGTTGACCCAGGTAGGGGTAGCCAGGTGGAAAGCATGGCCAGCCGTAGAAAAATGCTTATTGAAATTCTCAAGTATCATGGATTTATCGGTGGTGACAGTGTTTCCTAGCCCCAGTCAGTGGGCAGCTGGGAGGAGGTACTCTTATTCTCCATTAATTTTACAGTGTCCCAGAACTTTTTGGAGTTTGTGCTACAGGATGCAAATTGTTGTGTGAAAAAGCTAGCTTTCCTAACTGCCTGTGTATATTGGTTCCTAACTTCCTTGAAAAGTTGCAGATGTCAGTCATCTGGCCAAGCAAGGTCCACCACAGGAGAAAGATCAGGAACATCCACTTGCTTGACTGCAGAACAGAATGTTCAAGTAACCTGTTCTAGAATGTGTTTCAAATGGCAGGTGTAGATTAGAGTGGAACATTGTCTATTGTTTGGCAAGACAATAACCATAGGAGTTGGCAAGACCGCACAAACAGATCTGGGACCAGGCAAATGCTAACATATTTATGCTAACATGTGTAGTCTACAGATCTAAGCTACTTTCCATATTGTGGAATATTTGCATTTAGAACAACATGTAAACTTGCTATCCTTTGTTTGACTCCTATTCCCTCCCCTTGCCCTTATCCCTCTCTCCTTGTTTCCTCAACCCCATCTCCCCCTCTCCTTAACCCCATCTCCCCTCTCCCTCTCTCCTCCAGCATTCCTGCTGCTTGGTTCGTCCCAGGCCCTGGTGTTTGTCCTGGGCATGGTGCTGATGGGCGTGTCCCATGCTGTCATCACCATCAAGGGCACCCATCTGGCAAGTCACGGATCGCTGAGCGAGTCCCCTACCTGGGCCAATGTCTGGGCTGTGTTTTTCATAGAGGTAAGAGAGAGATTGAGAGAGTGGATTGGGAGGGACGGAGAGAGAGAGAGAACTTCCTGTTAGCCAAAGCTTCATCAATGAATTCAGCCACAATAGCCAAATCAAGCTGGGTTTAATCTCTCTTGAATTTGGGTTACTTTTGTTCATTGACCCGACATTTTATCCTTTCACCAGACATTATATTACAGATGAGGGAGGCAGGTAGCCTAGCGTTTAGGAGCGCTGGGCCAGAAACAAAATGGTCGCTGGATTGATTCCCCTTGACAACCACATGAAAAATCTGTCAATATGCACCTGAGCTAGGCACTTAACTCCAATTGCCCCTGTAAATCGCTCTGGATAAGAGTGTCTACTAAAATGTAATAACATAACTGCTGGACTTTGTCCTTAATTTGGCCTGTTTTTTCAAGCTAGTCATTCAGCTATCAGTCACTCACGCAGTCACTCACATGTCAAGTATCTATGTTCATGACACGCTTGTCTGGATATCGATCCCCATGTCTGTGCCATTCTCTTCCATAGTGCTCTATGAAAATATAAACATGTTTGTCTTTGCATTTTCTAGTGTTGTTTCATCACACATCTTGATCACAAGTCTGTCTGTCTGTCTGTCTGTCTGTCTGTCTGTCTGTCTGTCTGTCTGTCTGTACAGGTGTGTGGGTCTTTCACAGCAAGGGCAGGTGTAACAAGCCACATTAAGATGCACCATGCCCACACCAACGTGATCGGCCTGGGTGACTCCAGCACCTGGAAGATACCCTACCTGCCCCGGGGTGTATACCTGTTCATTGCCCCCCTGGCTGTACCTGTTATCACTCCTCTGGTGGCACTAGGTGAGGCACAGCCAGGGTCTGTGTGTATGTTTTTCCAGGGGTAGTGTCTACCTGTTCACTATCTAAGATACATAATGCCCTGTCTCTGTTATGTTGCTGTTGTTTTGAAACAGGAACATGTTGATACAGTGCTTTCGGAAAGTATTCAGACCCCTTGACGTTTTCCAAATTTGTTTCAGGTTATCAATCTACAAACAATATCCTATAATGACAAAGCATTTTTTTTTGCTAATTTATAAAATAATTAAAACATAAATGTCACATAACTATTCAGACCCTTACTCAGTACTTTGTCGAAGCTCCTTTGGCAGCGATTACAGTTTTGAGTCTTATTAGGTATGACGCTACAAGCTTGGCACACCTGTATTTGTTACACCTGCCCTTGCTGTTTCTCTCCAGAGATGTGCGTTCGTTCGGGTTCAAGCCTAGGCTCTGACTGGGTCAATCAAGGACATTCATAGACTTGTCCGGAAACCACTCCTGCGTTGTCTTGGCTGCGTACTTAGGGTTGTTGTCCTGTTGGAAGGTGAACCATGGCCCAGTCTGAGGTCTTGAGCACTCTGGAGCACGTTTTCATCAAGGATCCCTCTGTACTTTGCTCCATTCATCTTTGCCTCAATCCTGACCAGTCGCCCAGTCTCTGCCGCTGAAAAACACCCCCACAGCATGATGCTTCCACCAACATGCTTCACCGTAGGGATGGTGCCAGGTTTCCTCCAGACGTTACGCATGGCATTCAGGCCAAAGAGTTCAATCTAGGTTTCATCAGACCAGAGAATCTTGTTTCTCATGGTCTGAGAGTATTTAGTTGCATTTTAGCAAACTCCATGCGGGCTGTCATGTGGCTTTTACTGAGGAGTGGTTTCATTCTGGTTACTTTACCATAAAGGCCTGATTGGTGGAGTGCTGCAGAGTTGATTGTCCTTCTGGAAGGTTCTCCCATCTCCACAGAGGAACTCCTCCCTGACCACCTCCCTGACCAAGGCCCTTCTCCCCAGATTGCTCAGTTTGGCAGGGCGGCCAGCTCAATGAAGAGTCTTGGTGGTTCCAAACTTCTTCCATTTATAAATGATGGAGGCCACTGTGTTCTTGGGGACCTTCGATGCTACAGACGTTTTTTGGTACCCTTTCCCAGATCTGTGCCTCGACACAAGCCTGTCTCAGAGCTCTACGGACAATTCCTTCGACCTCATGACTTCGTTTTTGCTCCGACATTCACTGTCAACTGTGGGACATTATATAGACAGGTGTGTGCCTTTCCAAATCATGTCCAATAAACTGAATTTACCACAGGTGGACTACAATCAAGTCGTAGAAACATCTCAGGGATGATCAATAGAAACAGGATGCACCTGAGTTCAATTCCGAGTCTCATAGCGAAGGGTCTGAATAATTACGTAAATAAGGTCTTCTTTTGTTTTTAATACATTTGCAAAAGTTTCTAAAAACCTGTTTTCGCTTTGTCATTATGGAGTATTGTGTGTAGATTGCTGAGGATTTTTTTGATTTAATCATTTTTGAATAAAGCTGTAATGTAACAAAATGTGGAAAAAGTCAAGGGGTCTAAATACTTTCTGAAGGTACTGTATACAGTACATGTGTTTGAGTTAGCTAATCATGTGTACATGGCTGACAAAATAACGTGGTTGTTGTTCAGACGTATGGCACCTTCTAATTTGGATTGATATCTTCACTCCAAGCTGTGATGGTGTAACTGTCTGTCTGTATCTGTTCCTCTTTCTTTCTCTCTCTTGTTTCTGTATGTGTTTTTGTTTCTCTGTCTCTGTCCCTGTCCATAACTGTATCTTACTGCACTGTAAAAAATTACTCTCAGGATCATCTTTAAAAATACTTCCATAAGTATTTTTATACTTCCAATAATTAGTTAGGTTTCTCAATTGAAAAAAAAAAGACATTTGTTGAAAGCAAATATATGATTCAACGTCAAATGTTATATTTGATTATTAACAAACCTACGGGTAAATTACAAAACAAATGAAACATTTATGTTGGAACACCAACATAAAGTGTTTTAATAGGGCATTGGGCCACCACGAACCAGACCAGCTTCTATATTCCTTAGCATACTGTAGATTCTACAAGACTCTTTTTATTGTAGGGATGCAGCACTATTCTTCCACATAGAAATCATTTGGTGTTTTGTTGATGGTGTTGGAAAAATGCTGTCTCCAGAATCTCCCATAAGTAGTGATGTTACGTTTTATACTGGAGCTCCGAGGCCTACATCGAAATCGCTGCTACATATTGAACTGCCATCCTCTCAGTCCAGGGGCACAATGTATTTTATGGTTGGATCAGAATCGCCATTATAATCATTGGCCAGTACGGAAAATTACAGTTGAAGTCGGAAGTTTACATACACCTTAGCCAAATAGGTTTAAACTCAGTTTTTCACAATTCCTGACATTTAATCCTAGTATAGATTCCCTGTCTTAGGTCAGTTAGGATCACCACTTTATTTTAAGAATGTGAAATGTCAGAATAATAGTAGAGAGAATGATTTTTTCCAGCATTTCTTTCTTTCATCACATTCCCAGTGGGTCAGAGGTTTACATACACTCAATTAGTATTTGGTAGCATTTCCTTTACATTGCTTAACTTGGGTCAAATGTTTCTGGTAACCTTCTACAACTTTCCCACAATAAGTTGGATGAATTTTGCCCATTCCTCCTGACAGAGCTGGTGTAACTGAGTCAGGTTTGTAGGCCTCCTTGCTCACACAAGCTTTTTCAGTTCTGCCCACACATTTTCTATAGGATTGAGGACAGGGCTTTAACTTGACTTTGTTGTCCTTAAGCCATTTTGCCACAACTTTGGAAGTATGATTGGGGTCATTGTTCATTTGGAAGACTCATTTGCGACCAAGATTTAACTTCCTGACTGATGTCTTGAGATGTTGCTTCAATATATCCCCATAATTTTCCTCCTCATGATGCCATCTTTTTTGTGAAGTGCACCAGTCCCTCCTGCAGCAAAGCACCCACGCAACATGATGCTGCCAGCCCCGTGCTTCACGGTTGGGATGGTGTTTTTCGGCTTGCAAGCCTCCCCATTTTTCCTCCAAAATGTCATACTCTTTATGACCAGACCTTATCAGATAGATGGCCTACACATCCAGAGACAAAGGGGTGCTGTTTTTCTTTCTCCGGTATGATACATTCAGAGATGAAATAAAAAATATATTTTTTTTTTATTGGTCAATTTTTTGAAGAAGCCTGGCTTCGCTTGGCATCCATGAATACATGCTGCTGCACAGAATGTGCTACAACTGCCTCTGCAATGCATTGCTGCAAGGCAAACGCAGCATTCCATTGGAAATGAATGTACTTCTGATGTACCATAATGCAATGACGCTGTGTGTGATTGAGGTGTAAGCAGTTTTTCACCCAATTAGTTTGGTATTGGTTTTGGTAGAAGATAAAAAGGCTACCCTGCGCAGGTGCTCCTGCGTGTGCAACGTCATCTATAATAACTTTGCTGTTCTAAATTATTTTGACCAGCAGGTGCCTCTAGTGTACAACATGTTGATCAAGGCCTGCAGTAATGAACCAATGTCAGACACAATTGGCAGGAAACACTCAATGCTTCAGGAAGCTTAATTTCCCCATAACTACTTGTCAGTGTTCAATTGGGTTGAGATCTGGTGACTGAGATGCCCATGGCATATGGCTTACATCGTTTCCATGCTCATCAAAACATTCAGTGACCATTCGTGTCCTGTCATCCTGTCATCTGGGCGGCAGGGTAGCCTAGTGGTTAGAGCGTTGGACTAGTAGCCGAAAGGTTGCAAGTTCAAATCACTGAGCTGACAAGGTACAAATCTGTCGTTCTGCCCCACTGTTCCTAGGCCGTCATTAAGAACAAATTCTTGTTTTGAACTGACTTGCCTAGTTAAATAAAGGTTAAAAATAAAACAAAGTCCTATGAGGGCTTAGCTATGGAAGCAAAATGAATGGCCAAAATAATGGTGTGTCCAGCATTTTTATACATGACCCTAAGCATGATTGTATGTTTATTGCTTAATTCATTCAAGAACCAAAACTTTGTGGAAGCATCTGCATTCAATATACTTTGTATTCCTCATTTACTCAAGTGTTCATTATTTTGTCAGTTACCTGTATACTTCAAGTTGCAACCCATATTTCTTTCAACACTCAACTTACTTTTCCCCTTTGGTTAAACCTAATAAAGAACATATACCCTGAGTGTACAAAACATTAGGAACACCTTTGTAATATGGAGTTGCACCCCGATCTTTTGCCCTCAGAACAGCCTCAATTCGTCTGGGCATGGACTCAAGGTGTTGAAAGCATTTCACAGGGATGCTCACGCTTGTTGACTCCAATGCTTCCCACTGTTGTGTCAAGATGGCTGGATGTCCTTTCGGTGGTGAACCATTCTTGATACATACGGGGAACTGTTGAGCATGAAAAACCCAACAGTGTTGCAGTTTTTGACACAAACCGGTGTATCCCGTTCAAAGGCACTTAAATCTTTTGTCTTGCCATTCACCCTCTGATGGCACACATACACAATCCATGTCTCAATTGTCTCAAGGCTCAAAAATCCTTCTGAACGTGGAGGAGAGATTGACTTCATCAAATCAAATCAAAGTTTATCTGTCACGTGCGCCGAATACAACCGGTATAGATCTTACAGTGAAATGCTTGCTTACAGGCTCTAGCCAACAGTGCAAAAAAGGTATTATGTGAACAATAGGTAAGTAAAGAAATAAAAACAACAGTTAAAAGACAGTGAAAAATAACAGTAGCGAGGCTATATACAGTAGCGAGGCTATAACAGTAGCGAGGCTACATACAGGCACTGGTTAGACAGGCTGATTGAGGTAGTATGTACATGTAGATATGATTAAAATGACTATGCATATATGATAAACAGAGAGTAGCAGTAGCGTAAAAGAGGGGTTGGCGGATGGTGGGTGGCGGGACACCATACAGATAGCCTGGTTAGCCAATGTGCGGGAGCTCTGGTTGGTCGGGCTAATTGAGGTAGTATGTACATGACTGTATAGTTAACGTGACTATGCATATATGATAAACAGAGAGTAGCAGCAGCGTAAAATGGGGGTTGGGGGGGTGGCACACAATGCAAACAGTCCGGGTAGCCATTTGATTACCTGTTCAGGAGTCTTATGGCTTGGGGGTAAAAACTGTTGAGAAGCCTTTTTGTCTTAGACTTGGCACTCTGGTACTGCTTGCCATGCGGTAGTAGAGAGAACAGTCTATGACTGGGGTGGCTGGGGTCTTTGACAATTTTTAAGGCCTTCCTCTGACACCGCCTGGTGTAGAGGTCCTGGATGCCAGGCAGCTTAGCCCCAGTGATGTACTGGGCTGTACGCACTACCCTCTGTAGTGCCTTGCGGTCGGAGTTGGAGCAATTGCCGCACCAGGCAGTGATGCAACCAGTCAGGATGCTCTCAATGTTGCAGCTGTAGAACCTTTTGAGGATCTGAGGACCCATGCCAAATCTTTTTAGTTTCCTGATGGGGAAAAGGCTTTGTCGTGCCCTCTTCATGACTGTCTTGGTGTGTTGGGACCATTCTAGTTTGTTGGTGATGTGGACACCAAGGAACTTGAAGCTCTCAACCTGCTCCATTATAGCCCCGTCGATGAGAATGGGGATGTGCTCGGTCCTCCTTTTCCTGTATTGCACAATCGTCTCCTTAGTCTTGGTTACGTTGAGGGATAGGTTGTTGTTCTGGCACCACCCGGCCCGGTCTCTGACCTCCTCTCTATAGGCTGACTCGGGATCGGTGATCAGGCCTACCACTATTGTGTCATCTGCAAACTGAATGATTGTGTTGGAGTCGTGCCTGGCCATGCAGTCGTGGGTGAACAAGGAGTACAGGAGGGGACTGAGCATGCACCCCTGGGGGGCTCCAGTGTTGAGGATCAGAGTGACAGATGTGTTGCTACCTTCCTTCACCACCTGGGGGCGGCCCGTCAGGAAGTCCAGGATCCAGTAACAGAGGGAGGTGTTTAGTCCCAGGATCCTTAGCTAGTGATGATCTAAGGACCTGCCCTCCAAGACACCTAAACCACCCGATGTCACAGGAAGGCATAAAAGATAATCAAGGACAACAACCACCGGAGCCACTGCCTGTTCACCCCGCTATCATCAAGAAGGAGAGGTCAGTACAGGTGCATCAAAGCTGGGACCGAGAGACTGAAAACCAGCTTCTATCTCAAGGTCATTAGACTGTTAACAGCTATCACTAACATTGAGTGGCATCTGCCAACATACTGACTCAAATCTCTAGCCACTTTAATAATTAAAAATTGGATGTAATAAATGTATCACTAGTTACTTTAAACAATGTCACTTTATATAATGTTTACATACCCTACATTACTCATCTCATATGTATATACTGTACTCTGTACCATCTACTGCATCTTGCCTATGCCGTTCGGCCATCGCTCATCCATATATTTATATGTACATATTCTTATTCATTCCTTTACACTTGTGTGTATAAGGCAGTTGTTGTGAAACTGTTAGATTACTTGTTAGATATTACCGCATGGTCAGAACAAGAAGCACAAGCATTTCACTACACTCGCATTAACATCTGCTTACCATTTGTATGTGACCAATAACATTTTATTTTATTTGAGCTTTGAGGGTACTATGGTGTTGAACGCTGAGCTGTAGTCAATAAATAGCATTCTCATATAAGTGTTTATTTTGTCCAGGTGGGAAAGGGCAGTGTGGAGTGCAATTGCATCAGATTGCATCAGATTACATCATCTGTGGATCTGTTTGGGCGGTATGCAAATTGGAGTGGGTCTAAGGTTTCTGGAATAATGGTGTTGATGTGAGCCATTACCAGCCTTTCAAAGCACTTCATGGCTACGGACGTGAGTGCTACGGGTCTGTAGTCATTTAGGCAGGTTGCCTTCGTGTTGGGCACAGGGACTATGGTGGTCTGCTTGAAACATGTTGGTATTACAGACTCAATCAGGGACATGTTGAAAATGTCAGTGAAGACACCTGCCAGTTGGTCAGCACATGCCCAGAGCACATGCCCTGGTAATCCATCTGGCCCCGCAGCCTTGTGAATGTTGACCTATTTAAAGGTCTTACTCACATTGGCTATGGAGAGCGTGATCACACAGTTGTCCGGAACAGCTGATACTCTCATGAATGCCTCAGTTTAGCTTGAGCATAGAAGTGATTTAGTGAGCATAGAAGTGATTTAGCTCGTCTGGTAGGCTCGTGTCACTAGGCAGCTCGCGGCTGTGCTTCCCTTTGTAGTCTGTAATAGTTTGCAAGCCCTGCCACGTAAGACGAGCGTCGGAGCCAGTGTAGTCCTGTATTGACCCTTTGCCTGTTTGATGGTTGGTCGGGGGGCATAGCAGGATATTTCATAAGCTTCCGGGTTAGAATCCCACACCTTGAATGTGGCAGCTCTACCCTTTAGCTCAGTGTGAATGTTGCCTTTAATCCATGGCTTCTGGTTCGGGTATGTACGTACACTCACAGTGGGGACGACGTCCTCGATGCATTTATTGATAAAGCCAGTGACTGATGTGGTGTACTCCTCAATGCCATCGGAAGAATCCCGGAACATGTTTCAGTCTGTGATAGCAAAACAGTCCTGTAGTTTAGCATCGGCTTCATCTGACCATTTTTTTTATAGTCACTGGTGCTTCCTGCTTTAATGTTTGCTTGTAAGCAGGAATTAGGAGGATATAATTGTGTTCGGATTTACCAAATGAAGGGAGAGCTTTGTACGGGTCTGTGTGTGGAGTACAGGTGATCTAGATTTTTTTTCTTTCTGGTTGCACATTTAACATGTTGATGGAAATGAGGTAGAACTGATTTAAGTTTCCCTGTATTAAAGTCTTCGGCCACTAGGACATGCCACAAGAGGTCTCTTCACAGTCCCCAAGTCCAGAACAGATTATGGGAGGCACACAGTACTACATAGAGCCATGACTACATGGAGCTCTATTCCACATCAAGTAACTGACGCAAGCAGTAAAATTAGATTTAAAAAACAGATAAAACACACCTTATGGAACAGCGGGGACTGTGAAGCAACACAAACAATGGCACAGACATACGCGCACACACACACACACACACACACACACACACACACACACACACACACACACACTAGATATGTGGTAGTGGTGGAGGCGCCTGAGGGCACACAGTGAGTTGTGAAATCTGTGAATGTATTGTAATGTTTTTAAATTTGTAGAAACTTAATATTGTTTGACCCCAGGAAGAGTAGCTGCTGTTTTGGCAGTAGCTAATGGGGATCCATAATAAATACAAATACAAAATCTACACTGATTGAAGTGTATTTAACAAGTGACATCAATAAGGGACCATATATTCCACCTAGATTCACCTGGTCCATCTATGTCATGGAAAAGAGCAGGTGTTCTTAATGTTTTGTACACAGTGTACATGCAACCCTTTTTTTCATGTTGTACCAAGTAGATTTTTCTTCACTTAGGAATTACCTATCCCAAATGTCTTCAATTGGATTATACAAACAATTAAATACATGGAATGGCATCAAACACCGGGAGACCATGGGTTTAATGTATTTGATACATTCCACTAATACCGCTACAGTCTTTACCATGAGCTCGTCCTCCCCGATTAAGGTGCCACACACACCTCCTGTGGTGTGTTGTAACTGACTGTGTCTGTCCCCGACTGTGACTGTATCTAACGGAGTTGTCTGTGTCCCTCTGTTATAGGTCAGCTGAAAGAGCACTCAATGGGCCAGACCCTGAGGACAGTCCTGATGGTGTTCCTGGGGTTGTACGCTCAGTACTGGCTGTTGATCCATGTCTCTGGGTTCCAGTGTCTTTACAGCACCCTCCTCTGTATGCTGCTCTGCAGGGCTATGTTCTCCGTGCCCTACATACACGTTAACATCTTCCAAGTGAGAAAGCATATACACACACACACATTGTAAAAGTGTCCAGGGCAGCAAAATCATGCCAACAGTTTCTCTCTGGGTATCTTTCCGTTCAGTCAATCAGCGGGGGCTCACACACACACCCTCACACCTTTCCATTAAACCGTTCTCTCCTGTTCTGTACAGCACATCGGCCTGCCTATGTTCTCCCCGACCCGTCGGCCCAAGAGGATTTACCAGATGACCCACGGGGTTCTGAACCTTCCTCGGAACCCCCTGCTGGACTGGATCTTCGGACACTCCCTCATCAACTGTCACGTGGAACACCACCTGTTCCCCTTCCTCTCCGACAACATGTGTCTCAAGGTACAATGCAGACAACATGTATCTCAAGGTACAATGCAGACAACATGTATCTCAAGGTACAATGCAGACAACATGTATCTCAAGGTACAATGCAGACAACATGTATCTCAAGGTACAATGCAGACAACATGTATCTCAAGGTACAATGCAGACAACATGTATCTCAAGGTACAATGCAGACAACATGTATCTCAAGGTACAACGCAGACAACATGTATCTCAAGGTACAACGCAGACAACATGTATCTCAAGGTACAACGCAGACAACATGTATCTCAAGGTACAACGCAGACAACATGTATCTCAAGGTACAACGTGTCTTAAGGTACAATACAGACCACCAGGGTTGGGGTTAATTACAATTATATTTCTAATTCCAAATTAAATTCTAGAATTCAAGCAGGAAGTGGAAAATTTTATTGGAATTGCAGCAATCTACTTTTTTTTGGGGGGATTTAATTAGAATTTAGACTTCTTAATTTCTTCATTTGATTTAAAATTGTACATTTGAATTGAACAAGAATCATCCTTGGAATGGAATTGGAATTTAGACTGAATATTTATTGAATTGGAATTGAAGAAGAAAACCATCATTGGAATGTAATTGAAATTGATTTGGAATTTAGACTGAATTTTAATTGGAAAATAAAAACATCCCCGGAGTGGAATTTTAAATTTAGAATTGTAAAACTGGAATTGTGTTGTAATTGTTCAAATTCCAGTTACTGGAGGTGATGCATTAAAATTGAATGCAAACTTTGTTTTCAATCGATCAAGTAATTATAATTGTATACGCACATTACTAATATATACATAATATCTATATAATTATATCAATTTTTTTTATGTTTACCAATGAGGAGTTGACATGCAATATATTTCTGGTTAGGTTATTTTGATCCATTTAAAGGGATAATTCACCCTAATTACATATTGGTTTCCTTACACTTAAGCAGTCTATGAACTATGACATTGTAATTTTGTAATTTGGGTGAGCTTAAAGGTGAATAATGGAAAATGTAAAAAATGTGGAGAAGGGAGCAATTTGGGGCATTCCTGCATGTAGAAACCCCACTTGATACTTCCATTGGTCAGTATTTAAGCTAGGACAGGCGGGAGGGGCGCTTCAGTACAGTAGGTGGCGTTAGGGGAGGGGGGTTCATAAAGGACCCAATGGGATGCTCGGGGGGGGGCGTTCTTGCAGATGAAGGAAAGCCCACATGCAGGAACGCCCCGAATTGCAGGCTGCAGTTGCACACTATTGAAAATGTGTCTGTGTTCCTAAACTCCTCTGACTCAGTGTTGGACTGTCTGTCAAAGTGCGCACCTCTCTCACAGGGAGAGTGAGGTAGAGCGAGAGGTAGAGCGAGAGGGAGAGCTACGTCACAGAGTTATACAATCCCCCACTCACTGTAGTGCTAGATAGAACTTTGTGGAATAACACAAATGTACGACATAAATATAAACGTTCTGTCACAGCGGAAATACTATACTGAGTTACAGTTCATAAGGAAATCAGTCAATTGAAATAAATACATTAGGCCTTAGTCTATGGATTTCCATGGCTGGGAATACAGATACCTTAAAAAAATAAGTAGGGACCTGGATCAGAAAAAAAACAGTATCTGGTGTGACCAGCATTTGCCTCATGCAGTGCGACACACCTCCTTCACATACAGTTTATCAGTCTGTTGGGTATGGCCTTTGGAATGTTGTCCCACTCCTCTTCAATGGCTGTCAGAAGTTGCTGGATGTTGGCGGGAACTAGAACACGCTGTCAAACATGTCAATCCAGAGCATTCCAAACAAGCTCAATGGGTGACATGTCTGGTGAGTATGCAGGGCATGCTCACCAGACATGTCAGCTTCCAGGATTTGTGTACAGATCCTTGCGACATGGTGCCGTGCATTATCATGCTTAAACATGAGGGGTTGGCAGTGGATGAATGGTACGACAATGGGCCTCAGGATCTCGTCATGTTATTTCTGTGCATTTAAATTGCCATAGATAAAATGCAATTGTGTTTGTTGTCATAACTGATGCCTGGCCATACCATAACCCCACAATGGGGCACTCTGTTCACAACAGTGACATCAGTAAACCACGTGCCCACATTCCTGCAGTCAGCATGCCAATTGCACTCTCCCTCAAAACTTGAGACATCTGTGGCATTGTGTTATGTGACAAAATTGCACATTTTAGAGTGGCCTTTATTTGCCCCCAGCACAAGATGCACCTGTGTAATGATCATGCTGTTTAATCATCTTCTTGATATGCCCCACATGTCAGGTGGATTATGGATGGATTATCTTGACAAAGTAGAAATGCTCACTAACAGGGATGTAAACAAATTTGTGCCAAAATGTTCTACGTATAGAAAATGTTGGGGATCTTTTATTTCAGCGTATGAAACATGGGACTAACACTTTACATGTTGCATTTATATTTTTGTTTAGTGTAAGTTCCGGAAGTCCAATTGATTGTGATACATTTGGGTCGCGGGTTCACAATTGTACCTTTTATGAAACCTCTGCCAAGCAAGGAGGAAAGGAGCCAACCTAATCCCGCCTGCCACTGCAACCCCATTGGACATAATTTCACCTGCCAATCAACATTATCCATCTTCCCTCTGACTGTATTCTCGTTGCATCGTGTGATCAGATAATTATGGCAAATTATATCTACTAAAATGAGAGAGAAAGACGAGTGTGTGTGCAACATAACGTCCACTTCATAGGATAACAGTATATCGGCTAAAAGTCTATTTTATGTAACACATGTTTCATTAGATTGGAACTTTTTTTTACAGTATCCAGCTGACAGTGACATAGCCGCATTAAGTAGTTTGGGGTGGGGGTGCTGGAAAAAATGTTTTCCCCCAGTTGCAGACGGCTATATAGGTCTACTAACATAGGACTATGAAATGCCCAGTGCACTACTTTTGTGAAAAAATCTAGAAACTTTTTTTTTTCAGGGGGTGCAGCACAGTGGCGATTTTAGCATGTACAGTGGGGCAAAAAAGTATTTAGTCAGCCACCAATTGTGCAAGTTCTCCCACTTAAAAAGATGAGAGAGGCCTGTAATTTTCATCATAGGTACACAAAAGGAACACCTATGTGAGAATGCTGTTCATTGACTACAGCTCAGCGTTCAACACCATAGTGCCCACGAAGCTCATTACTAAGCTAAGGACCCTGGGACTAAACACCTCCCTCTGAAACTGGATGCTGGACTTCCTGACGGGCCAAGGACAACAACCTCTCCCTCAATGTGAGCAAGACAGAGGAGCTGATTGTGGACTACAGGAAAAGACGGGCCGAATAGGCCCTCATTAACATCAACGGGGCTGTAGTGGAGCGGTCACTTGTTGAATTCGGTGCATGTGACAAATAAAGATTGATTTGAAAAGTTAGAGTTACCAGCCTCAGAAATTGCAGCCCAAATAAATGCTTCACAGAGTTCAAGTAACATACACATCTCAACATCAACTGTTCAGATGAAACTGTGCGAATCAGGCCTTCATGGTTGAATTGCTGCAAAGAAACCACTACTAAAGGACACCAATAAGAAGAAGAGACTTGCTTGGGCCAAAAAACACAAGCAATGGACATTAGACCGGTGGAAATTTGTCCTTTGGTCTGGAGTCCAAATTGGAGATTTTTGGTTCTAACCACCGTGTCTCACAAATACGTGGGTGAACAGATGAGCTCTGTATGTGTAGTTCCCACCGTAAAACATGGAGGAGGAGGTGTTATGGTGTGGGGGTGCTTTCTTGGTGACACTGTCTGTGGTTCATTTACAATTCAAGGCACACTTAAACCAGCACGGCTACCACAGCATTCTGCAGTGATACGCCATCCCTTCTGGTTTGGGCTTAGTAGGACTATAATTTGTTTTTTTAACAGGACAATGACCCAACACACCTCCAGGCTGTGTAAGTACTATTTGAACAAGAATGGATGGAGTGCTGCATCAGATGACCAGGCCTCCACTATCGCTCAACCGAATTGAGATGGTTTGGGATGAGTCGGACACAGAGTGAAGGAAAAGCAGCCAACAAGTGCTCAGCATATGTGGGAACTCCTTCAAGACTGTTGGAAAAGCATCCCAGGTGAAGCTGGTTGAGAGAATGCCAAGAGTGTGCAAAGCTGTTATCAAGGCAAAGGGTGGCTATTTAAAGAATCTCAAATATAAAATATATTTAGCTTTGTTTAACACTTCTTTGGTCACTACATGATTCGATATGTGTTAATTCATAGCTCTGATGTCTTCATTATTATTCTACAATTTAGAAAATATAAAAATGAAGAAAAACCCTTGAATGAGTAAGTGTTGTAAAACTTTTAAACGGTAGTGTATATACAGTGGGGAGAAGAAGTATTTGACACACTGCCGATTTTGCAGGTTTTCCTACTCACCGAGGGTGATTGACCGTCATCTTGAACTTCTTCCATTTTCTAATAATTGCGCTAAAAACACTTGTTCCCTTCTCACCAAGCTGCTTGCCTATTGTCCTGTAGCCCATCCCAGCCTTGTGCAGGTCTACAATTTTAACCCTGATGTCCTTACACAGCTCTCTGGTCTTGGCCATTGTGGAGAGGTTGGAGTCTGATGGATTGAGTGTGTGGACAGGTGTCTTTTATACAGGTAACGAGTTCAAACAGGTGCAGTTAATACAGGTAATGAGTGGAGAACAGGAGGGCTTCTTAAAGAAAAACTAACAGGTCTGTGAGAGCTGGAATTCTTACTGGTTGGTAGGTGATCAAATACTTATGCCATGCAATAAAATGCTAATTAATTACTTTAAAATCATACAATGTGATTTTCTTGATTTTTGTTTTAGATTCCTTCTCTCACAGTTGAAGTGTACCTATGATCAAAATTACAGACCTCTACATGATTTGTATGTAGGGAAACCTGCAAAATCGGCAGTGTGTCAAATACTTGTTCTCCCCACTGTATACAGTTGAAATCGGAAGTTTACATACACCTTAGACAAATACTTTTAAACTCAGTTTCACAATTCCTGACATTTAATCCTCGTAAAAATTTCCTGTCTTAGGTAAGTTAGGATCACCAATTTATTTTAAGAATGGGAAATGTCAGAATAATAGAGAGAATGATTTATTTCAGATTTGATTTCTTTCATCACATTCCCAGTGGGTCAGAAGTTTACATACACTCAATTAGTACTTGGTAGCATTATCTTTAAATTGTTTCACTTGGGTCATACATTTTTGGTAGCCTTCCACAAGCTTCCCACAATAAGTTGGGTGAATTTTGGCCCATTCCTCCTGACAGAGCTGGTGTAACTGAGTCAGGTCTGTAGGCCTCCTTGCTCGCACACACTTTTTCAGTTCTGCCCACAAATGTTCTATAGGATTGAGATCAGGGTTTTGTGATGGCCACTCCAATACCTTGACTTTGTTCTCCTAAAGCCATTTTGCCACAACTTTGGACGTTTGCTTGGGTTCATTGTTCAGTCTGTAGCCTAATAAACTGTATGCTATGAGTCGTAGTGTGAGGACCACACAACATTTAACATTTACATTTAAGTCATTTAGCAGACGCTCTTATCCAGAGCGACTTACAAATTGGTGCATTCACCTTATGACATCCAGTGGAACAGCCACTTTACAATAGTGCATCTAAATCTTTTAAGGGGGGTGAGAAGGATTACTTTATCCTATCCTAGGTATTCCTTAAAGAGGTGGGGTTTCAGGTGTCTCCGGAAGGTGGTGATTGACTCCGCTGTCCTGGCGTCGTGAGGGAGTTTGTTCCACCATTGGGGGGCCAGAGCACGAACAGTTTTGACTGGGCTGAGCGGGAACTGTACTTCCTCAGTGGTAGGGAGGCGAGCAGGCCAGAGGTGGATGAACGCAGTGCCCTTGTTTGGGTGTAGGGCCTGATCAGAGCCTGGAGGTACTGAGGTGCCGTTCCCCTCACAGCTCCGTAGGCAAGCACCATGGTCTTGTAGCGGATGCGAGCTTCAACTGGAAGCCAGTGGAGAGAGTGGAGGAGCGGGGTGACGTGAGAGAACTTGGGAAGGTTGAACACCAGACGGGCTGCGGCGTTCTGGATGAGTTGTAGGGGTTTAATGGCACAGGCAGGGAGCCCAGCCAACAGCGAGTTGCAGTAATCCAGACGGGAGATGACAAGTGCCTGGATTAGGACCTGCGCCGCTTCCTGTGTGAGGCAGGGTCGTACTCTGCGGATGTTGTAGAGCATGAACCTACAGGAACGGGCCACCGCCTTGATGTTATTTGAGAACGACAGGGTGTTGTCCAGGATCACGCCAAGGTTCTTAGCGCTCTGGGAGGAGGACACAATGGAGTTGTCAACCGTGATGGCGAGATCATGGAACGGGCAGTCCTTCCCCGGGAGGAAGAGCAGCTCCGTCTTGCCGAGGTTCAGCTTGAGGTGGTGATCCGTCATCCACACTGATATGTCTGCCAGACATGCAGAGATGCGATTCGCCACCTGGTCATCAGAAGGGGGAAAGGAGAAGATTAATTGTGTGTCGTCTGCATAGCAATGATAGGAGAGACCATGTGAGGTTATGACAGAGCCAAGTGACTTGGTGTATAGCGAGAATAGGAGAGGGCCTAGAACAGAGCCCTGGGGGACACCAGTGGTGAGAGCACGTGGTGAGGAGACAGATTCTCGCCACGCCACCTGGTAGGAGCGACCTGTCAGGTAGGACGTAATTCAAGCGTGGGCCGTGCCGGAGATGCCCAACTCGGAGAGGGTGGAGAGGAGGATCTGATGGTTCACAGTATCGAAGGCAGCCGATAGGTCTAGAAGGATGAGAGCAGAGGAGAGAGAGTTAGCTTTAGCAGTGCGGAGCGCCTCCGTGATACAGAGAAGAGCAGTCTCAGTTGAATGACTAGTCTTGAAACCTGACTGATTTGGATCAAGAAGGTCATTCTGAGAGAGATAGCGGGAGAGCTGGCCAAGGACGGCACGTTCAAGAGTTTTGGAAAGAAAAGAAAGAAGGGATACTGGTCTGTAGTTGTTGACATCGGAGGGATCGAGTGTAGGTTTTTTCAGAAGGGGTGCAACTCTCGCTCTCTTGAAGACGGAAGGGACGTAGCCAGCGGTCAGGGATGAGTTGATGAGCGAGGTGAGGTAAGGGAGAAGGTCTCCGGAAATGGTCTGGAGAAGAGAGGAGGGGATAGGGTCAAGCGGGCAGGTTGTTGGGCGGCCGGCCGTCACAAGACGCGAGATTTCATCTGGAGAGAGAGGGAGAAAGAGGTCAGAGCACAGGGTAGGGCAGTGTGAGCAGAACCAGCGGTGTCGTTTGACTTAGCAAACGAGGATCGGATGTCGTCGACCTTCATTTCAAAATGGTTGACGAAGTCATCTGCAGAGAGGGAGGAGGGGGGGGGGAGGAGGATTCAGGAGGGAGGAGAAGGTGGCAAAGAGCTTCCTAGGGTTAGAGGCAGATGCTTGGAATTTAGAGTGGTAGAAAGTGGCTTTAGCAGCAGAGACAGAGGAGGAAAATGTAGAGAGGAGGGAGTGAAAGGATGCCAGGTCCGCAGGGAGGCGAGTTTTCCTCCATTTCCGCTCGGCTGCCCGGAGCCCTGTTCTGTGAGCTCGCAATGAGTCGTCGAGCCACGGAGCGGGAGGGGAGGACTGAGCCGGCCTGGAGGATAGGGGACATAGAGAGTCAAAGGATGCAAAAATGGAGGAGAGGAGGGTTGTGGAGGCAGAATCAGGAGATAGGTTGGAGAAGGTTTGAGCAGAGGGAAGAGATGATAGGATGGAAGAGGAGAGAGTAGCGGGGGAGAGAGAGCGAAGGTTGGGACGGCGCGATACCATCCGAGTAGGGGCAGTGTGGGAAGTGTTGGATGAGAGCGAGAGGGAAAAGGATACAAGGTAGTGGTCAGAGACTTGGAGGGGAGTTGCAATGAGGTTAGTGGAAGAACAGCATCTAGTAAAGATGAGGTTGAGCGTATTGCCTGCCTTGTGAGTAGGGGGGGGGGAAGGTGAGAGGGTGAGGTCAAAAGAGGAGAGGAGTGGAAAGAAGGAGGCAGAGAGGAATGAGTCAAAGGTAGACGTGGGGAGGTTAAAGTCGCCCAGAACTGTGAGAGGTGAGCCGTCCTCAGGAAAGGAGCTTATCAAGGCATCAAGCTCATTGATGAACTCTCCGAGGGAACCTGGAGGGCGATAAATGATAAGGATGTTAAGCTTGAAAGGGCTGGTAACTGTGACAGCATGGAATTCAAAGGAGGCGATAGACAGATGGGTAAGGGGAGAAAGAGAGAATGACCACTTGGGAGAGATGAGGATCCCGGTGCCACCACCCCGCTGACCAGAAGCTCTCGGGGTGTGCGAGAACACGTGGGCGGACGAAGAGAGAGCAGTAGGAGTAGCAGTGTTATCTGTGGTGATCCATGTTTCCGTCAGTGCCAAGAAGTCGAGGGACTGGAGGGAGGCATAGGCTGAGATGAACTCTGCCTTGTTGGCCGCAGATCGGCAGTTCCAGAGGCTACCGGAGACCTGGAACTCCACGTGGGTCGTGCGCGCTGGGACCACCAGATTAGGGTGGCCGCGGCCACGCGGTGTGGAGCGTTTGTATGGTCTGTGCAGAGAGGAGAGAACAGGGATAGACAGACACATAGTTGACAGGCTACAGAAGAGGCTACGCTAATGCAAAGGAGATTGGAATGACAAGTGGACTACACGTCTCGAATGTTCAGAAAGTTAAGCTTACGTAGCAAGAATCTTATTGACTAAAATGATTAAAATGATACAGTACTGCTGAAGTAGGCTAGCTGGCAGTGGCTGCGTTGTTGACTTTGTAGGCTAGCTGGCAGTGGCTGCGTTGTTGACACTACACTAATCAAGTCGTTCCGTTGAGTGTAATAGTTTTTACAGTGCTGCTATTCGGGGCTAGCTGGCTAGCTAGCAGTGTTGATTACGTTACGTTGCGTTAAAAGAACGACAATAGCTGGCTAGCTAACCTAGAAAATCGCTCTAGACTACACAATTATCTTTGATACAAAAGACGGCTATGTAGCTAACTATGTAGCTAGCTACGATCAAACAAATCAAACCGTTGTACTGTAATGAAATGAAATGAAAATGTGATACTACCTGTGGAGCGAAGCGGACCGGGTTGTTGAGTGCGGAAGTTCTATTCGGTAGACGTTGGCTAGCTGTTGGCTAGCTAGCAGTGTCTCCTACGTTAAGGACGACAAATAGCTGGCTAGCTAACCTCGGTAAATTAAGATAATCACTCTAAAACTGCACACTCTAAACTACACAATTATCTTGGATACGAAGACAGCAAAGACAACTATGTAGCTAGCTAACACTACACTAATCAAGTCGTTCAGTTGAGTGTAAAAGTTTCTACAGTGCTGCTATTCGGTAAACGGTGGACGTTTGCTAGCTGGCTAGCTGCTGGGCAGATAGCAGTGTAGACTAGGTTAGGACGACGAAATACGATAATTACGCAATTATCTTTGATACAATGACGGCTATGTAGCTAGCTAAGAAGAAATTGCTAAGATTAGACAAATCAAACCGTTGTACTATAATGAAATGTAATGAAATGTAATGAAAAGTTATACTAGCCTGCGGACCGAAGTGCGGATGCGACCACTCGCTCCAACCCGGAAGTAGACCACTCGCTCCAACCCGGAAGTAGACCTTCTTTAGACAACATGTCATTGCGTGACTCCAAGTTTACTTCAATATTATGGTTATTATATCAATATTTGAGCATAAAAGCATTTCCACTGACATTTTTCACATAATTAATTTTACCGAAACAAAAACATCCCACCTTGTCTAAATTATTTTGTTTTGTCAACCTTCGGAAAGTTTCTGACATATACTTTACTTGCATAAAAAGGTTGGATGGAAACCTGGTTACAGAAGCTTCTTTCAAGAAAATGACATTCACTTTCACCTCTAAATTATGTGGATCTGTGTGAGAACTGTTGATGTTGAAAATGGCTTTATAAAATCAATGTTATTGATTAATATGAACCCTTTCCTCCTTCCTCTCCTCTCAGGTAAAGCCCATCGTGTCCCAGTATCTGAAGGAGAAGGAGCTCCCCTACCAGGAGGATAGCTACCTCTCCCGTCTGCAGCTCTTCTTTCACAAGTACCAGGAGCTCATGGTTTTCGCCCCACCCATCACGGAGCTGGTGGGGGTGCAGTGATGGAGCAGAGAGGTCGAGGATGAGGCAGAGGACAGGAAACAGGGAATATACCATCTACTAACCCATGCTGCTATGTGCAGTCACTGAATTAAGAGACTGCTACCACTGTATCTAGGAGGATCATTCTTTAAGTGCACAAACTCCAACTCACTGACATTAACATAGCAATATATATATATACACTCCAATATTAAATTATTTCTGTCGTAAAAAACAATTACATTGTAAATGTATCTGCACGAGCTAACACTATAACATGATAGGCTATACCAATGATCTTTACTCAAGACAATGTGTAGTTAAACAACCCACTGCGCACATACCGGTTGAATCAATGTTGTTTACATGTCATTTTAATGAAATTATGTGGAACCTAAGTAGAATAGACTAATTGATGTCTGTGCCCATTGGGAACAATAATAAGGCACTTTATGGTATACATACACTACCATTCAAAAGTTTGAGGTCACTTAGAAATGTCCTTGTTTTTGAAAGTGTCCATTAAAATAACATCAAATTGATCAGAAATAGAGTGTAGATGTTGTAAATGACTATTGTAGCTGGAAATGGCAGATTTTGTAATGGAATATCTACATAGGTGTACAGAGGTCCATTATCAGCAACCATAACTCCTGCGTTCCAATGGCACATTGTGTTAGTGATATGTAATTTTGTAATCAATGTTCATTAATTTCAATCATCTTAATTGGTCTGAAACCCAGAGTTTGTAAAGTTCTGGTTGAAATGAGACAGAATTCCCAGCTCACAATTGATCAAATCCAAGTTTATTTGCGAAAGCTCTCTCATGCATACACAAAGACTTTCCTTTTATAACATTCTAACCTACACACATACATACACACTAACATTTGGATTCTCTCTTTTTCTCCTGAAGTCTCACCACAGTTTATTACCACTCAGCTGACAGTTCCAGTCCCCCTCAGATACGGGAAACTTGGAGGGGCTCTCCCTATCCTATCTCCCCAGAGTTATAGCTGGGTCGGTTCAAACATAGGTTAAGGATCCGCTTTATTTTCATTAGGCACACGCATACATACATTCCTCTCTTCCCCCCTCCAACCTAGATGGAGCTGTGTTTATTATTTGTAATTACTCATTGTTCATGCTACATAACCTCTGATCCCTAATGGTTAAGTTTCCAGGTAGAATTATTTAATCATGTATCTTAAACCTTCATAAAATCTTTTAACAGTTAGCT
Source organism: Oncorhynchus nerka (assembly GCF_034236695.1). NCBI lineage: Eukaryota > Metazoa > Chordata > Actinopteri > Salmoniformes > Salmonidae > Oncorhynchus > Oncorhynchus nerka. The sequence continues at coordinate 19,652,262 of NC_088423.1, forward strand.
ATTCCAATTTGATCATTTTAAAAGGATCATTAGAAAACCCTTTTGCAATTATGTTATCATCGCTGAAAACTGTTGGCCTGACTAAAGAAGCAATAAAACTGGCCTTCTTTAGACTAGTTGAGTATCTGGAGCATCAGCATTTGTGGGTTTTATTACAGGCTCAAAATGGCCAGAAACAAAGACCTTCCATGCGAGAAACTGCCAAGAAACTGAAGATCTCGTACAACGCTGTGTACTACTCCCTTCACAGAACAGCGCAAACTGTCTCTAACCAGAATAAAAAGAGGTGTGGGGGCCCTGGTGCACAACTAAGCAAGAGGACAAGTACATTAGTGTCTAGTTTGAGAAACAGAAGCCTCACAAGTCATCAACTGGCAGCTTCATTAAATATTACCCGCAAAACAATGCGCGCGTGAGTGCATACATTTTCATACTGGTGCCCCGTGGGAATCGAACCCGTTGCAAGCGCCATACTCTACCAACTGGCCAGTTTATGATCTAACATAGCAATAAAACATAAACTAGGTTTACCACCAGAGGAGTGTTTCCATCAAACAGACTAGTTGCGGATAAAAAAAGGCTCTCTAGACAAGACCACTGATAAACTGGATAGGAGGTTCTGTGATGAGATATGGATAGAATGTAATTTAATTTAATAATTGGCAGCCAAGAACAGATCATCATGTCACGAGCATTCAAATAATAGCCTTCCCTCGATATTTAGCGAATTGGACATTTGCATGATCACCGTGCACTTAACCACCATGTGAAGTTCATCATTACTTATTTTATCTGCCTATAAACTTAATGCTTTTCCACAATGTGGTGGAAGGCCCATATCGCGTGACTCCAAGTTTACCTCGATATGATGGTTATTAAATCAATATTTTCAGCATAAAGGCGTTTCCATGGCCATTTCTAACATAATTCATTTTACAGACAAAAAGATCCCACCATGTCGAACAAAACTGTCTGTTGACATTTATGAAATTGTATGGACATTTCCTGTTTCTATAAACCCTGTCGTGACCTTTGTGTGTCAGGTAAATCTTCCGCATGAAAAATATTGAATGACACTGAGGGGCAGTGTTTTTACAACTAATGACGGTTTGTCTGAGACTGATGTCGTGCAGGTGTTTGTACACATGCATATACACACACACACTCATTCAAATAAACACATACAAGAACACACACATACATGTAATAGTACCAGACATGCACACAAACATATACAGTTGGCCTTGCTGTTATGATTTTAGTTGTCCTTGATGTCCTTTGTTTTAAATGGGTTTGTTTAATTCTTTTTTTTGCATTGTTGTTTGCAGTCTTTTTCTTTTTTCTCTTTTGTTCATTATCTTGGTTGTTGGTGCTTTGGGGGGGGGGGGGGGGGTTCTTGGGGGTGGGGAATGGAATTAATTGTACACAGATTTCTTTCGAACTTCATATAATTATAGACAGATAGTTTGTGTTTGATGATTACTCTGCCAAGAGCTGTGACTTGAATAAACGAAATGACTGAGATTGCGTCACAAATGGCACCCTACTCACCACTCTATAGCCAATAAGGCTCTGGTCAAAAGTAGTGCACGATATAGGGAATAGGTTGCCATTTAGGATGTAACCTAAATGCTGCTTTAACTGACTATAAGGAGATTAGTCAAGACCTCTGAATTGACCTCTTTTTACCATAGACAGATGTAGTTGAGTTGTGAGTGCCAATTAGCAGGGTAGCCTAGTGGTTAGAGCATTGAACTAGTAACTGAAAGGTTGCAAGTTCAAATCCCCGAGCTGACAAGGTACAAAATCTGTCGTTCTGCCCCTGAATAGGCAGTTAACCCACTGTTCCTAGGCAGTCATTGAAAATAAGAATTTGTTCTTAACTGACTTGCCTAGTAAAATAAAGGTAAAAATATATATATATTTTGCAGTGTCTTTAATTCAAAAACACATCCTTGTTTGCACTAATTACATTCTATATGAAATAAATAATGTAATAATGTCCATTCAAGTGTGCCATGTTTACTTTTAAAGAAATTACAAGGCAAAACAAGTTCTAGCCTACCAGCTGAGACATTGTAGTTACATAAAATACCAGTTTTTATTGCAAGTAAATACCACATGGGGCTTAGATTAGAAATGCTAAATACCGGTAGGGAATAGTGGGGTATATTGACCCAATGGTTAGTTGTTTCTAGGGAACACAAAATGAATCATGTGACCAAATATTTAGGAAGAGATCATCATTTCATGGAGTCAGTCTGGTAAGCAAGTTAAGTCCAAAAAATGGATTTTCACAAAGTCAGATTAATGTATTGTGTTACAGGTTTTATTATGCGTGTATCTAAACCAAAGTAGATTGTTTTATATATCCGTTGGGGTCTCTATAAGCTACAATATGAGGTCCTAAACCTAGCATGAAAGTTCATCCTTGTAGCGGTGTGGGCTAGTATAGTAAAGATGTTCACATTGGAGTAAGTTGAGCCAATGGCCATGGGGTAAGTTTAGCCAATGGCCACCATACAAATTGTTATTTTGTCAGTTTAATGCATAATATGCATAGTATTTTTGCAATGTGTTTACTAAAAATAATGCATTTTCTTGTTCCAGAGCAGATATCATCATGCAGCGTGTATATAAACATAGAAGTACATTCGAGAAGTAGTAAGGGATAAAAAAATAATGACAATGAAGAGGTTTGTTTTCTTTTTTGTCAATATACATGTCCCAGCTAGCATTTTTGGTTCATTGGAAGTTGTGGAACAATACATTTTTGGTTTCCCATTGATCTGGTAATGAAGCCATACATTTCCTGACCAGTAAAACTAAAATGTTTTTTTTCTGAGATCAGAAGTGAAAATGTAGCCTGTTCTGGGAAAGTTCCTTTGTAGGTTGCAGGGAGGTTCTGAGAACGTTTTACTATAAATCCCTGAAAATTATAGGTTGTTTGAAGGAAATTAAATAGCGTTTCCTTGTACATGTTTCAATAAGACTTAAAAACACTGCTAGCGTCGGTTAAACATTCAAGCACAGATAGGACACATGGAAATTAATTTGCTTAGACATGGCCAACATACCTGAACACACAAGATAGAGGATTGATAAAGTTGTTGACACTAAGAATGGAATGTGTATGTTTTTAAATCACATTCTTAGAACATTAGTAATGTTTTCTTGTGGTTTTCATGGAAAGTTGTCTTAATGTTCTGAGAACATGACTTTACATAGAACCATGAGAAATCCCGTAGAAAACATTTTACTTACATACTGAAATTCCCACCTAAGAAACATATGGTTCTCAGAATGTTATGTGCTAGCTGGGTATCTTGTACCATTCCCAGAATGTTGTGGGAAGGTTGTATGCAAAATAACCATAGGACAACCATGATCTCTCCAAGAAACACATGCTAGCTGGGGTACCTGTGCTAAAGAGAGGAAATTATAGAGTAGCAGAGGCGCACAAGTTCTTATCTGATGACATCAAATGCCGAATACAACAGGTACCTTACAGTGAAATGCTTACTTACAAGCCCAAGAAAAACAAGTGTTAAGAAAGTATTTACAAAAATAAACTGAAGTAAAACATAATAAATTGAAGAAAAAAGAAAAACAAATAATTAAGAAGCAACAATAAAATAACAGTACCGAGGCCATATACAGGGGTACCAGTATAGAGTCAATGTGCGGGGGCACAGGTTAGTCGAGGTAATATGTGCAGGTAGAGGTAAAGTGACTATGCATGGATAATAAACAGAGTAGCAGCAGCATAAAAAAGGGGGTCGTGGGGGGGGTGCAAATAATCCATAGCCATTTGATTAGCTGTTCAGGAGTCTTATGGCTTAGGGGTAGAAGCTGTTAAGAATCCTTTTTGACCTAGACTTGGTGCTCCAGTACCACTTGCCGTACGTAGCAGAGAGAACAGTCTATGACTAGGGTGGCTGGAGTCATAGTCTGAGCTTTCTAAATATATCAAGAATCTATATCTAGACCAGTTTCATAGGCGTAATAGCCTTAAATGCAGGGAACTTGCCTACGAATTGGCACATCAAAACATCATCCCTGTCCCAGACAGGTGGTCAACAAATGGAAGGGTAAGTGATTTGAACAGAGCGATCTGAATGTAGGCATAACTTTAAGAGATACAATATACCACACCCACATTCCATGAATTAAACTTTGACCTACCAGCACCATCACCCACTTACCCCAAGTCTGCTCAACTTACCCTGTCCCTATGTGCAACTTACCCCATACCCAGTGTAAGTTGTGCCAAGGGACCACTTTCTATGGACAAGCTATGTTTCTAAACTGCTACGTTGAAAGTGCATTCGGAAGCATTCAGATCCCTTGACTTTTACCACATTTTTTTAACGTTACAGCCTTATTCTAAAATGGATTAAATAGAAATGTCCCTCAATCTACACACAATAGCCCATAATGGCAAAGCGAAACTGTTTTTTTAAATGTTTGCAAATGTATTAAAAGTAAAAAACAGAAATCCCTTATTTACATAAGTATTCAGGCACTTTGCTGTGAGATTCGAAATTGAGCTCAGGTGCATCCTGTTGCCATTGATCATCCTTGAGATGTTTCTACGACTTGATTAGAGTCCACCTGTGGTACATTCAATTAATTGGACATGATTTGGAAAGGTACACACTTGTCTATATAAGGGCCCACAGTTGACAGTGCTAAAACCAAGCCATGAGGTCGAAGGAATTGTGCGTAGAGCTCTGAGACATTGTGTCGAGGCACGGATTTGTGGAAGGGTACCAAAAAAAATTCTGCAGCATTGAAGGTCCCCGAAGAACACAGTAGCCTCCATCATTCTTAAATGGAATAAGTTTGGAACCACCAAGACTCTTCCTAGTGCTGGCTGCCCAGCCAAACTGATTAATCGAGGGAGAAGGGCCTTGGTCAAGGAGGTGACAGAGCTCCATAGTTCTTCTGTGGAGATGGGAGAACCTTCCAGAAGGGCAACCATCTCTGCAGCATTCCACCAATCAGGCCTTTATGGTAAAGTGGGCAGACGGAAGCCAGTCCTCAGTAAAAGGCACATGACAGCCCGCTTGGAGTTTGCCAAAAGGCACCTAAAGTCCCTGATCATGAGGAACAAGATTCTCTGGTCTGATAAAACCAAGATTTAACTCTTTGGGATGAATGCCAAATGTCACGTTTGGAGGAAACCTGGCACCATCTCTACGGTGAAGCACGGTGGTGGCGGCATCATGCTGTGGATATGTTATTCAGCGGCAGGGACTGAGACTAGTCAGGATCGAAGGAAAGATGAACAGAGCAAAGTACGGAGAGGTCCTTGATGAAAACCTGCTCCAGAGCGCTCAGGACCTCAAACTGGGGCGAAGGTTCGTCTTCCAACAGGACAAGCACACAACGCAGGAGTGGCTTCAGGTTAAGTCTCTGAATGTCCTTGATTGGTCCAGCTAGAGCCCGGACTTGAACCGACCAAACATCTCTGGAGAGACCTGAAAATAGTGAAGATCTGCAGAGAAGAATGGGAGAAACCCACCCTTAATACAGGTGTGTCAAGCTTGTAGTGTCATACCCAAGAGGACAAGGATGTAATCGCTGCCAAAGATGCTTCAACAAAGTACTGAGTAAAAGGTCTGAATACTTATGAAAATGTAATATTTCCAGGGTTTTTAAAATTATACATTGGCAAAAAAAATCTAAAAATAACTGTTTTTGTTTTGTTTTTATGTGGTATGGGGTAGATTGATGAGGAAAAAACACATTAATCAATTTTAGAATAAGGCTGTAAAGTTACAAAATGTGGAAAAAGTCAAGGGGACTGAATACTTTCTGAATGTACTGTACATGAATTCTGATTAGTTCCAGGGATTCACAACATCTGGAAGGTGTACCTGTGGATGTATTCCAAGGCCTACCTTCAAACTCAGTGCCTCTTTGCTTGACATCATGGGAAAATCTAAAGAAATCAGCCAAGACCATCCTTGGGAGCAATTTTCAAATACCTGAAGGTACCATGTTCATCTGTAAAAACAATAGTATGCAAGTATAAACACCATGGGACCACGGAGCCGTCATACCGCTCAGGAAGGAGACATGTTCTGTCTCCTAGAGATGAACGTATTTTGGTGCGAAAAGTGGAACAACCTTGTGAAGGACCTTGTGAAGATGCTAACATAACCTGTTAGGCCGCTCAGCAATGAAGAAGCCACTGCTCCAAAACTGCCATAAAAAAAAGCCAGACTACGGTTTGCAACTGCACATGGGGACAAAAATGGTAATTTTTGGAGAAAAGTCCTCTGGTCTGATGAAACAAAAATAGATCTGTTTGGCCATAATGATCATCGTTATGTTTGGAGGAAAAAGGGGGATGCTTGCAAGCCGAAGAACACAATCCCAGCTGTGAAGCACGGGGGTGGCAGCATCATGTTTTGGGGGTGCTTTTCTGCAGGAGGGACTGGTGCACTTCACAAAATAGATGGCATCATGAATGAAGAAAATTATGTGGATATATTGAAGCAACATCTCAAGACATCAGTCAGGAAGTTAAAGCTTGGTCGCAAATGGGTCTTCCAAATAGACAATGACCCCAAGCATACTTCTAAAGTTGTGGCAAAATGGCTTAAGGACAACAAAGTCAATGTATTGGAGTGGCCATCACAAAGCCCTGACCTCAATCCTATAGAACATTTGTGGGCAGAACTACAAACCTGATTCAGTTACGCCAGCTCTGTCAGGAGGAATGAGCCAAATTCACCCAACTTATTATGGGAAGCTTGTGGAAGGCTATCAGAAACATTTGACCCAAGTTAAACAATTTAAAGGCAATGCTACCAAATACTAATTGAGTGTATGTAAACTTCTGACCCACTGGGAATGTGATGAAAGAAATCAAATTTGAAATCAATCATTGAGCCAATGGCAAGTTGAACAAATTGTTTTCTTCCCAGGTGCAATGCAAGGCATTATTGCTGGGATATGAGGTAAAAACAGGGCCTGGCCTATGTTTAAAGTGTTTAAAAAAGTACAAAATGTTTGTTTGGTGTTACTGTAAGTCTGTGTTAAAATATGTTTAAAATGATTAAAACACAAAAAAGTGATTGTGTTATGGAAATAAAGATAGACATTGTTTTAAAAAAGGTAGTATAATATTTAATTCAGTACAGAAATTGGTAGCCGGGTTAACTTAGCCTGTCCCGCTGCTCAACTTACCCCATACATGGGTTAAGTTGTGCCAAGACCCCACTATTTTTGGACAAGCTATATTTTAAAAACTGTAATGTTTACATGAGTGCTGATACATTTCCAGGGATACACAACATCTGTAAATATATGTAGATATCTTTGTTAGAAAGAACACTATATGTCCCTTGACGGAGTGATGCTGAATGGCTCAACTTACGCCACTCACCACTCAATGATGGTGGTTAAAAGCTGAATTTTGATAATATTACCATTGTATCAACACGCTCGTCACTCCCGTTCAACAACGTTAAAAATTTGGCACAGTAGGCATCAAGTTACTTGCCTTTTAATGTTGCATAAACGTTTGAAAGGTCTATCATTTGTACTGAAAACGATCCAAGTTATCATAGGCCGTATCAATTGCCTAACTTATAAGCTTAGGCATATTTTTGAACAACATGATTTTGCACTCAGAAGGGATAACTTGAAATAACATGATGTAGGTTAATTAAATAATAAAAATAAAATTATTTATTAGCCTTGTTGTTATAAGTATTTAGGCATATCATGTGAATTTGGCCTAATGTGAAATCATTGTCAAACGCACAAAATATTTTGTCTCATATAGGTCTATAATTTATGGGTTGGTAATGTAGAAATATCAAAACATTCTTTTAACAACTCTAAACCAATTGCCTGTCTATGGTGCAGGAACCACTGACTCACTGCCTTTTTCTATTGTCAAGACACCTGCTGGTAACTGCTTAGGACAGGCCTTGAGGTCTCCATAATATCTGCCGACTAGGTGTGACGTTTATGACTAAAGAGGCTTCGTGCATAGCTTTAATTTTTTGCACATAAGAGTAGGAGTAAATTGTCTCTATTCTCAGCACTTACGACCAATTTTTCTACTCTGAGACACTTTGTGGATACGGGCCCTGGCCTCTATTAAATCTCAAAGATTCAATCAATACTTGCCTTTGAATTGAACTTCCCTGCATTTCAGAATTCTGAAATTGACCAACCGCTTGGAAATATGAAGGACAAGCCTATTCCTCTTGTAGGATACCCTAGTTTTCAGAAAATATGGGGAATCAATTAATAATTAAAGGCTTGAGACACCTTTGTATAATCATCTGATAGTGTTATCGTCAATTATCAAGTCATGATCAACTCCAGCATTAAAACCATTACACACAGACGAGAGCAGTACTACACCTCTGTGTACAATCTGTAACATGAGTTCCACCCATGTTGCTTCTTTTTCTCTGTGATCTGACACACAAGGAAGTAAAAGGGGAGGGCTCCCACATGAAAAAAATACACCAGTTTACTATAGAATACTACCCTACTTACTATAGAATTCACATAGTTGAGGTGTGGCTTGGGAGACTCCAGAGGGATCCAGGAAGAAACTGACTCGGGTTAGCCAGAGGCAGATGCAGAACAGGAGCGGCTGAGGAAGTTCGTCTCAGAGAGAGTAAGAGAGCAGAGGAAACTACTGTAGAGAGAGACATGGCAGACACAGAAAACGAGTCAAAATCCAAACCAGACCAGAAACTCTGCTGCACTGTGTGTTCCAGTGCTCTCAATAAGGATAAGCTCACTACCTGTGGCCACTCAGTCTGTGCCTCCTGCTTGGGGAAGAAAGGTAAAGGCTGTCCTGAGTGTCTACAGAGCTCTGGCAAGCCTGAAACTGCACCTGTGGAACAGAATGGAACGTTGAATGGAATGGTGACTGAGTCTCCACCGGTGATCAAAACCAAAGAAAAATATGAAAAGGACATAGAAGCCCAGGATTCAAAGACCGCAGAGGAAACAATGATAAAGGAAGACCTGAAGGAAGCAGAGGACCCTAAAAAAACAGAGGAAGAGAAAAGGAAAGAGAAAGAGAGTGACCCTCCACAGCCTGCAGAGGAAGTGAATGAGGATGGGGTGAACAAGAAATCAAAAGAGAAAACAAAAGAAGAGAACGCAAAGGAAGAAGAGGTCAAGGAAGAGGTGAAAGTAGAGTCGTTGGGACTCGATGTTGTGTGTGACTCATGTATGGAGACGAGCCCGTGCATGGCCCTAAAGTCGTGCCACACCTGTCTTGTGTCCTACTGCGAGGTCCACCTCAGGCCCCACTTGGAGAACCCCAAGTTCCAGAACCACCGTCTGGTGGAGCCGCTGAGGGACATCGAGAGACGGACCTGTGAGATTCACAAATGGTCCCTGGAGCTGTTCTGCTGTTCTGATGCTGTGTGTGTCTGTCAGGACTGTGTGACAGAAGACCATAGGGGACATAACACTGTTCCTGTGTTAGAGGCACGCAGAACCATAGAGGTATTGCACTTTCTCTTCTGCATGCAATCTTTCACCCTCTCTTATTCTCAGTTTAGAGTGGAATAAAAACTCACTTCTCTAAACAGGATGTTTTGTTCACAAACTCATCCAAAGCCTTACAACAGGTGTGGAAGTCTAAAACATCCAGGAACATTTCACCAGCATGAGCACGTGTAGTAATACATTGGCTATTGTCATGGTAGCCTGCACTGAGCTTGTATTAGTATCCTTAATGATATGGCAAACTTCATAATTTGTCCATAAAAAGTATATAAAGAAGATGTCCTTCATCAGTCCACATGTTCTTACCCAAGTCTTATGCCATAATGAATTTGGCTTGCATCAAAGGCAGCTGCTCTTATTTAAAGTAATAATGAACTTGTATCAACTAGAGCCTTCACACATTTGACAACAGCTAGGCTATATATAGTAGGGTCTGACTGGTTGTAGGTCATGTTAGCACTTCTGTCAGCCAGGACATGGAGAATGATGGAGTCCCACTATGTTGTTTTGGTCTCAGTCTATAGTCACTGTAAGGACACACTGCTTTTTTAATAAAGTTGACTTTTCATATCGACTGCAAAGACGACAGGATTACTTTTAATTCAATTACAGGGATATTCCCATATAAAAGGTTGTCCTATATCACTGTGTGATTATTGTCCAAGTTTCACAGTACAGTAGTACATTCTGGAAACTCTGGACTAACATATACAGTTTAGCACTCAAACAAAAACACCACACGGAGACAGCAAATCAAGAAAACAGAATGGAAAATCTGACCAAAATAATATATTGACTGACATTCTTAGTGCATTCGGTCACAGAGAGAGCTTCAACCCCTGCTGGTACAACACAGCAAATTATCCCGTGTTAAATCAACACTGAGAGTGTTAAATGTAACTGTTCCAATGTCTATACGGGTCTACACTTTTCAGTGTTAAATTAACACATTGCTTAGTGTAAAGCTTTAATTGTATATTTCCCAGGTTGTCTTGCCTTTTTCTTGGATTGTAGAGTTACTACCCATGGCTGTATTGATTAATGACAGAGACATGGTTGTTGCAGTCATACATGTTTTTGTCCTATAGCCTTCACCAAGTGAGATCCAAAGCAAATATATATTAATCATTCAAATGTATATATTTAAGCCAATAGGATACATATTTCATATTGCCTTATTTTGAGGGCCTAGTTTTACCCTAATACTGCAGCCTGAATCTCCTGGTTTACATGCCACAGACAATTTCACCACAAAAGCTGGATTCAAATAGGAATTACACATCACCTTGCAAGCTAGCATAATGTGACTTGCATGCCTGATGTGGCCTGTAAACCATGTGTTTAAGGCCATTATATTACACTCAGGCAAAAAGGTTTAGATTTGTTCCTAAAGGGGTACAAACACTTCAAATCAAAGTTTATTTGTCACTTGCGCCAAATACAACAGGTGTAGACCTTACAGTGAAATGCTTACTTACAGGCTCTAACCAATAGTGCAAAAAAGGTATTAGGTGAACAATAAATAGGTAGGTAAAGAAATGTAACAGTGAAACGACAGGCTATATACAGTAGCGAGGCTATAAAAGTAGCGAGGCTACATACAGACACCGGTTAGTTAGGCTGATTGAGGTAGTATGTACATGTAGATATGGTTAAAGTGACTATGCATATATGATGAACAGCGGGTGGTGGGTGGCGGGACACAATGCAGATAGTCCGGTTAGCCAATGTGAGGGAGCACTGGTTGGTCGTCACTGTAGTGGTACCCTTTAGTTATAAGTGCATAATTGTACCCCAGTTCATACCTCAGGCCACATCAGGCATGGAAGTAGGGTTGCAAAATCCCTGTGACTTTTACAAAATTCCAATATTTTCTGCTTCCTTTTCCAGCAAATTTCTAACCAGGATTTCTGGAAAACCTGGGAATTTTGCAACCCTACCTGCAAGTGGGTGCGTTACTCAAAATCAAATCAAAACAGTAACTATCTGTTTGAGTAAAAATACAAAATCACTTTAACTGTACTCAGATAATGCATAGTATGTGCAATGGTTTTCCTCAAAAGTTCTGAGTAATGACAGCACGTTGGGCTTTATAGTGTAGCTCACACCTGTTATTTGCACAGAGAGTTATAATGCCATTCCTTAAGTAAACATATGAATGTATGACAATCCAAGAAGTCAATATTTGACAATAGTCAAGCAACAACTCAATTACTAGCTGAATCCTTGGTAATTTACATGCAGCTGCAATAAGCTCATATTCTGAACTAAACTCAAAGTATGACTGAGGGGGGAAAGCTCCTCTTCGTCAACAGCTCATTCCTCATGTTCTTCTTGTGTCATCCTGAGCAAATACCTCTTTTGAGGAATTACATCATGGAATAAGGGTGGGATTGAACAGGAGGCAGAGTCTTCTGTGTGTGCTGATCCATAACATTATACAACAGTGTGTGCCATTTATCTAGATGTATCTAATGATCTTTGTTGAGTTACTGTTTAATGCTGGCTCAGGGAACATCAAAACAAGATATTTCAGTAACATTTGAGACATGATTTGACTCAGTTTCCCTTCAAGGGTTCTAACTGTTGTCTCGCAACATAACAAGACACAACAGATGAATAGCTGTAAGTAATGTTTTGTGACGTGAGATATGCGTCTCTGTGCCAAATTACGAGACAATATAGGACAATAGAATTCCCTTCAGGAGAAGGTGTCGACATTCTGGACTGAACGATGGCCCCGTCTTTGACATAATTCAAATTTACACATCATCTACAAATGGTTTAAACCCAAAGAGGTCGAGTGGCTTTGCTGTTCCTGTCTTGAGAACAAGGTATGGGTATTTTCAGAGCAATGAGAGCATGTTCAGACCTGAACAGGAATCTACTGAGGGGAAGGGAGAGGGAAAGACACAAGTGCAGATGTTGAGTAACCTGGTCCCAGTTATGTTTGTGCTGTTTTGCTAACTCCATCCATGACAAGGACCATAGGTAGTTGGCAAGACAGCACAATCAGATCTGGCACCATGCTAGAATGTGGAAATGCAACATTGAAAGTCACACACTGGCTGACTGGGAGGTTTTCAAAGTGTTGCCTTTCAATAGGGTGCTCATAATGATCACACATCTCATCCACAGCAAAGGTTGGGGATTAACGGATTACAAAAACAAAAAAAAATAGCTGTAAAAATTTAGGTTTCGACAAGGGTTCAACTAAGATCCTCAAAGTTCTTTGAAGAACCTTAGGGTTCTTGACACTGTAAATGGCCCACAAAAGGTTCTTCCAAGAACCACATAGGAGGTGGGGGTTCATCACGGAACCTCCTTAGTTGGTGGGGGTTCTTGCAGGAATGTAACTGCCCAACTGAAACATTTCGATTTGAAAGGACAGCAGATGCAGGCATTTAACTGAGGCACTTTAAATCTTCTCAATTTAAGGTAAGGTTTGTCCCTTGTATGATCTAAATTGATCATGTTTATGATGATACCATTTATCTTTTCATATGTGTGCCAATCTTTCTAAAACAGAAAATGGACACAATTCAATGGATATCAATCAACAAAGAGGTCAGAATATATAGGCTATAAGAATATGTTGGAGGCTAGCTGTATTGCGTGCAGATGAACTGCACACTGTTGTGCCTGTGTCTGCAGGTATACTTATGAGGAGGCATGCAAAGGTATGTCAATTGGTATTGGTATGTTATGCAGATCACATTTACCATCCTCCTCCCTTACCTCTTCAATTAATATTCCATAGGCATCTACATTATGGACATGGTATGTGTATGAAAACCATTATCAAAATAGTTTATCATTCACATTCACCACAAAAACCACCATGTGCATGTTTTGTTAATCGTCTGTATTATTACTATTTTTTGGATTCACAGTCTTCACCCTCCCTACACCTCTGATGAATACAACAGGAAACCTGTTTCATCACCATGCACTGCAAAATCATTCTGGCTATGGATTCTGAGAACATCAACACATTAACACGCCAGAAGATATACCCATTGGACTTGGGGCTCTGCTGGGAGTTTACCTCATATTTAGATTTTTTTATTCTGCTTTGCCAATAAAATCATATAATAAACATTGAGAACTAAAATATTGGGTAAGGGAGGAGGATAACATACCAATAGACATACCTATACCAGCAAAAATATTTCACTCAGATTAGATACTTTTGAAAAATAGACGTTTACTTCTAGGATTACTTTCACTGTTTTCTGAATTAAATGTATTTATAAAGCCCCATTTACATTAGCAGATGTCACAAAGTGCTATACAGAAACCCAACCTAAAACCCCAAATAGCAAGCAATGCAGATGTAGAAGTACGGTGGCTAGGAAAAACTCGAAATGCAGGAACCTAGGAAGAAACCTAGAGAGGAACCAGGCTCCGAAGGGGTGGTCTGTCCTCCTCTGGCTGTGCTGGGTGGAGATTATAAGAGTACATGGCCATTTAAGGCCAGATTGTTCTTCAAGATGTTCAAACGTTCATTGACGACCAGCAGGGTCAAATAATAATCACAGTGGTTGTACAGGGTGTATCATGTCAGTACCTCAGGAATAAATGCCAGTTGGCTTTTCATGGCCGAGCATTCAGAGGTCGAGAGAGCAGGTGAGGAACAGAGATAGAGAGTCAAAAACAGCATGTCCGAGACAAGCTAGATCTCTTCCACCACATGAGGGGGCTCAAAACTGGACAGGAAGATCACGTATGTAACTCAACCCTCCTAGGGACGACATGGAAGAGCACTAGTAAGCCAGTGACTCAACCCCCGTAATAGGGTCAGAGGCAGATAATCCCAGTGGAGAAAGGGAAGCCGGCCAGGCAGAGACAGCAAGGGCAGTTTGTCGCTCCAGTGCCTTGCCGTTCACCTTTGCACCCCTGGGCCAGACTACACTCAATCATAGGACCTACTGAAGAGATGAGTCTTCAGTAATGACTTAAAGGTCGAGACCGAGTCTACGTCTCTCACATGGATAGGCAGATCTTTGCTCAAAAATGGAGCTCTATAGGAGAAAGCCCTGCCTACAGCTGTTTGCTTTGAAATTCTAGGGACAATAAGGAGGCCTGCATCTTGTGACCATAGCGTACGTGTAGGTATGTACGGCAGGACTAAGTCAGAGAGATAGGTAGGAGCAAGCCCAAGTAATTATTTGTAGGTTAGCAGTATAACCTTGAAATCAGCCCTAGCCTTAACAGGAGAGAGGCTAGCACTGGTGTAATATGATCACATTTTTTGGTTCTAGTCAGGATTCTAGCAGCCGTGTTTAGTACTAACGGAAGTTTATTTAGTGCTTTATCTGTGTAGCCGGAGAGTAGAGCACTGCAATAGTCTAATCTATAAGTGACAAAGCATGGATTAGCTTTTCTGCATAATTTTTTGACAAAAAGTTTGATTTATGCAATATTATGAAGATGGAAAAAAGCTGTCCTTGAAGTATTTGTGATATGTTCATCAAAAGAGAGATCAGGGTCCAGAGTAACGCCGAGGTACTTCAGTTTTATTTAATTTGACTGTACAACCATCAAGATGAATTGTCAGATCCAATTGCAGATATCTTTGTTTCTTGGGAACTATCATATCAGTTTGGTCCAAGTTTAAAAGTAAAACATTTGCCGCCATCCACTTCCTTGTGTCTGAAACACAGGCTTCCAGGGTAGGCAATTTTGGGGCTTCACCATGTTTTATTGAAATGTACAGCTGTGTGTCGTCCGCATAGTAGTGAAAGTTGACATTGTCTTTCCGAATGACATCACCAAGAGGCAGAATACATAGTGAAAACAATAGTGGTCCAAAAACAGAACCTTAAGAAACACCGAAACTTACAATTGATTTGTCAGAGAACAAACCATCCACAGAGACTAACTTATATCTTTCCAACAGATAAGAACTAAATCAGGCAAGAACTTGTCCGTGTAGACCAGCGTTCCTTAAAGTATGGGTCGCAACGTAAATGTATAGTTATTTAATTAATGCTCAATTTGGTAGCTGCGGGATTGGGAGAGATAGAGGGTGATGCCCGTGTGCTTCGTGGTTTTCCCGGATCTTTTTTCTTGAAGATCACTCTGCGATCCACAAGCTGCAGTGCTGTTGTTCAGCAGCAGACGATGCGCCACTGACTTGTCATTCCCACTCCACATCACCCACCACTGTCATGAAATGGACTCATGCTAGCCACAAGTTCTGACTGAGCTCAATCGTCATGAAACGCAAATACAGTGATGACTTTGTCTCTTTCAAACACACTTTGAGAAATAACGAGGAGCACCCACAATGTGTTTTGTGTGGGAAGTACTTAGTAATGAGTCTCTCAAAATTAAAAAATGAATAAAATGACATGTCCTGACCAAACATCCACAACATGACGTTAAAGCCAGGGAGCTCTTTCAGAACAGGGCAGAATGCTTCAGGAAACAGTGCTTCGAAAGTGGAAAAGTGAACTAGCAAAGCATTGTTGTCACTTTATAACAGGCGATGATGAGCAGAAATAAGGGAGTACTATCTCTTGTAGTAGATGTGAGATTCTCTTTCAAACAATCCCCTGGCCTTGTAAAGTTGGCCTTGTAATGTTAAGTTTGGCTAATAGCTAACGTTAGCCAAAGCAAGCTAGCTAGCTACTGATAAAACACTAGGAAACAGTACAGATGAAAGGTGAAAAATTCAGGCCTACTGTACATTTTACTGTATAAATTATTGTTAAAACAAGTCTAGGTTGGAACTGTTGATGTTAAAATACAAGTAATAATTCTTATTCTGAACTGGAATAAACTGATTGAAGCAAGATACTTTTTGAGGCAAACACTCACAGCTCTGGTTTGCTCATCTACAGCAGGACGTGGTCTCCTGCCTGACTGAGAAAGCAGTAAATGTTCTGATCCAGTTCTCAAGTACAGAAACAGTGTCAATGCTGAACATGACCTTATTATTGCTGTCACGCTAATCGTAATGAGTAGACCAAGGCGCAGCGTGAGTAGAGTTCCACATATGTTTAATATACAGAAACTCAGCAAAACAAACAAGCACAAACAAACTGTGAAGCTACTGGTGCACACAGGCAACTATCCGTAGACAAGATCCCACAAACACAAATTAGGCAATGGCTACCTAAATATGATCCCCAATCAGAGACAACGATAAACAGCTGTCTCTGATTGGGAACCATATCAGGCCAACATAGACATACAAGAATCCTAGATGACCCACCCTAGTCACTATCACGCCCCAACCAACATAGAGAATAAACAGCTTACTATGGTCAGGGCGTAACTATTGCATTGTCAAAAACCTCTTGTTAGGACTGTGTGTATGTGTGTGTTTCTGGTCTACATCTGTGTGATGTGATCAATCATTTTATTCCAGTTCAGAATAAAATATATGTGTTGTATTTTAACAGCAACAGTTCCAACCTAGACTTTCTATCAACAATAATGTCTACAGTAATATGTACATGTGATAATTGATATGTACTGTTACTTAGGATTGTAGGATCAAAAAGCCTGTGTGTGTGTTCTGTTATACATCTGTGTGATGTGATCAATCTGTTTATTCCAGTTTAGAATGAAATAATTTATTGTATTTTAACAGCAACAGTACCAACCTAGACAGGTATGTAAGAGTGTTTTTAATAAAACAAATATTTATGGGCATTTCATTGTTATTTGTTTTTGTCTAAATTGCATTTTTCTAGACACAAGGGCAATATAATGTACTGATATTTACACATAGTTGAATATTTTCCTAAACTTGGGTCCCAGGAAAGCACAGAATTTCTAATTTGGGTCACATGCTGAAAAAGTTTAAGAACCCATGGTGTAGACCAATGAGGGTTTCTAATCTCTCCAAAAGAATATGATGATCGATGGTGTCAAAGCAGCACCAAGGTCTAAGAGCACAGGACAGATGCAGAGCCTTGGTCTGATGCCATTACAATGTAATTTACCACCTTCACGAGTGCAGTCTCAGTGCTATGATGTGGTCTAAAACCAGACAAGCATTTTGTATACATTATTTGTCTTCGGGAAGACAGGGATTTGGTGCGCAACAGCTTTTCCCCCAAAAAATAGAGAGGAATGGGAGATGGGAGAGGTACACATCCGGTGGATAGAGAGCAATTTATTATGTTCAGTGATGCAAGTTTAAGTTTGTTCCACCGTAGCAAGTCTGACCACAAATCAGAGACCACTATGATGACACAACAAATGCGTTTGATAGATGGCGGGAAAAGTAATACAAATAATAAAAGAGCAGGAATATGCTTTTGTAGGCTACAGTCCAAGCTATGTCTTCTAATAAGGTGACTACTGCCGGCATCCCACAATTATCCAACTTAAATAAAAGCTTGGGGGTAAGGACGACAGCAATGGTGTAGCTTGCGGGCGATACGGATATCACGTATTATTGATATCTACATAGCGCGTTGATGTGAATCACACTGCTGCTCTCTCATGTAGCTATTTGCGTTTTACGGAGTGTGGTTGTTGTGGATGGCTGTTCACAAACGTATATGTGTATTTTAACCCAATAATGGTTAAATTGAAGAAGCTTAAGCTGCCTATCAATCATTGTTTTTGCGACCAGTGAAAATATGTGCTCTTGCAACAGCTGCATAGTTGATGACAGCCTATGGAAATAAACGTTTGAGGGAGTTCCCATCTAAACTCCTCCCGTGTTGTGCTTAATACTCTCAAAAACAAGTTTAATTTAAGAAGATCACGAGTGGGGCTTTTATTGCTCAATATAATTTGTGAAAAAGCTTGAGCTGCCTATCAATCATTGTTTATGTGGCCAGTGAAAAATGTGCTCTTGCAACAGCTGCATAGTGCGGATCCCAGCCTATGGAATAAAAGTTTGAGGGAGTTCCCATCTAAACTCCTCCGTGGTATTGTGTTTCATACTGTAAAAAAAATAGTTTCATTTAAGAAAACAATTTTGGCTAATCTATATTTCCATATTTCCAAGTCCTATTCTTGAAGATTAAGGGTTTTTATTGTAAAGATATAGCCTAATCATATTATTTTATAGTGAAAAGCAATTGGTTAGAAGAAGCATACATAACTAACCCATAAAGTAAAATGCAACATCCATTAATGGCCAATTATGTAAACTCTAACATTGTATTAAGAAATAATAATAAAGAAACAGGGCCCCGGACTCCAGACTGAAGGACGTCGCTGAAGGCTCTGGACTGGAGGCCGTCACTGGAGGCTCCGGACTGGAGGCTGTCGTTGGAGGCTTTGTGCCATGACTCCTCACTGGAGGCTTCGTGCCATGGATCATCACTGGAGGCTTCTTGCCATGGATCATCACTGGAGGCTTCTTGCCATGGATCATCACTGGAGGCTTCTTGCCATGGATCATCACTGGAGGCTTCGTGCCATGGATCATCACTGGAGGCTTCGTGCCATGGATCATCACTGGAGGCTTCGTGCCATGGATCATCACTGGAAGCTTCTTGCCATGGATCATCACTGGAGGCTTCTTGCCATGGATCATCACTGGGCTGGAGAGACACATGGGAGGCCTGGCTCTGGGAGCAGGCACAGGACTCACCAGGCTGGGAAGACATACAGGAGGCCTGGTTCTGGGAGCGGGCACAGGATACACTGGGCCGTGGAGGCGCACTGGAGGTCTCAAGCGTAGAGCCTGCACAACCCGTCCTGGCTGGATGGTTACTTTGGCACGTGCGGGGCGCAGGCACAGGACGCACTGGGCTGTGCAGACACACCGGAGACACAGTGCGCAGAGCCGGCGCAGGATATCCTGGGCCGTAGAGACGTACTGGCGGCCAGATGCGCTGAGCCGGCACCCCCTGACCTAGCTGGATGCCCACTCTAGCCCGGCCGATTCGGGGAGCTGGACGGTAGCGCACCGGGCAGTGAACTGGAGACACCGTGCGCTCCACCGCATAACATGGTGCCTGACCAGTACGACGCTCGCCACGGTAAGCGCAGGTCTCCAACCTGACTCAGCCAAACTCCCCGTGTGCCCCCCCAAAAAATATTTTGGGGGGGCTGCCTCTCATGCCTGCTCCATTGCCGTGTGTCCTGGTAGCGAAGTCATTCCTCCCTCGCTACTTCAGCCTGTTTCCATGGCAGGGTCTTGTCCCCTGCCATAACCTCCTCCCATGTCCAAGATGTCCTCCATTCTCTCTTCTCCCGGGCCCAGGATCCCTGCTCCTCCTGGCCACGCTGCTTGGTCCCTTGGTGGTGGGTAGTTCTATCATGGACGTTGTTGGAAGGAGACCAAGGTGCAGCGTGGTGAGCGTACATTTTCTTTTATTTATATAAAATGTCGCCAAAAAAAAACAAGAAATAACAAAACAACCGTGAAGCTTATCAGGGCTAACTACCCACGCTGAAAGGAGTGAAAAAGAGCTACCTAAGTATGATTCCCAATCAGAGACAACGATAGACAGCTGTCCCTGATTGAGAACCATACCCGGCCAAAACATAAAAATAAAGAAACATAGAAAACAAAACATAGAATGCCCACCCCACATCACACCCTGACCTAACCAAATAGAGAAATAAAATGGCTCTCTAAGGTCAGGGCGTGACATAATGGCCTAATAATTGCCTCTGTAAGTTGTCTAGAAATCTCACAATACTTCTCATGGCTGTAAGCAATTGTAGGTACATGTTTGTAAATGTCTGGAAGCTTAATTTCTTTCAAAAAATAACAATCTGATAGTAGAGAAACAGAGAGGAAAACACATTCTTAATGTGACGCAGCAGCATAGTAAATGTTTCGATAAATTGGTCAAATTTACATTTACATTTAAGTCATTTAGCAGACGCTCTTATCCAGAGCGACTTACAAATTGGTGCTTTCACCTTATGACATCCAGTGGAACAGCCACTTTACAATAGTGCATCTAGGTCTTTTAAGGGGGGAGGGGGAGAAGGATTACTTTATCCTATCCTAGGTATTCCTTAAAGAGGTGGGGTTTCAGGTGTCTCCGGAAGGTGGTGATTGACTCCGCTGTCCTGGCGTCGTGAGGGAGTTTGTGAACTGAATTATTAAGATTGGTGAAAGAGAGCGACCTGTTCTACATGTTTTCCTGATCAGGGACCCACTGACACCACCCTGGTTATAAGACAGCCTCACAGAAGTTACACACCCAGGCACGGTGGAGGTGCAGGAACTGAAGGATGGTCTGGAGCAGGCCCTGGTGGTAGACCCAAGGTTAAGGTAGGGTGAGGACTCAGTGGTGGTACGTCCAGAAAGACAAGCGGCGGTCTGACCAGGACTGGAGCTGGGTCAGGTGGTGCATGCTGGGCAGGGGTATCCTGGACATCCCAATGGGACCCAGAGCTGTGGCTGGGTCTGGTGGGGCTTTGCTGTCAGTAGCTGGTGACAGTGGTGTGGCCGGTCATCGTAGGTTGCAGCAGGCAAGTCAGGTGCTGCTGGATGGCCCCTAGATCAGGGACAGGCTGGGTTTCTGGTTGTGGCAGCAGTTGGAGTGCAGTATCTCTCGTCGGCTGCAGTATTGGCTGGAGCACCAAGAACGAAAGGACTGGCTGTAGTCCCGGGGGCCGATGATCCAGCCCAGGTGTCTGGACTGTCTGTAGTCCTGGGGGTCGCTGGACTGGCCTTGGTGCTGCCAACAGCGGCCATGGTAGAGGACCTGGTACTGGTGCTGGCTGAGCTTGCTCCTGCACAGGTGACCACTGGACTACAAGCTGGAAGGAGAACTGCAAGGTCACCTCTAGAGCTGGGAGGGGTGGAAGAGCATGCTGCTCTGCAATGCAGAACCTGGGTGGCTGCAAGTCTCTCTGCGGGCTGTCACCAGTCTCTCTGCGGGCTGTCACCCCAAGATTGCGGCCGCCCACTTGTGTCTCAGGGACGGCGACAAGTCCAACAATTCAGGGTGGTAGTGTAGCAGGAACTCCTGCAAGAGTACGGCAGGTGGAAAATGCATCATGGCTTCCCGCCTCCACAGTTTGGAGAAGAAGCATCCTATGCCCCCAACTCCTGCAACAGCCGATCGACGTCTGAGTCCTGCAATCTGGAGAGGGGCCATATAAAGGAGAGGGGCCATATAAGTCCTGTCGTCAGGTGTGGGGCTCCCACAGGTCCCAGGTTGGGGGCATAATCCAAATGGTGGTAGTCCACTGCATACCCCAGAGCCTTACTCCATTGGACCGCAGATGGGCTGTGTGGCAATTATCCTGTCTGGTCTCTGTGGGCCGCCATAGTGTAGTGGTGTCAGAAAAGTCACAAATCCAGTATTGCAGAATGCAGAATGCCAAGATTATCTACAGGGCAGACTATAGGCCTCTGCGTCTCAGAGGTCAAACACAGTAAGTATTATTATGCTGTGTTAGGCCTCCGAGTCTGAGGCCAATGGTACAATCTTCAGTAACATCACAAAGTATATTTCACCATGTTTTACATTTTTTTCTTCTTCTCATGAGTAAAGACTCTTGAATGACACATTTTGGAATGTTTTCTGATGTTGAAAGTAAATAAAGAAAACAGATGAAATTAAAAGCTGTTGTCGTTCTTCATAATTTCTCTTGCCACTTATTTACATAACATGACAAACAGATCGTATAATGGCGAGTGGTGGGTGCAACTTGAAAGGATTGTGAGGTGCTGATAAGAGTCACATAACAATTGGACATATTTGCAGGGTGATAACACTGCTGTGGCTATGTGTGCAGTCACTGAATTTTCCTCTCTTTGTCTTCCTCTCCCTTTCCTACCAGAGGGAATTACGAGATAAACAAACAGAGATGGTGAAGACAGTGGCGGCAGCAGAGAATGCCATCAACCAACTCCAACTCAACACGGTTTCCTTTGAGGTATAGTATGCTGCAGTGTCCTTGTTACCTGTTTAAAGGATGATGTCAAAGGCTAAGACTATGACGACCCCTGACAATCCTGCTGATAGATTTGACTGTTGTCTTGTCAACAAAGTGCTATGTAGCATTGCTTCATCGACGTGTTTGCAGATTCCAGGTAACCCACACAGTCAGTGACACAAAAACAGAGCCATGTCACAATTTCTCACAGGCTGTCTTCACAGGCAGTAAACACTATTGAAACCTCTGATCTATAAGTCCCCAGTTATAGGATCCACCCACCCCAACAAGTTTGCCCATGTGTAGGAAATGGAATCTACTGGTTTGTGTGGCCCACATCAAGGCCAGCAAGCTAGGTACACTAGACCCACTCCAATTTGCATAGCACTCCAACAGATTCACAGATACACGACCATAACACATCTGGACAAGAGGAATACCTATGTGAGAATACTGTTCCTTGACTACAGTTCAGAATTCAACACTGTGCCCTCCAACCTCGACACCAAGCATAGAGCTCTGAGTCTGGACACCACCCTCTGCAACCGGTTCCTGGACTTCCTGACGGGAAGACCACAGGCTGTAAGGATTGGCAAGAACACCTCCTCCACACTGACTCTTAACACAGGGGCCCCCAGGGGTGTGTCCTCAGTCCTCTGCTGTACTCTCTGTTCACCCACGACTGCATGGCTTTGCACGACACCAACTCCATCATCAAGTTTGCTGATGACACCATGGTTGTAGGCCTGATAACCAACAATGACGAGTCAGACTACTGTATAGGGAGGAGGTAAGTGAACTGGCATTGTGGTGTCATGACATCAACCTCTCCCTCAACATCAGCTAAACAAAGGAGTTGATTGTTGACTTCAGGAAGCAGAGGAGGGAACATGCCCCGAACCCCCATCAATGGGACTGCAGTAGAGCGAGTCACAGTTCCTCTGTGTCCACATCACTGAGGACTTGTCATGGACCAACACCACCACTCTTGGCAAGAGGGTGAAACAGCACAGAAATTCTACAACACAGAAAAGTAATACCAATAAAGAAAAACCCTTGAAGGAGTAGGTGTGTCCAAACTTTTGATTGGTACTATATATATATATATATATATATATATATATATTATTCTGATTTTTCAGGGGGTGCCCGTACTTCCCGTGGCTATGATTGAATCTATTATCTCTATCTATCTAACACTAATCAGCCGTCACCTTATCCCCTATGTCCATATACCTGATAATACATACACAATTGTGAAACTGACCCGAAAACACCTTTGGCATATCCCCATCTAGAATTCAGTGACGGAGGTCCGTGAGGTGATTGACAGCCAGTTTATGAAGCTGCAGGCTGCGGTGGAGCGGGCCAAGAGAGAGGTAACCCTGTATATTGATTAAGTGATATGTCTATATTGTATGCAATGTGCATATATGTAGGCTGATCTATTCTTTTTACCTGCTTTATAAAAATATATAGTATGACATCATATTTTATGTATGTTTTTTTATATGAAACAAGATTTTCAAATAAACCTAAACCTGAACCTAAACTTAAAGGTGACAGAGATCCTGGAGGGAGAGGACAAGCAAGCTCTCAGACAGACCGAGGGGATCAAGGTACACCTGGAGCAGAAGTGCACTGAGCTGAAGAAGACACAAGAGCAGTTGAAAAAGCTCTCGAAGAACAAGAACAACGTGGACTTCCTACAAGTAAGGTGGTTCTCACATGGCCTGGTGATTTATGATGGTTTATGGTGGAGACTGACATGGAGGTAGTGCCAAGGGAGTCGGTAGTGTTATTCACTCATTCATGGTTCTCATGAGATTGGCTTTGAAGTAGTGGCTGCACATACAATTACTTGCAGGGGCCAAGAGCTCTTTGGGGGTTAATCATGAACACTGAGAAGGTTGTGGTGATGGAGTGCTGTGACTCAGCAGTGTTATTCATGAACCTTAACTCAAGCCACAGCGCTGCTATCATACGTATTCACTTTAATCATGAAACATGACTCAGGTGGACTTCCTACAGGTAAGGTGGTTTTCTCTGGTCTGGTGGATTCTGAGATTGTTGTGGTGACAATGCCAAATGACTCAGTAGTCATTCACAAACTTGAACTGTCGTACAGTGGGGCAAAAAAGTATTTAGTCAGCCACCAATTGTGCAAGTTCTCCCACTTAAAAAGATGAGAGAGGCCTGTAATTTTCATCATAGGTACACTTCAACTATGACAGACAAAATGAGAAAAAATATCCAGAAAATCACATTGTAGGATTTTTTATGAATTTATTTGCAAATTATTGTGGAAAATAAGTATTTGGTCACCTACAAGCAAGCAAGATTTCTGGCTCTCACAAACCTGTAACTTCTTCTTTAAGAGGCTCCTCTGTCCTCCACTCGTTACCTGTATTAATGGCACCTGTTTGAACTTGTTATCAGTATAAAAGACACCTGTCCACAACCTCAAACAGTCACACTCCAAACTCCACTATGGCCAAGACCAAAGAGCTGTCAAAGGACACCAGAAACAAAATTGCAGACCTGCACCAGGCTGGGAAGACTGAATCTGCAATAGGTAAGCAGCTTGGCTTGAATAAATCAACAGTGGGAGCAATTATTAGGAAATGGAAGACATACAAGACCACTGATAATCTCCCTTGATCTGGGGCTCCACGCAAGATCTCACCCCGTGGGGTCAAAATGATCACAAGAACGGTGAGCAAAAATCCCAGAACCACACGGGGGACCTAGTGAATGACCTGCAGAGAGCTGGGACCAAAGTAACAAAGCCTACCATCAGTAACACACTACGCCACCAGGGACTCAAATCCTGCAGTGCCAGACGTGTCCCCCTGCTTAAGCCAGTACATGTCCAGGCCCGTCTGAAGTTTGCTAGAGAGCATTTGGATGATCCAGAAGAAGATTGGGAGAATGTCATATGGTCAGATGAAACCAAAATATAACTTTTTGGTAAAAACTCAACTCGTCGTGTTTGGAGGACAAAGAATTCTGAGTTGCATCCAAAGAACACCATACCTACTGTGAAGCATGGGGGTGGAAACATCATGCTTTGGGGCTGTTTTTCTGCAAAGGGACCAGGACGACTGATCCGTGTAAAGAAAAGAATGAATGGGGCCATGTATTGTGAGATTTTGAGTGAAAACCTCCTTCCATCAGCAAGGGCATTGAAGATGAAACGTGGCTGGGTCTTTCAGCATGACAATGATCCCAAACACACCGCCCGGGCAATGAAGGAGTGGCTTCGTAAGAAGCATTTCAAGGTCCTGGAGTGGCCTAGCCAGTCTCCAGATCTCAACCCCATAGAAGATCTTTGGAGGTAGTTGAAAGTCTGTGTTGCCCAGCAACAGCCCCAAAACATCACTGCTCTAGAGGAGATCTGCATGGAGGAATGGGCCAAAATACCAGCAACAGTGTGTGAAAACCTTGTGAAGACTTACAGAAAACGTTTGACCTCTGTCATTGCCAACAAAGGGTATATAACAAAGTATTGAGAAACTTTTGTTATTGACCAAATAATTATTTTCCACCATAATTTGCAAATAAATTCATTACAAATCCTACAATGTGATTTTCTGGATTTTTTTTCTAATTTTGTCTGTCATAGTTGAAGTGTACCTATGATGAAAGTTACAGGCCTCTCTCATCTTTTTAAGTGGGAGAACTTGCACAATTGGTGGCTGACTAAATACTTTTTTTCCCCACTGTATGTGCTGCGTAAGCGCTGCTATCTTACGTATTAGCTTTATCATGAAGCATGACTAAGGTAGAACTAACCTAAAGTTGGACCCAAGCCATGCTTCATCATTCTTTTTTCAAGGCTGCCATTAACGTTAAGTAAATAAGTAAGCTTTGGACAACCCAGAATGGCCCATAGGGGCATGCACCTATCTCCTGTTTCTGTAGTGCAAGGCAGCTTGATGTACAAGTATGGACATGGCGACATTAATGACAGTTCATCGTTATTTGCCAACGAGGTCCAAAATAGTGATCGAAGCTGTGTTGTGTGTTTTACAGGAGTACTCTAAGTGGAAGAAGGACAGCCCTGACATTACCCTACCTGGGTTCTACATCGGCCTTATGGACCGGCTCAACTACTTCAGCAGAGTAATTGTTACCTCCACACAGGAGCTGTGTGAGAAGCTGCTGTCCAATTACATAGAGACACTCAAAGAGACCTGCAAAAATGGTGAGTGCAGTCACCGTTTGGCGAGCAAAGGAAAAAACTGCCATAGCGGCTGGCGGCAAGCCTCAGCAAGTCCCGATCTATGTTTATTTGCTGGGAAGGGTCAGCACCACAGGAGGCTGCTGAGGGGAGAACGGCTCATAATAATGTCCGGAACTGAGTGAATGGAATGGCATCAAAAACCTGGAAACCATGTGTTTGATGTATTTGCTACTATTCCACTGATTCTGCACCAGTCATTACTACGAGCACGTTCTCCCAAATTAAGGTACCACAAACCTCCTGTGGTCAACACACCACGGCATCCCTCACCCTGGTCATACAGAAAGGAGTAAGTAAACAGGAAGTGACAGTGTTACAAGAGAAAGAATAACACTTCAGCTTTGTGCTCCAGATAGCCAGCGAGATCATATGTGTTCATACTTCTCTGCAGACCTGATCAATCCTTCAGACAGTGTGTCATACAGTAGGTGTAGTGCTCTGGTAACAACAGGTTGACTGAAGTCTCAGAAAGATAAAAACAGTTGAGAGCGTCTAATCTTGGACTGTCTGTCACTAGAGTGAAGCCCAGCTGTGAGCTGTGTGAGTCACCACATTTGAGACATCAAGGACAAAAAATGTTGCCTGAAGGAGATTAGTATTACAGTGACTATGTGTTCTTTCATGCACAATGTCATATTTGTACTTGCAGAAAAAATAGCTACATTCAAATGCAAAAATTCATGCCTGGGAGTTAAAAAGTGAAGTTGGCCATGTGATTTTTTACATTAAAACATGTTATTTTTCTCTCTCTCTACTCTTCAGACAGGATGGGGATAAAAACCACAGTCCATGAAACAATCGCAGCCAAACAGAACATGACTGTGCCAGACCCAAAGACGCGGGATGACTTCCTAAAGTGTAAGTCTCTTCTATACCATTCAGGTCCTTACAGAAGCAAAACAATCCTTCAAATCACTTGAACGCTCATGTATTATTGCAGTATTGTTGTTTTGGATGTGTAAAGTTAGCCTTGCCTAAGTTGTTGATCCTGTTTTGCAATTCTTTCTCATTACTGTTATGTTGTTGTTATTCTCTCTCACGCTGTGCAGATGCCGCGCCTGTGAGTTTTGACGCAGACACGGCTCATAAGTTCCTGCGTCTGACTGAGGAAAACAGGAAGGTGACCAACACCACACCCTGGCAACACCCGTACCCCGATGCCCCGGAGCGCTTTGAGAACTGGCGCCAGGTACTGGCCACAGAGAGCTTCTATGTTGGTCGACACTACTTCGAGGTGGACGTGAGCGGTGAGGGCACGTACGTCGGACTCACCTACAAGAGCATCGATCGCAAGGGCCCAAAGAACAACAGCTGCATTACCGGCAATGACTTCTCATGGTGTCTACAATGGAACGGCCGCAGCTTCTCTGCCTGGCACAGTGATGTGGAAACGCCTCTGAAAGTGGAGAAGTTCACACGTATTGGGGTCTATGTGGAATTCAGCTGTGGCCTACTGGCCTTCTATGGGGTGGATAATGCTGTCGGCATGACCCTCATTCACAAATACAAGGCTGACTTTCTGGAGCCTCTCTACCCAGCCTTCTGGCTGTCGAAGAAGGAGAACGTGATAGAGCTTGTTGGACCTGGGGAGTCGCTCACACTGAAAAGCCCCACTCCTCCTAACTCACCACCAAACACTGATGTTGCACCCCCCAGACGTTTCACAGTATCTTCTGTTGTTGATCAATAATTCATTTGTCAGTGGTAAATTTCCCCTGTCAACCCTAAAAAGCTTCAGAATGCAAGAAGAAATGGAAAAGGAAGTGCAACAGCCGGCCCCATACTTGTGCATATACTTATGTAAATATTTCTGTTTTTATTTTTAATACATTTGCAAAGATTTCCAAAACCTGTTTTCCACTTTGTCATTATGGGCTATTGTGTGTAGATTGATGAGGGGAATTTTTTATTTAATCCATTTCAGAATAAGGCTGTAACGTTACACAATGTGGAAAAAGTTAAGGGGTCTGAATACTTTCCGACTGCACTGTATATCCCAATAAGGTGACACTAGATTTTTAATTTATTTTCTAAATACCATTTGCCTTTGTCAATGGTGTATTGGAGTCAAAGTCAGGTGCAGGAGAGCAGAGTATAATGAACAGGCACACCTTTATTAAAGTTCCAAAAACGAGAGCACTACATAAATAGTACATAACATGCTCAAAAAACGGAACATAAAGTAAAGCGCGTAAACTAACACCACATAACATGAAACAATTACGCACAAAACATGATGGGACACAGAGGGTTAAATACAAGTAGATTGATTGGGGAAATGAAAACCAGGTGTGTATGGAAACAAGACAAGACAAATGGATATATGAAAAATGGAACAGTGATGGCTAGAAAGCCGGTGATGTCGATCGCCGAACACCGCCAGAACAAGAAGAGGAGCCGACTTCGGCGGAAGTCGTGACAGCCTTGATGACAGCTTTGCACACTCTTGGCATTCTCTCAACCAGCTTCATGAGGTAGTCACCTGGAATGCATGTAAATTAATAGGTGTGCCTTTTTATAAATTCATTTGTGGAATTGCTTTCCTTCTTAATACGTTTGAGCCAGTCAGTTGTGTTGTGACAAGGT
Source organism: Oncorhynchus nerka (assembly GCF_034236695.1). Taxonomy (NCBI): domain Eukaryota; kingdom Metazoa; phylum Chordata; class Actinopteri; order Salmoniformes; family Salmonidae; genus Oncorhynchus; species Oncorhynchus nerka. Next base: position 19,681,420 of record NC_088423.1, read on the forward strand.
AGAGGTGGTAAACAGAAGATAGCCCTATTTGGTAAAAGACCAAGTCCATATTATGGCAAGAACAGCTGAAATAAGCAAAGAGAAACAACAGTCCATCAATACTTTAAGACATGAAGGTCAGTCAATATAGAACATTTCAAGAACTTTGAGTGTTTCTTCAAGTGCAATCGCAAAAACCATCAAGTACTATGATGAAACTGGCTCTCATGAGGACCGCCACAGGAAAGGAAGACCCAGAGTTACCTCTGCTGCAGAGGAGGAGTTCATTAAATTTACCAGCCTCAGAAATTGTAGCCCAAATAAACGCTTCACAGAGTTAAAGTAACAGACACATCTCAACATCAACTGTTCAGAGGAGACTGTGTGAATCAGGCATTCATGGTCAAATTCCTGCAAAGAAACAACTACTTAAGGTCACCAATAAGAAGAAGAGAATTGCTTGGGCCAAAAAACATGAGCAATGGACTTTAAACTCGTGAAAATCTGTCTTTTGGTTTGAGGAGTACACATTTTTTATTTTTAGTTCCAACCGCTGTGTCTTTGTGAGATGCAGAGTAGGTGAACGGATGATCTCAGCATGTGTGGTTCCCACCATGAAGCATGGCGGAGGAGGTGTGATGGTTTGTGGGTAATTTGCTTGTGACACTGTCAGTAATTCATTTAGAATTCAAGGCACACTAACAACAAAGTGCTCAGCATATGTGGGAACTCCTTGAAGACTGTTGTAAAAGCATTCCAGGTGAAGCTGGCTGAGAGAATGCCAAGAGCATGCAAAGTTGTCAAAGGCAAGGGGTGGCTACATTGAAGAATATAAAATATGAAATATATTTTTATTTGTTTAAAACTTCTTTGGTTACTAAATGATTCTATATGTGTTATTTAGTTTTGATGTCCTCACTATTATTATACAATGTAGAAAATACAAAATCATCACATTCCCAGTGGGTCAGAAGTGCATTCCATTAGTATTTGGTAGCATTGCCTTTAAATTGTTTAACTTGGGTCAAACGTTTCAGGATAGCCTTCCACGAACTTCCCACAATATGTTGGATGAATTCTGGCCCATTACTCCTGACAGAGCTGGTGTAACTGAGTCAGGTATGTAGACCCCCTTGCTCGCACACGTTTTTTCAGTTCTGCCCACAAATGTTCTATAGGCTTGAGGTCAGGACTTTGTGATGGCTACTCCACGCTTTAACTTCCTGACTGATGTCTTGAGATATTGCTTCAATATATCTCCATAATTTCCTCTCTCATGATTCAATCTATTTTGTGAAGTGAACCAGTCCCTCCTGCAGCAAAGCACCCACACAACATGATGCTGCCACCCCCGTGCTTCACAATTGGGATGGCGTTCTTCGGCTTGCAAGCCTCCCCCTTTTTCCTCCAAACATAATGATGATCATTATGGCCAAACAGTTCTATTTTTGTTTCACCAGACCAGAGGACATTTCTCCAAAAACTATGATCTTTGTCCCCATGTGCAGTTGCAAACTGTAGTCTGGCTTTTTTATGTCTGTTTTGGAGCAGTGGCTTCTTCCTTGCTGAGCGGCCTTTTAGGTTATGTCGATATAGGACTCGTTTTTACTGTGGATATAGATACTTTTGTATCTGTTTCCTCCAGCATCTTCACAAGGTCCTTTGCTGTTGTTCTAGGATTGATTTGCACTTTTTGCGCCAAAGTACGTTCATCTCTAGGAGACAGAATGCGTCTCCTTCCTGAGTGGTATGAGGGCAAAAGCAAAAGGTGGCGCTACAAAGTATTAACTTAAGGGGGCTGAATAATTTTGCACGCCCAATTTTTCAGTTTTTGATTTGTTAAAAAAGTTTGAAATATCCAATAAATGTCGTTCCACTTCATGATTGTGTCCCACTTGTTGTTGATTCTTCACAAAAAAATACAGTTTTATATCTTTATGTTTGAAGCCTGAAATGTGGCAAAAGGTCGCAAAGTTCAAGGGGGCCGAATACTTTTGCAAGGCACTGTATATACACAGTGTGGTCTGAAATTATTGACACCCTTGATAAAGATGAGCAATAATTACTCTATAAAATAATTTATTCAAATACTGAGCTATATTGTACGCTACATTTTTGGGGGAATTGTATAATTTTCTACTAATTCTATCACGCAATGACTACATCAAGCTTGTGACTACAAGCTTGTTGGATGCATTTGCAGTTCATTTGGATTGTGTTTCAGATTATTTTGTGGCCATTATTTTGTCACTTTTCTTATAAATAAGAATTAAATATGTGGATGCTACCATGATTATGGATATTCCTGAATTAATCGTGAATAATGATGAGTGAGAAAGTTACAGAGGTCCAAAGATCGTACCACCAAGACATGCTAACCTCTCACCACTAACAATAACAGAGGTTATGTCTTGAGGGTATGGTTTTTGGGGGGAGCATACAGTATAGTTCAGTATTTGAATTGTTTATTTTATAGTCATTCTTGCTCATCTTTATCAAGGGTGTCAATTTTGGACCTCACTTTATATATATATTGTTTTGTCTTATTCTTGCTGTGTTATTATGCATGGGTAATTTTGGTATAATGGCAATGTTTAGGTTACTTCTAATGTGATGGGTGACTTTATTTCAGTTTTTTTGTTTAAATATAATGCTAAGGAGTTGTGATACCATTGACTCTGTTTAAATGGTGGACTTTTTCGGTAAACTTTGGGACTGCTTTTGCTGTTCACTATGTACTGTGACTTTGCAATGTACTGTGTTTGACAGATACCACTGTATACAAATAAAAGGTGTCTTCAAATCAAATCAAATGTTATTGGTCACATACACATGTTTACAGTGCCTTGCAAAATAATCTAATAATTCTAATAATTCATTCCCCTTGGTGTTTTTCCTATTTTGTTGCATTACATCCTGTAATTTAAATTCATTTTTATTTGGGTTTTATATAATGAACATACACAAAATAGTCAAAATTGGTGAAGTAAAATTAAAAAATATTATTAAAAAGAAAAAATGGAAAAGTGCTGCGTGCATATGTATTCACCCCTTTGCTATTCACCCTAAGATATGGTGCAACCAATTACCTTCAGAAGTCACATAATTAGTTAAATAAAGTCCACCTCTGTGCAATCTAAGTGTCACATGATCTGTCACATGATCTCAGTATTTATACAGTTGAAGTCGGAAGTTTACATACACTTAGGTTGGAGTCATTGAAACTCGTTTTTCAAGCACTCCACAAATGTCTTGTTAAAAACTATAGTTTTGGCAAGTTGGTTAGGACATCTACTTTGTGCAAAACACAAGACATTTTTCCAACAATTGTTTACAGGCAGATTATTTCACATATAATTCACAGTATCACAATGTCAGTGGGTCAAACTAAGTTGACTGTGGCTTTTAAACAGCGTGGGAAATTCCCGAAAATGATGTCAAGGCTTTAAAAGCTTTTGATTGGCTAATTGACATCATTTGAGTCATTTTGGAGGTGTACCTGTGGATGCATTTCAAGGCCTACCTTCAAAATCAGTGCCTCTTTGCTTGACATCATGGGAAAATCAAAAGAAATCAGCCAAGAACTCAGAAAAAAATATTGTAGGCCTCCACAAGTCTGGTTCATCCTTGGAGGTACCACGTTCATCTGTACAAACAATATTACACAAGTATACACACCATGGGACCACGCAGTCGTCATACCGCTCAGGAAGGAGACGAGTTCTGTCTCCTAGAGATGAACGTACTTTGGTGCGAAAAGTGCAAATCAATCCCAGAACAACAACAAAGGACCTTGTGAAGATGCTGGAGGAAACATGTACAAAAGTATCTATATCCACAGTTAAACGAGTCCTATATCGACATAACCTGCAACTGCTCCAAAACCGCAATAAAAAAGCCAGACTACATTTTACAACTGTAAAATACTTATTTTCCACCATAATTTGCAAATAAATTCATTAAAAATCCTACAATGTGATTTTCTGGATTTTCTTTCTCATTTTGTCTGTCATAGTTGGAGTGTAGCTATGATGAAAATTACAGGCCTGTGTTAGACTATACACTAACACTTTAAGGTGCTAGTGATGGCTATTTAACAGTCTGGTGGCCTTGAGATAGAAGCTGTTTTTCAGACTCTTGGTCCCAGCTTTGATGCACCTGTACTTACCTCACCTTCTTCTGGATGATAGCAGGGTGAACAGGCAGTGGCTTGGGGGGTTGTTGTCCTTGATTATCTTTTGGCCTTCCTGTGACATCGGGTGCTGTAGGTGTCCTTGAGGGCAGGTAGTTTGCCGCCGGTGATGCGTTGGGCAGACCGCACCACCCTCTGGAGAGCCCTGGGGTTGCGGGCGGTGCAGTTGCCATACCAGGCAGTGATATAGCCCGACAGGATGCTCTCAATTGTGCATCTGCAAAACTTTGTGAGTGTTTTAGGTGCCAATCCAAATTTCTTCAGCCTCCTGAGGTTGAAGAGGTACTGTTGTACATTCTTCACCACTCTGTCTGTGTGGGTGGACATTTCAGTTTGTCAGTGATGTGTACACCGAGGAACTTGAAGCTTTCCACCTTCTCCACTGCGGCCCCATCGATGTGGATAGGGGGGTGCTCCTGCTGCTGTTTTCTAAAGTCCGCGATCAGCTCCTTTGTTTTGTTGATGTTGAATGAGAGGATATTTTTCTGGCACCACACTCCCAGGGCCCTCACTTCCTCCCTGAAGGCTGTCTCGTCATTGTTGGTAATCAGTCCTACTATTGTTGTGTCGTCTGCAAACTTGATGATTGAGTTGGAGGCGTGCGTGGCCACACAGTCCTGGGTGAACAGGGAGCACAGGAGGGTGCTGAGAACGCACCCTTGTGGGGGCCCTGTCTTGGGGATCAGGGAAGTGGAGGTGTTGTTTCCTACCTTCACCACCTGGGGGCAGTCCATCAGGAAGTCCAGGACCCAGTTGCACAGGGTCCACAGTTAGCTCTTTATCCACAATATAGCAGGGGGTGTAAAGCCATAACACATACATTTTTCCAGCAACAGACTATGATTGATAATGTCAAAATCCACAATGAGTAGCTGTGCCACCAGAGACTCTGGGTTCGCGCCCAGGCTCTGTCGCAGCCGGCCGCGACCGGGAGGTCAATGGGGCAACGCACAATTGGCCTAGCGTAGTCCGGGTTAGGGAGCGTTTGGCCGGTAGGGATATCCTTGTCTCATCGCACACTAGCAACTCCTGTGGCGTGCCGGGTGCAGTGTGCGTTCTAGCCTCCCGAATGGGCCTCCCGAATGGCGCAGTGGTCTAAGGCACTTTAACGCTGTGCCACTAGAGAACCTGGTTCAAGTCCAGTCTCTGTCGCAGCTGGCCGCGCCATGGAGATCCATGGGGTAGCGCACAATTGGCCCAGCATCGTCCCGGTTAGGGGAGGGTTTGACCGGCAGGGACGTTCCTGTTCCATCGCGCACTGGTGACTCATGTGGCGGGCCGGACGCAATGCACGCTGACACAGTCGCCAGGTGTCTGGTGTTTCCTCTGACACATTGGTGTGGCTGGCTTCTGGGTTGAGTGGGCGTTGTGTCAAGAAGCAGTGTGGCTTGGCTGGGTTGTGTTGTGTTTCAGAGGACGCATGGCTCTCGACCTTCGCCTCTCTTGAGTCTGTATGGGAGTTGCAGCGATGGAACAGGACTGTAACTACCAATTGGGGAGAAAAAGTACACTTTTTGTTTTTACAAAGGTTGGATGTCTAGCGAGCTAGCTGGCTAACAGATGTTACTGTAATATCAGTGGATGAGCTATGCAGATTAAAGCAGTAATTGTAATATATTAGCACAATGAGGCAGGGATGCGGGTAAAAGAACAATGTTTGTCAGATGCCATGGGTCAAGTGCAAGTACAGATGATCACCTGTAGTAATTAGTAACAGCACAGGCACTCTAGGTAAGTACATGTACATAGATTACATGTTTTCTGAATGTTTCCATTAATGTTTTCTTCCCTATGTTTGTAGGATGACAATGATAATGATGACGTCTCCCTGTTTGATGCAGAGTAGGGTAGTCAAAGACGACTAAAATCAAGAAATTTGATTCAGCATTGCACTGTGGCTCAGCCAGAAAACAGTATAACTCAATGGCTTTCAGCCCTGAATACAAGCCACAGTCCCATTCATATGGGGCGGCAGGGTAGCCTAGTGGTTAGAGTGTTGGACTAGTAACCAAAAGGTTGCAAGTTCGAATCCCCGAGCTGACAAGGTACAAATCTGTCGTTCTGAACAGGCAGTTAACCCACTGTTCCTAGGCCGTCATTGAAAATAAGAATTTGTTCTTAACTGACTTGCCTAGTAAAATTAAATATCATATTTTACAGGTCTCCACCTGTTCCTCAGAGTGCTATCTTGATGTACCTACTCTGTGAGCTCCTCAGCAGTAGCTTCATTGTCTGTATGGTCACCGTCAGCTGACTTCTGGACAGTTAAGGTAGGCCATAAACAGTAATACTGTAGAACAAAACAGCAATAGAATACTAATAGAATAGAATAGTAATATAACTCCAATAGAACCACAATAGAAGACCAATAAAATATCAATATAACATGTGTAAATATTGTCAACCCTCTGTCTCTTTTGTTTAACTAAGTAGCCTAATGATGTATTGACTCCTCTACCATATTTCAGAACATCACTGGGTGGTTGATGGTGGGCCTGAGGTGGTGGAACAAGGTGGATGGATGATAGAAAAAGCCACTGGGTTGTTTGAGTCCAGAAAGGTAGGTCACACACATCCCAATCTTTTCGGGGCAGATAGTAACTAACTGCCGTCCACTGAATTACCTTCTTCTGTAGGGGTAAAACCTAGTTCCATAGAACCTGTATCAACTCTGGATTGTGATGTCATAACAAAGCCTATTACTGTATATACATGTGGTCTCTCCCAATCTTGAGGTGTACTTTCTTTGGATACACTCAAAGCATTATAACCCTCAATCCTAGAATTTAACCAGCACTTTGTATTGCCAAATACTTACTTGGTCAACAAGCTAGTTGTCATCCACAGATGTGAGAATGTCCTCTCTTTCCTATCAGCCTTGGGGGAATTCGAAGCAGCTGGTGTCAGATCCAAGTCGAGGATCTTCTGGTTGGGCCTGGTCATGTGTCCAGTCATCTGGGTCTACTTTGTCTTCAGCACACTCTTCTCCTTCAAGATCAAATGGCTGGTTAGTCAAATCTAGTCCATTATATTTTAAAGTGAATATCACATGGGTGTCAACACAGCTGAGTTAAGTGTTAGTTCTTAGCTTTGCCAGTGCTCTCTCAATTTGTGGAGATTGCTTCATTGTCAGACATACTGTGTAAGGCATCACTGCTCACATTACTCATCAGCACCATCGTCTCTTTCAAAATGAAGTGGGCTAGTTATTTTTTAGCCTTGCCAGTGTTCTCGCACTATGAGGATGTTGCTCCGATGTCAGCCATAAATGACCAGTTCTTATAATCTCGCACCTCTCTCCTCCACCCAGGCCATGGTCATCATGGGCGTGGTGCTACAGGGGGCTAACCTGTACAGATATGTTCGCTGTAAAATGGGTGGTAGGACCAGTTTGAAGAACATGGCTACTAACTATTTTGGACGGGTAACTTTTTGAATGCATAGTCTGACAACTGTGACATGCTTAACACCCTGGCCATCCTACAATCTAAGCTAGATCTCACACAAATTATCAATGAACCCACCAGGTACAACCCAGAATCCGTTAACACGGGCACCCTCATAGATATCATCCTAACCAACTTGCCCTCCAAATACACCTCCGCTGTTTTCAACCAAGATCTCAGCGATCACTGCCTCATTGCCTGCATCCGTAATGGGTCTGCGGCCAAACGACCACCCCTCATCACTGTCAAACGCTCCCTAAAACACTTCAGCGAGCAGGCCTTTCTAATCGACCTGGCCCGGGTATCCTGGAAGGATATTGACCTCTTCCCGTCAGTAGAAGATGCCTGGTTGTTCTTTAAAAGTGCCTTCCTCACCATCTGAAATAAACATGCTCCATTCAAAAAATGGAGAACCAGGAACAGATATAGTCCTTGGTTCTCTCCAGACCTGACTGCCCTTGACCAGCACAAAAACATCCTGTGGCGTTCTGCATTAGCATCGAACAGCCCCCGTGATATGCAACTTTTCAGGGAAGTTAGGAACAAATATACACAGGTAGTTAGGAAAGCTAAGGCTAGCTTTTTCAAGCAGAAATTATAAAAATATCTGCCGAAATTGTTGCAACCCCTATTACTAGCCTGTTCAAACTCTCTTTCGTATTATCTGAGATTCCCATAGATTGGAAAGCTGCCATGGTCATCCCCCTCTTCAAGGGGGAGACACTCTAGACCCAAACTGACCCAAACTGCTACAGACCTATATCTATTCTACCCTGCCTTTCTAAGGTCTTCGAAAGCCAAGTTAACAAACAGATTACCGACCATTTTGAAACCTACCGTACCTTCTCCGCTATGCAATCTGGTTTCAGAGCTGGTCATGGGTGCACCTGAGCCACGTTCAGGGTCCTAAACGATATCATAACCGCCATCGATAAGAGACATTACTATGCACCCGTATTCATCGACCTGGCTAAGGCTTTCGACTCTCGAATCACAACATTCTTATTGGCAGACTCAACAGCCTTGGTTTCTGAAATGACTGCCTTGCCCGGTTCACCAACTACTTCTCTGATAGAGTTTAGTATGTCAAATCGGAGGACCTGTTGTCCGGACCTCTGGCAGTCTCTATGGGGGTGCCACAGGGTTCAATTCTAGGGCCGACTCTCTTCTCTGTATACATCAATGATGTCGCTCTTGCTGCTGGTGATTCTTTGATTCACCTCTACGCAGACGACAACATTCTGTATACCTCTGGCCCTTCCTATTTCACAACAAAGCATCCTTCACTCATGCTGCCAAACATACCCTCGTAAAACTGACCATCCTACCGATCCTCGACTTCGGCGATGTCATTTACAAAACAGCCTCCAACACTCTACTCAATAAATTGGTTTTGTCACCAAGGCGCCATATACTACCCACCACTACGACCTGTACGCTCTCGTTGGCTGGCCCTCGCTTCATACTCGTCACCAAACCAACTGGCTCCAGGTCATCAACAAGTCTCTGCTAGGTAAAGCCCCGCCTTATCTCAGCTCACTGGTGACCATAGCATCACCCACCCGTAGCACGCGCTCCAGCAGGTATATCTCACTGGTCACCCCCAAAGCCAATTCTTCCTTTGGCTACCTCCTCTCCTTACAGTTCTCTGCTGCCAATGACTGAAACAAACTGCAAAAATCCCTAAAGCTGGAGACTCTTACCTCCCTCACTAGCTTTAAGCACCAGCTGTTAGAGCAGCTCACAGATCACTGCACCTGTACATAGCTCATCTGTAAATTAGCCCATCCAATCTACCTCATCCCCATACAGTATTTATTTATTTATTTATTTTGCTCCTTTGCACCCCAGTATCTCTACTTGCACATTCATTTTCTGCACATCCTACCATTCCAGTGTTTAATTGCTATAATGTAATTACTTCGCCACCATGGCCTATTTATTGCCTTACCTCTCTTCTCCTACCTCATTTGCACATACTGTATATAGATTTTTCTACTGTATTATTGATTGTATGTTTGTTTATTCCATGTGTAACTCTGTGTTGTTGTATGTGTCGAACTGTTTTCCTTTATCTTGGCCAGGTCGCAGTTGCAAATGAGAACTTGTTCTCAACTAGCTTACCTGGTTATATAAAGGTGAAATAAAATAAATAAATAAATAAAAGTCCTGATTCTCCATCCATTTCCAGAAGTGTGCACTTGAAGGCTCCCTGACATACTTCGGGAGACGGATGGAGAATTGGGATGCAACGTGTCGGCCTTACTGAAATGGACAAGAACTCTCTGTATTTATTTAAATCAGGATTTTGTGTGCGTATCTAATGTTGTGTTTTTGTTTTGTGTGTTTTCTCTCTGACAGGCAATGACTAAACAAGAAGAGTCATAGAGAAGGGTGACTGCTCTCAGATTTTAACTTATGTTTGCATTATTTTGAATGCTACAACATACCTAGAGTTTTACTAGAAACTAATGCAAAATAGAAACATTTTGTGACATTGCTTACCTTTGAAGAGTTTTCACATTATGATACCATTTAAAGTGAGAAAAATGATCATTTCTAGATAAGCCTGTGCTTTTCCACTGTAGCTATACTGACTCAAAGCCTTATCTGTTTTATTTGTTGTTTTACATATTATCCCTAGACTTTATACAATACAGTGAAATGTTGTTTCTGACTTGTATTATACAAACATGTTGCCTGTATAAAACTGATGGTTGTAAAGCAATATAGAAGATCAAGTTCATGTGTAAATAGTATATTTATGTATATAAAAAAAAGTGAGGCATATTTTTGCGGAAATACATTTATAACATTTCCAAAATGAGCTGTGTGTTTTTGAGTTTTTCTGGATTTACTTCATGACTTCGTGCATTACTAAACTTTTAGGAATCTAAAATCTTTCATTTTAATTTGATGTGTGGGGTCAAAGAGTACACACAGGAACCCTTTGTTTTTACACTGATGCTACTCGATGTTTATTATATATGCATAGTCACTTTACACCTACCTACAAATACAAATGACCTCGACTAACTTGTGCCCCGCACATTGACTCGGTACCGGTACCCCCTGACCTCGACTAACTTGTGCCCCGCACATTGACTCGGTACCGGTACCCCCTGTATTATTGTTATTTTATTGTGTTACTTATTTATTTTATTTTTTATTTATTTTATTTAGAAAATATTTTCTCGACTCTTTTTTCTTAACTGCATTGTTAGTTTGTAACAAACATTTCATGGGTAAAGTTTACACCTGTTGTATTCGGCACATGTGAAGAAAAAAAATGATTTGATTACACCCCTCTGTTTCATAGTTTTACTCATGGGAACTTGATGGGAAGGTATTTTCATTAAATTAAATTATGTGGCATAATTGAATCAGTATTTTAAAGTAACTCATAAGCCTACTTACATCAGTGGTGCGTTGGTCATGTTATTTTCAGTGCGCAATAAATGTTAGGATCGACAGCGTCACCTTGTGGAACATTATTGCAACGTTTTCTGCCACAACAAAGATGGCCACTGTTCATGACTGATGGAAGAAGACGGATACGGAAGCGAACTCGTTTTGATTGCCCCGCCCCAGCTGATGAGAATCTGGGGGTCATTGTTATTATTTTGTTGAATAGCTTTTGCTATTATATTTTCAATATTGGTGGCCTTTCTTCTGTATCTACGTTTGCCAAAAACACCCAGGATGATTCCGACCGAGGATGCGTCCGCGAGGAAGAGAGAGATAGAGGAGAAACTAAAGCAGGTCGGTTTCAGGAAATGGGAAGGGAAGGAAATGGGAGAAATCTCTAGCTAGCTAACGTTAGATAGCTAGCATTATTTACTAGCAAAGCGACATTTGACTTTGGCTACTACATGTTGTCCTCTCTATGCATGTTATAAGTGTAATTTGTTCAAATGAGTTTACAAGTGTACACTGCACAGTCATACCCGACTTGACCTGTCGTAACACAGCCACACAGAGGCGTTTTTCTTTGATCAGCGTTCTCAGACCTTTAACGTTACACTAGGAATGGTTGATAAGCAGATGTTCCAACAGAACCAAGCTATGCTGTATTGTAGACATCCCTGTCACTATCCTGCATCTCGTGCCGCTGTTGTCATAATTCGTTCATTCCCTCTATGAGTAACAGGAACAGGAAACCCTGTCCTTCATCCGAGAGAATATGGAGAAGAGTGATCAGCTGACTAAAGGGATGGTATGTTGCAGGTTGACACTCTTTTCCCACTCAATACTCATAGAAATATATTTCATATAGTTGGTGAATACAAAAGTCAATGGTTCCTTTCCAGACAACTATTTTTTGACATTCTCATAATCTGTACTGTACACTTGAAACCTGGGCCTAGTAATTCCACATAAACTGATATTTTACTGCTGACTCTTTCTGCAACCCACCACTGCTCCCATGCAGGTGTCCATCTTGTCATCGTTTGAGAGTCGTTTGATGCAGCTGGAGAACTCCATCATCCCAGTACACAAGCAGACAGAGAACCTACAGAGGCTTCAGGAGAATGTGGATAAGACCCTGTCCTGCATGGACCATGTCATCAGTTATTACCATGTAGCCAAGGACACCGACAAGATCATCAGAGAGGGGTGAGAGTCAGACAGGGCAGACAGACAGACAGACAGACAGAGAGACTGGCGTCTATTTAGATAAATAAAATTAAAATAAATGAAATGTTCACGCAGTTTTATTGAGTGTAACGTTTTGACCCAAAAGTCGGCGTAAGGCTATTTTTGCATTATCGCGCTCTACTTAACTATTATCCTGTTATCCTTGGATTTAATCTTCCATGATATGACAGTCATCATATTTTATTCAGCACTGTCCTATTGCTTCCTGTGTTGGAGTAGAGAGTACTGTAAGCAGTGCTGTTAACTACTAGCTTTTAACTACGAGCGAACAGTCCAGGCAAAATGTCTTAACTTGGGATAACAGACCAAAGCTGATACCTGGTGCTATGTTTCTATGTTCCAGGCCAACGGGTAGACTAGATGAGTACCTGGCCTGCATTGCCAAGATCCAGAAAGCTGTTGAGTACTTTCAGGACAACAACCCAGATAGCCCTGAGCTCAATACAGTGGTACAGTACTCAAATATCGGTCTCTCTCACTCACTCTTGTTTTCTTGCTCTCTCTCTTTCTCTCTTCATTCTCTCTTTCATTCCCCCCTCTCTCTCTCATCCCCTGTCTCTGTCGCTCTCTCTCACTCCCTCTAATCTCCTTCCTCACATCCTGTTATCAATAACAATACATTCTCAACATTAAATACTTACTTCGCTGTACTTTTTGCTATCTACAGAAAGCACGATTTGAGAAGGGTAAGGAGCTACTGGAGGCTGAGTTCCGTGGACTGCTGACCCGCTACAGTAAGCCTGTTCCTCCCATATTGATCCTGGATGCCATCACTGTAGATGAGGAGCTGGAGGTTCAGGAGGAGGTGACTCTAGAACACCTCCCTGAGGCCGTGCTACAGGATATCATCTGTATCTCTGGCTGGCTGGTGGAGTACGGACGCAACCAGGGTAGATCACCCACACTTTATACATTGTCACTGATCTCTGTCCCCAGTCATTTCTCCTTTAGCATAGTCCCTTGGAGTATGGACTCAACCAGTGTACTTGTACTGTACATGAAATGCACTCACTCTTCCATTGATGTCCATTTCATGTTTGAAGGTGTCATCGGTTTCTTTTCAAAGGATGCTGATTCTATTTTATAGTACATAAATCAAATCAAATGTCATTGGTCACATGGGCCGAATACAACTGGTGACCTTACAGTGAAATGCTTACTTACAAGCCCTAAACCAGTAATGCAGTTTTAAGAAAAATATCCCCCAAAAAACAAGAAATTAAAGTAACAAATAATTAAAGAGCAGCAGTAAAATAACAATAGCGAGGCTATATACAAAGGTTACCGGTACAGAGTCATGTGGGGGGGGGGGGATGTAAATAGTCTGGGTAACCATTTGATTTGATTATTCAGGAGTCTTATGGCTTTGGGGTAGAAGCTGTTTAGAAGCCTCTTGGACCTAGACTTGGTGCTCCGTTACCGCTTGCCGTGCAGTAGCAGAGAGAACAGACTATGACTAGGGTGGCTGGAGTCTTTGACAATTTCTAGGGCCTTCCTCTGACACCGCCTGGTATAGAGGTCCTGGGTGGCAGGAAGCTTGGCCCCAGTGATGTACTGGGACTTATGCATGACCCTCTGTAGTGCCTTGCGGTCGGAGGCTGAGCAGTTGCCATACCAGGCAGTGATGCAACCAATCAGGATCCTCTCAATGGTGCAGCTGTAGAACCTATTGAGTATCTGGGGACCCATGACAAATCTTTTCAGTCTCCTGAGTGGGAATAGGTTTTGTCGTGCCCTCTTCAGGACTGTCTTGGTGTGCTTGCTCAATGTCAGTTTGTTGGTGATGTGGACACCAAGGAACTTGAAACTCTCATCCTGCTCCATTACGTGTAGACTTAATACTATTATATAGATGTTATGTGGATTACGTGTTGAGGAGAGATAACAGGGCAATAGGAGATTGCAGTACAGGTCACTCAGATGAAGCCAGTGTCAATGAGGAGGATGAGGATTCAGTCAGCCAGCAGGAAGAGCAGTAGCAGGACGGTGGATAGGGTCAGATGAGATCCCTAACAGCATCAACCCATCTCACCCTCAGGAACCGTAAGTGGCAGAAACAGACTAGCTGCCCCTTCTCTCATGGTTAGTGCTATCCGGGATCCTTGGGACACCCCTACCATAAACCTAACCATACCCCTAACTTAACCCTAACCGTTTTCAACTTCAATGGGGTGAGGTCAGAGTTAGGACGTCCCAAGGATCCCGTTCAGCACACTACATGATAAGTTGAAAACCTTTTCCTTGCATTGGTGTACTCAGAACCTACCACACCCTTGTCAATTCCATAATTATGGGTTTTATGGTGGTTATCGTCCAGTTTTGACCACTTCTTCTCTACCTCTGCAGACTTCATGATTATGTTCAACAGTTGTACTCAAAACCTGCTCTTAACACAGATGTAGATTTCATAACCATATTTATGTATGATAGTTGTCCTCTCCTCTTGACCACATCTCCTCTCTGCTCTGCAGACTTTATGAACGTTTACTTCCAGATCCGCTCCAATCAGTTGGACCGCTCCATCAAGGGTTTGAAAGACCACTTCCGGAAGAGTTCTGCTTCTTCTGGCATCCTCTACTCACCAGCCGTTCAGACCAAACGCAAGGACACTCCCACTAAGAAGGCACCCAAGAGACCAGGTCAGTGCCCTGCTGCGGCCCGGTAACATTACACTCTGCTGTGCCTCCATGATGATTCAACTATAGCTATAGTGTCACTATCACTCTCATCCGTATGCTAAAATCATACCCACCACAAACAGGTTCATATCTACCACAAGTTTACAGAATGCATTACTTCATCACAGTCACCACAAACAGGAATATACACTCTGAGTGTACAAAACATTATGAACAACTGCTTTTTCCATGACAGACTGACCAGGTGAATCCAGGTGAAAGCTATTGTCCCTTATTGATGTCACCTGTTAAATCCACTGTAGTAAGTGTAGATGGGGGAGGGGAGACAGGTGAAATAAGGAGTTGTAAACCTTGAGACAATTGAGACATGGAATGTGTGTGTGCCATTCAGAGGGTGAATGGGCAAGACAAAAGATTGAAGTGCCTTTTGAACAGTGTATGGAAGTAGGTTCCAGGCGTACCGGTTTGAGTGTGTCAACAACTGCAGCATTGCTGGGTTTTTCTCTTCTTTAACAGTTTCCCGTGTACATAAAGAATGGTCCACCACCCAAAGGTCATCTAGCCAACTTGACACAACTGTGGGAAGCATTGGAGTCAACATCCCTGTGCATCCCTGTGGAACGCTTTTGACACATTGTAGAGTCCATGCCACAACGAATTGAGGCTCTTCTGAGGGCAAAAGAAGGTGCAACTCAATATTAGGAATGTGTTCCTAATGTTTGTACACTCAGTGTAGATATCAAAATAATCTTATCATACACTGTAATACAATTTTAGACAGCTCACACACTTAAGAATGTCCCTCTGGTCTGAACATTCTGAATCAGATGATTGGTTGTAGTTCCCCCTCTTGCGTAATTCTATTCTGTTTCAAGTGTCCTCCAAATCACTGAGAGCATGATTCATCATTGTCGTCACGACTACCGAGCTTCTCTAGCATCATCAGCCTTATTAATGGACGACAGTGTCCCTCACCACCCCTTCTATGATTACATCCCAAATGGAACCCTATTCCCTATATAGTACACTGCTTTTGACCAGGGTCCATAGGTCCCTGGTCAAAAGTAGTGCGCTACTGTATGTAAGGAATAGGGTGCCATTTGGGACGTAGACTATATGTTCCTGTGATTTTGCCTTCTCTCTCCTTGTCATGACCCCGACTAACCCCTCTGCTTTCCTCTTGTTTTATAATCCTCATGTGTATTGTGATGATGGTGATGACAGTCTACATCCCAGGTAAAGAGAAAAGCTTTAGTGTGTCTCTCTATCGTCTCGTTACCATCTCTTGCTTCTGTTAACTGGACGCCACATTTCACCACAAACGAGGGTGCCGTAGTCAGTGACCAGAACACCGTGAAGTAGAATCATGCCATCTGATGTGGAAACAGTTATGCTACCACTCCCCTATTCAGCGTGATTGATAGTTTGTTGTTTTTGTCACTTAGGTTAGTTGGTCACCTCCAGTGGGGTTTCTTGATGTAGTTGGATACAGGAGGAAGAGGCAGACTTGACAGAAGCATCTTGCATGTCTTTATTTTGAACTCTCAGTTTTGTGGTTTCTTTGGTGTTTGCCAGGAGTGTTTGGGGTTTTGTCTGTATTGTGACTGCTCTGCAACCAATATAAAAAGTTATAAAGTATTTTAAGGTAGTTTATAGATGGTTTATATTGACTGACCTGAAAGCTAACATTTTCTCCATCAAAATCAGCCAATTGCAGAACATGGACATATTTATACCGCTTGATTTAGAAGTAATTCAACTACATGGCCTGCAACATCCGATAACTAAATGCTCCTATGCTATAACAATGCATTTGCTACATGGCTTATATTCAATTCTATTATAATTGATCAAAAAAATTCCTCAGTAATAGCTTATGTTGCTAGAATTGAAAACATCATAGGCAAAGCATAGGTTGAGGAATGAGGATTGTTTCAGACATTTCTACGTAGATCTATTTTTGCATCATTATTTCTATTCTGTCTCCCACTTCATTGGTATTACTAATAATGCATCAATTGCTTACTAACACACAAACCCAAGTCGTAATCGTGTACTGTTTTACTTGCTCTCTATTTGTTTGCATTAACTCAGGCTTTTGTATGAATCTATACGTCTATAAGATGTAAAACATATAACCATGTAACAATTTTACCTACCAATGCTACGTTAATGTTATAACAGTAGTAGTGTGAGTGAATGTCCATAATAACAATGCTGAAATGAATGTATTGTTAATTCTGATGGCTGTTTTGTTTGTGTTTGTATAATGAACCTAACCTTTCCATTTTCTTTTTGTTACCTTGCTGGTGGAGTGTGCTTCGGCGCACCCCGTCATAGTGTGTTTATCTAGCTGTGCTGTAGTTCTACCTTGTAGTTGTATTTCTGTGTTGTGTAGTAGCGGTGCTAGGCCACGGTTCCCATTGCCCCCCATCTCTTCTCACTCATGATTGGTGGTGGTGAAGGGATGTGGTGTTGGTGTATCTTCATCACACTTCCTAGCTCTCTTCCTCTCATCTCTCTTCCCCCGTTCCTACTTCGTTTCTCTATCTTCTTTTCTTCTCTGTGGACCCCTGGATTGTGTCTGTGTGTCACTCTGTGGGAGCAGGGACCATTCGCAAGGCTCAGAACCTTCTCAAACAGTACTCTCAGCATGGTCTGGATGGGAAAAAGGGGGGCTCTAACCTCACTCCTTTGGAAGGTAACGCACCCTGGCTTTGTTGTCTTCTCTTCGGTGTCTTTCTCTTTCTATCACTATGCCAGTGTACTGGGGTTACTGGTCTGTTGCTCTTGTCCAGGTTAAACTTGTTGTTTTTGTTAAACAACAGACACACATGAACCTCTATAGAGTCACTGGCTGTTAGACGCTGCAAATAATTTAAAAGCTATGTTGTTTAATGATTACAAAATATAGTTGTAATTCAAATGTTTCATCTTCAGTGTAAGGTGAATGTCATAACTCCTTTTTAACTAGCCTGAAATATACCACATTGAAATGTAGTATTTGGTAATAGAAGTTTACTTGCAACACGTGTTAGAACTGCAGCAGGTCTAAACTGGTGTGACTTCTGGCTTTCAAAGTCATGTAAATCTGGTTCCTGTAAAAGCTATAACATCCACTAACTATCTCAGACACAGGTCAAACAAACTCACAAACCCACTGGTCCCCCTGACCTCCCCCTGCCCCCCAACAAGGGTGTTCTCTGCTTTCCCCGCTGGGTGCTTGGTGGTCAGTATATGTTTCTAGGCGAGTCCCAGGCTTACCACTTGGCCTATAGGCCCCAGGAGTGAGCCTGGTTCCATGACTATACCCCCCCTCCCCCCACCCATCAGGTCACGATCATGACCAGCGGGTCAAACACCAGTCAGACGCCCTGACCGACAAGCATGGGGCAGCAGCAGGTGAGTAAGGGGGAAGTTTGCTCCAAAATGTCCATATGGGGAACAAGACACCCACCAGTATTCAAGCCCGTGGGATGTGATACCAGGTTCAGCACACATCCATTGACAGCTATGGAAGCCAGTGGATATGTGCTGACAGTTAAAAAGTTAGCTGCTGTTGTTTAAAAAACCTCATCAAATAGTAGTCAGTGGTTCCTTTCAGCTTATATACTGGTCAGGTAATGTCATTATATCAATGTGAAGTAAATTCTCCCCTACTGGCATTCTCCATTTTGCTTTTGAAATACAGTGAATATAATTTTGAACAAATACATGCCCAATATTTATCTCCCTTGGGGGAAAAAACACCATTCATGGAAGTAGCACATCAAGTAAGCATGCTGTAAATACATATCTACACAGTCATAATTCTCAGTCAGGATTGTTAGTATTATTGAAACCTGCCCAATGCCTCTGGTCCACCAAGTCTCATCTCCATCCTGTCCCCTAACTGACCTCACCATGTGCCCCTCAGGGAAGGATGATGTCTTGGACATAGAGATCGACTCTTACATCCACTGCATCAGTGCCTTTGTGAAGCTGGCCCAGAGTGAATACATCCTGCTCACAGAGATCATCCCTGAACACCACCAGAAGAAGACCTTTGACTCCCTCATACAGGTCAGTCCTCAGTCAGCCAAACCACAGGCCTTTATGACTCCCTCATACAGGTCAGGCCTCAGACAGGCAAGCCACAGGCCTTTATGACTCCCTCATACAGGTCAGGCCTCAGACAGGCAAGCCACAGGCCTTTATGACTCCCTCATACAGGTCAGGCCTCAGACAGGCAAGCCACAGGCCTTTATGACTCCCTCATACAGGTCGGGCTTCAGACAGGCAAGCCACAGGCCTTTATGACTCCCTCATACAGGTCGGGCCTTAGACAGGCAAGCCACAGGCCTTTATGACTCCCTCATACAGGTCGGGCTTCAGACAGGCAAGCCACAGGCCTTTATGACTCCCTCATACAGGTCAGGCCTTAGACAGGCAAGCCACAGGCCTTTATGACTCCCTCATACAGGTCAGGCTTCAGACAGGCAAGCCACGGGCCTTTATGACTCCCTCATACAGGTCAGGCTTCAGACAGGCAAGCCACAGGCCTTTATGACTCCCTCATACAGGTCAGGCCTTAGACAGGCAAGCCACAGGCCTTTATGACTCCCTCATACAGGTCAGGCCTCAGACAGGCAAGCCACAGGCCTTTATGACTCCCTCATACAGGTCGGGCTTCAGACAGGCAAGCCACAGGCCTTTATGACTCCCTCATACAGGTCAGGCCTTAGACAGGCAAGCCACAGGCCTTTATGACTCCCTCATACAGGTCAGGCCTTAGACAGGCAAGCCACAGGCCTTTATGACTCCCTCATACAGGTCAGGCCTTAGACAGGCAAGCCACAGGCCTTTATGACTCCCTCATACAGGTCAGGCCTTAGACAGGCAAGCCACAGGCCTTTATGACTCCCTCATACAGGTCAGGCCTTAGACAGGCAAGTCACAGGCCTTTATGACTCCCTCATACAGGTCAGGCCTTAGACAGGCAAGCCACAGGCCTTTATCGTTTCGGTTGCCTCTTTTTTTCATGTCAGATGAGGACAGTAATATCATAGCTCACTGTATGGTCAGGTCTCAACCAAAGACAGGTGAACAATAGGCATTTCTTACCCAGAAGAAGACTAATATAACATGATCTATGGTCTCCTGAATTTACTGTGTCTGCAAATAACAAGATTGTTTTCAAAGAGAATGTTGTCAAATCAAAGTTTATTGGCCTTATTCACAGGATACAGGGTGTAAATGGAACGGTGAAATACTTACTTGCAAGCTCTCCTCAACAGTACAATACACGTTATCAAAATGGTAAAGAAATAAGTAATAAAAAGTAGTAAAATAGGAATGTTGACAGAGGCGTGAAGTACCGGCTCTGATATTGGCTCTCTGATATAATGTACAGTGAAGCTGACTCCTCCTGATTCTCTGTCTGATCTCTTGTGTCTTAGGAAGCCCTGGACAACCTGATGCTGGAGGGTGACAACATAGTGGCGGCAGCACGGCGGGCCATCATGAGACACGACTACTCTGCTGTCCTCACCATCTTCCCCATCCTCAGGCACCTTAAACAGACCAAGCCAGACTTTGACTCCACGCTCCAGGTAATGTAACCTGCAGGCTTCACTTAAGCAGATGTATGAATTAACAATAAACCATCTGAAATGTAATGCCAAAGCCAATTTTACGTTGGACAACAAAAAGCTTTTTGAATTCAATTGTATTATGATCTAATTTCCCTTTTCCCTTCATGGTATGTATCTACAGGGCACAGCTGCCAGTACCAAGAACAAGCTGCCTACCCTCATCACGTCCATGGAGACTATCGGAGCCAAAGCTCTGGAGGAGTTTGCAGACAGCATCAAGGTAAGAGCAACTACCCTCCACCGATCACTCCTTAGCTCTTTCAACCATACTATACACAGCTTGAACCCATTAACAAACTATTCCTAAACTATTTACAGTATAATATGTATGGAGATTTTATTAGGACCAGCATCTCCTAGTGTTCTTGTAAGAGCGAAAAAATATTGAAGACAAATTTGTGTCTCTTTTCTATGACAGAATGACCCTGACAAGGAGTACAACATGCCTAAGGATGGAACTGTCCATGAGCTCACCAGCAATGTAAACCAGCACCCTCCATCCTGACATACAGTCTGGAGTTTATATAGTGGCATATGTTGCTGTTAGCCTCTCCATGTCACATACCGTCATCCCTTACATTATTCCTCACCCTGGTCTCTCTCTCTCTTCCCCAGGCCATCCTGTTCCTTCAGCAGCTGCTGGACTTCCAGGAGACAGCCGGAGCTATGTTGGCCTCTCAAGGTAGGGAGGGCTGAGTGGACTGTCCTGTCCAGGCATCCTATTCTCTATAAGGTCCACTGCTTTTGACCAGGGCCCATATGGCTCTGTTCAAACGTAGCGCACTATATAGGGAATAGGGTGCCATTTGGGACGGACTCCGGGTCTGCTGTTAGTGTCCACCAGCTTCTGTCTGTCCATTGTTTGTCTGTTCTGAAACGGTAGTAGTAGACCATCCCATCTTTGTCTGAGAAGTCCCATGTATCCAACAACTGATGTTTGTAATAGAAACTAAACATCCTCCTTATCTCCAGTTACGTCACATCAGCATTTCTCTCCTCCAGAGTTCTTTCTGGCCCTTCTTCCTCTGTCTGTGTCTATAACTTCCTCTAATGTGTTGCTGACTTGAACTCATCTCTTCTTCACCTCTTCCTCACCATCGCTGCTGCACCGCCTTTCTCTGCCTCTAGAGGGAGCCCCTAGACACTCCATATACTGTACTATGGACAGGCTGTTCCCTTTCTAGGGACTATCTGGGTGACCATTTCTAACATCAATGACCACACATATCAGCATTTGAACCCTTTGAGAGGGTTAGATATGGACCGTCATAACAAGACCAATCATACTAGCAATAAGGATGAAAAGGGGCCCCCACTGTTCGGGTTAGTCCCTCCTGCCCCTCCTGCATCCCAGTACCGTGACCCTATACACTCACCCCATGCCCCTTACCCATAAACCACCATACTCTCTACCTATCGCTGTCTGGCTGTTAACAGTACTTTGCTTACTCTGCACTAACATATCTTTTCTAACCTTTTGCACTTTGCTTCTCTCATCTTTTCTGTCTCTCTCTTTTTTGCCTTGCCTCTGCCCTAAAGTACTGGGGGACACGTACAATATCCCTTTAGACCCCCGAGGTAAGCCAACACAAGACAGGTGCTTCACTACCAGAGGAGTAGGGAAGGACAGAGCCATTAATACGTTTCTGACTTTATGAATGGTCTCAGGTTTTTATCAACATGTTGTTTGGGATTTAGTTAATGGATGAGTAATGTTACACATAACCCATTAACAGAAATACATCGATAGTATGTATGGGTAGTAGTATTGCATCCTTATATGATTGTAAAGACTGTGGAACATGGATCATGCTACTGAGGTGCTTACAGTGTTATGGAAATTGCGTTTTTCCAGCCAGTCACACTCTCCCATATATTTTACATTTAAATTGTAATTAAGCTTTCGCCTCTAATGAATTAAGTTATTCGAACAGGAATAAAAATGACTATAATTCAAATCCCAAAAGAGATCATGGGAGATGATAACTGAAAGATGATATGATATTATATCCCAGTTGAGGGATTAGCAGTGACGCAGTGGATTATGTAACTCAGCGGTTATAGATATGTTAACACTGTTTTACAATCTGCAGAGACCAGTTCGTCAGCCAGCAGCTCTGAGTTCAGTAGGAGACTTCTCAGCACCTACATATGTAAGTTTAGGAAGTGAAGATGTGTATGTTAAAACGTTGTTGTTATAAAGAAAATCAAGAGCTTAATTAAAGGTAGACTTGGCGTTTTAATGTTGCCACGAGCAGCACTGCTGATATTGCGATTAACGCGATGCAAGATTTTGCTGTCACACAGAGTATCTGAGCATGTGCAAAGGTTCGCTTCACGCTGTTACAGGGTGGTTGCTACAGGACCAAAACAGGGGAGAAGTTTAACCTTCACCCTTCAACGCTCTTAGTTGTTGCGGAAATGAACTGCTGCTGTTTACATTGCATCTACGTCATCTCGCTGAGTCTACCTTTAAGTAAAGATACACGCTGTATGTAATCCATTTGTACAGTAGCTATATAAAGGACAGACCTTTGAATTGTTTTGGTCACATTATATAACTTTTCTCCAACACAAACGTCCCCTCAATGACAATAAAGTTGATCCTATATATCTTATATAACTAGATGATTCAAATGTGCAGTTGGAACCAACCAAGCACAGTTTACAAGTGTCCTTGGCTCTGATTCTGAATCTGGTTTGCTTCTCTCTCAGGTAAAGTGTTGGGGAACTTGCAGCTGAATCTTCTCAGTAAATCCAAGGTGTACGAGGACTCTGCTCTGAGTGCCATCTTCCTCCACAACAACTACAACTACATCCTCAAGTCCCTGGAGAAGTAGGCCCCGATATCCCCTTATTATCCCACCAACGTGCCTGCACGACCTCACACACAAACCATTTCCATTGATATCTTTCGAAACTACTAGTAACCCTATTGATATCAGCTACTCAAACATATATATATATAGCCTACAGTAAACACTAACCAACAAACGCATTGCCACGGCGCCAAACACCTTTTCTAATGCAGATGCTCAGGCAAAGAATTGATATACCATAAAGCAAGAATATACTTAGTCAAAGTCACATTTTATTTTAACCATATTACCCTGTGTGTCCGTGTGTCGGTCCCTCCCTCAGGTCTGAGCTGATCCAGTTAGTGACAGTGACTCAGAAGAAGGCTGAGAGTTCATACAGAGAGCTGATAGAACAGCAGAAACAGATATACCAGCGCAGGTAAATACATAATGGGCTGAAGGGCATCTGGGTACACTCTCATTTAGATGTAGCTACAGCATGTTCCTGAGTCACTAGCTAGTCCCTGCACTACGTAAACTATCTCCTGTGATCTTACATAACATACTATTCTGTTGTTTGTCTTGCTTTTCTTTAGCTGGTACAAGGTCACAGAGCATATTACGGACCGGAACATGCCTGCCTTCCAACCAGGAACCAAGGTGTGACTGTTTACTTGATATGCGTATGTACACTGAGTGTACAAAACATGAACAGCTGCTCTTTCCACGATAGACTGAATCCAGGTGAAAGCTATGATTGCCCTTATTGATGTCACTTGTTAAATCCACTTCGATCAGTGTAGATGAAGGGGAGGATAGAGGCTAAAGAAGGATTTATAAGCCTTAAAACAATTGAGACATGGATTGTGTATGTGTGCCAGTCAGAGGGGTATGGTAGTAGCTGCCAGGCACACCGGTTTGTTACAAGAACTGCAACTCTGCTGGGTTTTTCCACGCTCAACAGTTTCCCCATGTGTATCAAGAATGGTCCACCACCCAAAGGACATCCAGCCAACTTGACACATCTCTGGGAAGCATTAGAGTCAACATGGGCCAGCATTCCTGTGGAATGCTTTCAACACCTTGTAGAATCCATGCCCCGAAGAATTGAGGCTGTTTTGAAGACAACTCAATGCAAGGAAGGATGTACACTCGGTGTGTATACAAAGCATACAGCCTTGTTTGCGATGCTTAGCTTGCTGTGCACATTTGCTATTTTATCTGTACATGTGAAGTAAATGGCCTTTCATATGTTCCCTCTAACCAGCTGAAAGACAAAGAGCGTCAGGTGATCAAAGACAAGTTTAAGGTAAGATAACCAACAGCATACAGGTAACACAAAACACATTCAATCCCTACCAATGATATACTGAGGATTCAAGAGTGATGAATTGGATACTTTTTAAATGTGCCAACATATCAGTTAAAATACCTTCAATTTAATCTCAAGCTCCATGAACGTATGGTTTAAACGTATCCTTATGGACTGATCCCTTGCTATCTGTAGGGATTCAACGACGGTCTGGAGGAGCTGTGTAAGATCCAGAAGGTGTGGGCCATCCCAGACAAGGAGCAGAGAGACGCCATCCGCCACGCCCAGAGGAGAGTGGTATCCGAGGCCTACAGGGCCTTCCTACAGAGGTGAGTCTTAAGCACCACCACTACTGTGACATCTGTGTTATTCCTCCTCTCTCTCACATATTGTAAAGGATGGTAACCATTGTAACTTGTAGGAAATGTATTTATTTTCTGGGTTCGTCTTCTGTTAGTCAGAACCTCGCTAAAAGGGTTTCCTTTCTCTCCGTAGCTCAGTTAAGAAGGACGGCTGTAAGTTTACACAAAACATTGTTACTCATGAATGTTGAATTCCTTCACAGATACGCCAACATTTCGTTCACCAAAAATCCTGAGAAATACCACAAGTATCGTCCAGAGCAGGTGGAGGAGATGATCGAGAGGCTTTTTGATACCTCAGCCTAAGCCACGCCCATTGACCACACCCGCAAAGTAACCATACCCCCAACCCTCATAACACTCAGCTCAACCTCCTGGGTCCCCTATGACTTGGGCCTGTTCAGGAGGATGTAACGTTCACATAGAAATGCATTGTGTAGAACAGATATGATTGTCTGTCAGATAAAATAGGGAATTGTGTCATCTCTATTCATTCTATTTACATCTGCAACATTTGGAAAGTTTTACTGAATAAACCCCAGAGCTCCTGCCTCCCCTGAGACACCCATTGCCCTATGGGTGTCTCATACTTTATGCTCTTTTTTATATAGTAAAGTATTTATATGTAATTTTCTTGTTCTCCAATCAATGAGCATCTGAATCTAATAAAGCAAAGTCTGTGATTTGCGATGATGTTGTTATTGTTTTGTTGGTGGTGGGTAATGCAATTACATAACAGCACAGTAGCTACATATAATTGTCCAGTCAGTGTGTTGTGTACTAATAACTAATCTAATTGAAAAGGTATCAGATGTGAATAGAATAGAATTACCAGTTGTCACTTATTGTTGTCATTTATTCCAAATTATGGTTATTCTGGTGAAACTATTAGTTTAATCTTTGAAACCATTTGTTTCAAGGTATTAGCTTAATCTAGAATATATGTTCAGATTGGATGAATACAGCAATAATGCATGACAAGGATTGCGTGGTCGGATCTGTACATTTTATAAGATACTACTCTCCGACCACACCAAATCCTGAAATCATCAAAATGCTAATAATGTCGAGAGATAGCTAATGTTTGGATTGAGTCGACACATCAATTGTAGAACTTGGAGATGGGCATTGGAGAGATAGATGCAATTGGAAGGTTGAGGAGTAGGATTATTGTTGGAAGGTTGAGTAGGATTATTGTTTGAAAGGTAGATGCAATAGGAAGGTTGAGGAGTAGGATTATTGCTGGAAAGTTGAGTAGGATTATTGTTTGAAAGGTCAAAGCAATAGGAAGGCTGAGGAGTAGGATTATTGTTTGAAAGGTCAAAGCAATCGGAAGGTAGAGTAGTAGGATTATTGCTGGAAAAGTAGAAGCAGTAGGAAGGTAGAGGAGTAGGATTATTGTCTGAAAGGTAGATGCAATAGGAAGGTTGAGGAGTAGGATTATTGTCTGAAAGGTAGATGCAACAGGAAGGTATAGGAGTAGGATTATTGCTGGAAACTTGGCCTTATTATTCAGCTCCTCTACATTAATACTAATACCCAGCATTGTTTGCAAGTGTTTCTATTTACGTTTTAGTCATATATCCAGAGCAACATACAATTAGTGCATTCATCTTAAAATAGCTTGGTAAGAGATCACAACACAATCGTATCAAGTACATTCTCCCCCAGCAAAGTATTTATCAGCAAAGTCAGTGCTAGTGGGAAAAGTTATTGTTTTAATTTTTTTAATGTCAGTTCTAGAGGGGAGTTTGTGACAGCAGAGTAGGCAATATCAATGGTCAGTTCAAGAGGTCAATGTCTAATAGATTCCCTAATGAACGATAGAACAGGTTGGATATACAGTGCATTCGGAAAGTATTCAGACTAGAGGTCGACCGATTATTCGGAATGGCTGATTAATTAAGGTCGATTTCAAGTTTTCATAACAATCGTAATCAGCATTTTTGGGCACCGATTATGGCTGATTACATTGCACCCCACGAGGAGACTACGTGGCAGGCTGACTAGCTGTTATGCGAGTGCAGCAAGGAGCCAAGGTAAGGTGCTAGCTAGAATTAAACTTATCTTATAAAAAACAATCAATCTTAACATAATCACTGGTTAACTACACATGGTTGATGATATTACTAGTTTATCTAGCTTGTCCTGTGTTGCATATAATCGATGCGGTGCCTGTTGATTTATCGTTGAATCACAGCCTTCTTCGCCAAACGGGTGATTTAACAAGCGCATTCGTGAAAAAAGCACTGTTGTTGCACCAATGTGTACCTAACCATAATTTATTTATTTCACCTTTATTTAACCAGGTAGGCAAGTTGAGAACAAGTTCTCATTTACAATTGCGACCTGGCCAAGATAAAGCAAAGCAGTTCGACAGATACAACGACACAGAGTTACACATGGAGTAAAACAAACATACAGTCAATAATACAGTATAAACAAGTCTATATACAATGTGAGCAAATGAGGTGAGAAGGGAGGTAAAGGCAAAAAAGGCCATGGTGGCAAAGTAAATACAATATAGCAAGTAAAACACTGGAATGGTAGTTTTGCAATGGAAGAATGTGCAAAGTAGAAATAAAAATAATGGGGTGCAAAGGAGCAAAATAAATAAATTAATTAAATACAGTTGGGAAAGAGGTAGTTGTTTGGGCTAAATTATAGGTGGGCTATGTACAGGTGCAGTAAACATCAATGCCTTTCTTAAAATCAATACACAAGTATATATTTTTAAACCTGCATATTTAGTTAATATTGCCTGCTAACATGAATTTCTTTTAACTAGGGAAATTTTGTCACTTCTCTTGCGTTTTGTGCAAGCAGTCGGGGTATATGCAGCAGTTTGGGCTGCCTGGCTCGTTGCGAACTGTGTGAAGACCATTTCTTCCTAACAAAGGCCGTAATTAATTTGCCAGAATTTTACATAATTATAACATAACATTGAAGGTTGTGCAGCAATATTTAGACTTATGGATGCCACCTGTTAGATAAAATACGGAACGGTTCCGTATTTCACTGAAAGAATAAACGTTTTGTTTTCGAAATTATAGTTTCCGAATTTGACCATATTAATGACCTATGGCTCGTATTTCTGTGTGTTATTATATTATAATTATGTCTATGATTTGATAGAGCAGTCTGACTGAGCGGTGGTAGGCAGCAGCAGGCTCGAAAGCATTCATTCAATCAGCACTTTCCTGCATTTGCCAGCAGCTCTTCGCTGTGCTTCAAGCATTGCGCTGTTCATTACTTCAAGCCTATCAACTCCCGAGATTAGGCTGTCAATACTAAAGTACCTATTAGAACATCCAATAGTCAAAGGTATATGAAATGAAAATGGTATAGAAAGAAATAGTCATAATAACTACAACCTAAAACTTCTTACCTGGGAATATTGAAGACTCATGTTAAAAGGAACCACCAGCTTTCATATGTTCTGAGCAAGGAACTTAAACGTTAGCTTTATTACATGGCACATATTGCACTTTTACTTTCTTCTCCAACACTTTGTTTTTGCATTATTTATACCAAATTGAACATGTTTCATCATTTATTTGAGCCTAAATTGATTTTATTGATGTAATATATTAAGTTAAAGTAAGTGTTCATTCAGTATTGTTGTAATTGTCATTATTACAAAATATATATATAAAAATCGTCCGATCAATCGGTATCGGCTTTTTTCGGTCCTCCAATAATCGGTATCGGTATCGGCGTTGAAAAATCATAATCGGCCGACCTCTAATTCAGACCCCTTGACTTTTTCCAGCCTTATTGTAAAATGTATGAAAAAAAATCCTCATCAATCTACACACCATACAGTACCTCATAATGACAAAGCAAAAACTTTTTTTTTTACATTTTTGCAAATGTATTAAATGAAGTGAAAAACCTTATTTACATACATACGTATTCAGACCCTTTGCTATGAGACTCGAAATTGAGCTCAGGTGCATCCTATGTGCCTGGCAGCTACTACCATACCCCTATTTACACCTTGATTGGAGTCCACCTGTGGTAAATTCGATTAATTGGACATGATTTGGAAAGGCACACACCTGTCTATATAAGGTCACACACATGACAGTGCATGTTAAAGAAAAAAACATGCCATTAGGTCGAAGGAATTGTCCGTAGACCTACGAGACACAGATCTGGGGAAAGGTACCAAAAAATGTCTGCAGCATTGAATGTCCCCAAGAACACAGTGGCCTCCATCATTCTTAAATGGAAGAAGTTTGGAACAACCAAGACTCTTCTTAGAGCTGGCCACATGGCCAAATGGAGCAATTGGGGGAGAAGGGCTCTGATCAGGGAGGTGACCAAGAGCCCGATGGTCACTCTGACAGAGCTCCAGAGTTCCTCTGTGGAGATGGGAGAACTTTCCAGAAGGACAACCATCTCTGCAGCACTTCACCAATCAGGCCTTTATGGTAGAGTGACCAGATGGAAGTCACTTCTCAGTAAAAGGCACATGACAGCACTCTTGGAGTTTGCAAAAGGCACCAAAAGGCCTCTCAGACCATGAGAAACAATATTCTCTGGTCTGATGAAACCAAGATTGAACACTTGGGCCTGAATGCCAAGCGTCACGTCTGGAGGAAACCTGGCACCGTCCCTACGGTGAAGCATGTTGGTGGCAGCATCATGCTGTGGGGATGTTTTTCAGGGACTGGGAGTCTAGTCAGGATTGAGGGAAAGATTCATTAAAGTACAGAGAGATCCTTGATGAAAACATGCTCAGGAGTGCTCGGGACCTCAGACTGGGGCGAAGGTTTACCTTCCAACAGGACAACGATCCTAAGCACACAGCCAAGACAACGCAGGAGTGGCTTTGGGACAAGTCTCTGAATGTCTTTGAGTGGCCCAGCCAGAGCCCGGACTTGAACCCGATCTAACATCTTTGGAGAGACCTGACAATAGCTGTGCAGTAACGCTCCCCATCCAACCTGACAGAGCTTGAGAGAATCTGCAGAGAAGAATGGTGAAACGTCCCGAATACAGGTGTGCCAAGCTTATAGAGTCATACCCAAGAAGACTCGAGGCTGTAATCGCTGCCAAAAGTGTGCCAAAAACGTACGGAGTAAAGTGTCTGAATACTTATATAAATCTTTTATTCAAGTTTTATATTTTTAATACATTTGCTAAAGTTTCTAAAAATCAGTTTTTGCTTTGTCATTATGTGTAGATTGATGAGGGGGAAAAAAACAATTTAATCAATTTTAGAATAAGGTTGTAACATATATATATATTTTTAAGTCAAGGTGTCTGACTACATTCCGAATGCACTGTAAATAACAGCTATGCACTTGATGTCCCACATTTATATTTGACATTGTTTTACATATTGAAGCCAACCAGAGCATGGATGTGTTTTTAAATTGGGTCTTGATTGAAGAGTTTTCCATTTAGAAAGGGAGCATCTTGTTCTAAAAATCCTAAAAAAATGATGCACTGATTGAAGCATTTCATTAGAAGTTGCCTTGGAAACTAATACTGTGCAGAAGTATAGAGATTCTATCTCTCTATCCCCACATTTGTGATTAATTATAGGTTTTCTAAGGTGCCAACAACAGAATGTTTCAGTGATTAGATTTTTGTTAAAGGTGCATTTCACACCAAGTTCTTCTGACTCTTCTTTTTACAGAAAGCACAGATGTACACTACATGACAAAAAGTATGTGGACCCCTGCTCGTCAAACATCTAATTCCAAAAGCATGGGCATTAATATGGAGTTGGAACCCCCTTTGCTGCTATGACAGTCTCCAGTCTTATGGGAAGGCTTTCATCTAGATGTTGGAACATTGCTGCAGGGACTTGCTTCCATTTAAGCTACAAGAGTATTAGTGAGGTCGGGCACTGATGTTGGGCGTTTAGGCCTGGCTCACAGTCAGCACTCCAATTTATCCTAAAGGCCTTCCCCAAGCTGTTGCTACAAAGTTGGAAGCACAGAATTGTCTAGAATGTCATTGTATGCTGCAGCGTTAAGATTTCCCTTCACTGGAACTAAGGGGCCTAGCACAAACCATGAAAGCAGCTCCAGACAATTATTCCTCCTCCACCAACCTTTACAGTTGGCACTATGCATTCGGGCAGGTAGCGTTCTCCTGGCATCAAACCCAGATCTGTCCGTCAGATTCATCATTCCAGAGAAGGCGTTTGCACTGCTCCAGAGTCCAATGGTGGCGAGCTTTACACCCCTCCAGTCAATGCTTGGCATTGTGCATGGTGATCTTAGGTTTGTGTGTGGCTGCTATGCCATGGAAACACGTTTCATGAAGCTCCAGACAAACAGTTGTTGTGCTGAAGTTGCTTATAGAGGCAGTTTGGAACTTGGTAGTGAGTGTTGCAACCAAGTATAGATATTTTTGCGCAATAAGTGCTTCAGCATTCGGTGGTCCCGCTCTGTGAGATTGTGGGGCCTACCACATCGGCTGAGCCACTGTTACTCCTAGACGTTTCCACTTCACAATAAAAGCACTTACAGTTGACCGGGGCAGCTCTATCAGGGCAGAAATTTGACGAACTGACTTGTTGGAAAGGTGGCATCCTATGGCGGTACCACATTGAAAGTCACTGAGCTCTTCAGTAAGGCCATTCTACTGCCAATGTTTGTCTATGGAGATTGCATGGTGGTGTGCCTGATTTTAAACACCTGTCAGCAATGGGTGTGCATGAAATAGCCAAATTCACTAATTTGAAGGAGTGTCCACATACATTTGTGTATATATAGTGTAGAAATGTAGAGGTGGCGGCACAGCATAAAGGACTCAACCTATTTTGGGTGTTCTTGTCATTGTTCTCCCACTAGGCATTTGGTCCTGTCCGGACCGGCTGTCTTTATTATTATTATTTTTTGGTGCCTTCATTTCGGACTGGACCAAATCTGAACCAATCATAGACGTCTATATTTGGTTCTGATTTGGTCTTTGGCCTTGATTTGACCCCAAAAAATGATGAACTTTGAACTTGTTTACCCAGCATGCTTTGCAAGTGTTTTTTTCCGACATTTACATTTTGGTCATACAGCAGCCACTCTTATCCATATCGACTGACAATCAGTGCATTCAACCAACGCAGACAAAATAACAACATATACAGTCATAGCAAGATAATAAAAAAATCTGTAATCTTTACTAAGATTATTATTGTAGTTAAAGTAGTCTGTTGGTTAATTCCAGTTTTAAAGCTTATGAGAAATCTAACAAGTGCATGTGACAGATGGGAGCAATTATAAATATTCTGTTGCACTCTTCATTTGGCTCCTCTTTCCTATATTAAGAGACTTGAAAAATTATTATTGTGATATAATATTTACTTTATTGAGAATGTATGTGCAGTTGAATTTTGTCCATTAAATCAATGACCGAAAAATACAAATATTTGACGAGGTATTTTCAACTTCTGTATAAGACATCTCTTCGATGTCCGGAAAATATGTATTTTCAACAGACATTTAAGACGCATTTTCGACGTCCGTATAAGACATATTTTCAATGTCCGGAAAAAACGTATTTTTGATGTCTGGATAAGACGTCTTCTAGCCTTTCAATCAGCGCCTGAAATGCACGATGTCAACGTCTGGAAAATATTTATGTTCAACGTTATTTAGGGCTCTCTAATTCAGAGACTAAAGTGTGCCTCATCTGACCCATTTTACAGAGGGCACTACTACTCTGAGATTATTTTGCGAATATGGGCCCTGATCACGGCTCCTCTATCAGACCCTATTAGGATAATCAGGCCAAGGGGGGCCTGACACTGAAGGTAGGTAGAACCCTCCGTTAATTCCCTTCTGAGGCACAACACTCCATTCACTACCCCTGTCTGAAACAAAGGCTGAATCCTACATGGCGCCCTATTACCTACAAAGGGCCCATAAGGCTCTGGTCAAAAGTAGTGCACTAGGGAATAGGGTGCGATTTGGACATAGTCAGAACCCTCAGTTCACTACCCCCCTCTATGATGGAGAATGGAGAGACCTGGGTATAATGAGTCTCAGCAGGATGTCCTGTCTTTATCATGCAATTGTTCTACAACAACACAACTCTCCATTATGCCTTATTGTGTTATCAGAATCATTCCTAACTCAATGTACCATTATTAGGTCTCTTCACCTTCTTTGAACACATCAGCAGGCTACTGGAGAGAGCTGAACAACATCCATGCTCACAACACACACATGCTGTAAAGATGTAAGCTCATGCATGCAAAAACTCTAAACACGCTGATCAACTCACATCATTATTCATTACGCAATGGCACCCTATTGACGACTAAATTGGGTACGGCTTGATACTTGCAACAGCAGTACTTTTCTGAAAGTGTCTTCAATCAGATGAAATGTACGCAATGAGGAAAATCTTGAGACAACAATGACAACAACAACAAAAACACGTGAAAGAGCAGAAGTCGAGCCGGAATCTGTCCCAACAATAAGTCAAAGGTCTCAACTTATAATCAAAGGTAACACCAGCCCTGCTCCTGGAAGTAAACACTCCATAAACACAATTACTGGTACTTTTTTTGAGACTCTTCTATTAGACAAAAAGTCTTATTCCTCATTGTAACTCCTGGAAACAAGTGACAATGACTCAGCTTGTTGATGGATTCTGGAGAAGGTCATTCCTGTCATACTGGTAACTACATTACCATGCTGAGAAACGGAATCAACAAGGCTTTAATTGGTGAACTCAGGAAGACTACTAAACTGTGTGAATAAGAAGGGTGAAGCTTCACAAAGTGAACATACAGAAAGAAAGGAACTTTGGTGACCCCTTATTCTTCAGACTCCAGGCAGACTCAAGTCAAGTTAAATACTTCTGGTTATAACCTTCCAAACTTTTAAAAGTAGATTTGTAGATAAACATCTCACTGCATGAAAGCAGTTTCTGGGTGAAATTCGAACTGCTATACTCACAAGGTCCTGAGTAGGATTTTCCCATGTGAGTGTGTGGATTCCTGCGCACTCCTGCGCATCCAAGAACACTTGTGTGATACGGATATTTCTGGGATAGGAAATTCCTGATTATGCATTAAAAAGTTTATAGACATTTCCAGACTGTGCATGTCACGTAAACTCTCAACGGCTGCAGGTGCATGCCTCTACTTCTTCATGTGTTGGAAGAGAAGCCCAGTGAACAGCCAACACTCTGTGTCTCCTTATTTATCCTGTTTTCAGCTTTGTAACATTTATAAGCATTGATTCGTTTTCAAAATCTATAGACAACATGTATATCTAAACTTTTCTGGTCCTTTTTATGTATAATTTAAGTGTTTTGACCGAGTGAAAAATGTGTGACATTTTCCAATTTATATGATTGTAGCCAAGCTAAGCTAGCTAACTTTGTTTGTAAATTAATGAAAACAAGATGGCGTCTCAGATGTTTTTATTTTTATTTTTCTATTATAAACAGAAGATGCTGGAGGGAAAAAGTATCTATATCCACAGTAAAACAAGTCCTATATCGACATAACCTGAAAGGCCACTCAGCAAGGAAGAAGCCACTGCTCCAAAACAGACATAAAAAAGCCAGACTATCATTTGTAACTGCACATGAGCACAAAAATTTTATTTTTTGGAGAAATGTCCTCTGGTCTGATGAAACAAAAATAGAACTGCCATAATGACCATCATTATGTTTGGAGGAAAAAGGGGGAGGCTTGCAAGTCGAAGAACACCATCCCAACCATGAAGCACGTGGGTGGCAGCATCATGTTGTGTGGGTGTTTTGCTGCAGGAGGGACTGGTGCACTTCACAAAATAGATGGCATCATGAGGCAGGAAAATGATGTGGATATATTGAAGCAACATCTCAAGACATCTGTCAGGAAGTTAAAGCTTGGTCGCAAATTGGTCTTCCAAATGGACAATGACCCCAAGCATACTTCCAAAGTTGTGGCGAAATGGCTTAAGGACAACAAAGTAAGGTATTGGATTGGCCATCACAAAGCCCTGACCTCAATCCCATAGAACATTTGAGGGCAGAACTGAAAAAGCGTGTGCGAACAAGGAGGCCTACAAACCTGACTCAGTTACACCAGCTCTGTCAGGAGGAATGGGCCTTGTACAAGATCTTCAGTTTCTTGGCAATTTCTAACATGGAATAGCCTTAATTTCTCAGAACAAGAATAGACTGACGAGTTTCAGAAGAAAGCTATTTGTTTCTTGCCATTTTGAGCCTGTAATCGAACCCACAAAATACTGATGCTCCAGATACTCAACTTCTTTAATCAGCACAACAGTTTTTAGCTGTGCTAACATAATTGCAAAAGGGGTTTCTTTAAAAAATATATATATTTTATTTTTGCAATTTCCAATTAAGAACATTCAAAACAAAAGTGAAAAGATATTGTCCCTTGAGAGTCACCCTAATAACGTTTCGTAGTTGTAGGTAGCTAAAGAAGTCCCTGTTAGGCAAGTGGTATTTCTGTTTCAGCTGATCAAAATATATAAGAACTCCCTCCTCGTAACAATGTTCCAGAAGAGTGATCCCCTTATCAGACCATGGTTTAAAGTTACTATTCTGGAAAAACATAGGGATCAATCTATTGTTCTATAAAGGGGTTTTAGGGGAAAGGAATCCCTCTCGTCCAAACAGCTCATTCAGTTTGCACCAAGCCAGGACAGAATGTATGATGTGATGGTTTTTATAGATTTTCTGTCCCATTTGTAAAACAATTCTGCCCCAGTGTCATCATTTACCTCAAGCTTTTCAATGTTCAACCATGAGGGAGAGGGACCATTGTCAAACCTCTGAGCCAGAAACCTAGACTGTGCAGCCCAGTAGTACATTCTAAAATTGGGGAGGTTTAAGCCCCCTTGACTGTAATCAAGGGTCAGTTTATCCAGGCCAACCCTAGGGGTTTTGCCGTGCCAGATAAACCGTCTGGTCAGTTTGTCGAGAAAGGAAAAAAATGCTGCGGGAACAGGGATAGGGAGAGATTGAAACAGATATAGAAATCTGGGCAGGACATTCATTTTAATTACATTGATTCTACCCAGTAGAGTGAGAGGTAAGTCCATCCATTTACAAAGGTCAACCTCCACCTTTTGCAACAAACTGGCCAGATTGAGTTTATAGAGGTTTTTCAGATTACCATCCACCATTATGCCCAAATATGTGAAGCCCATAGGCGACCATCTAAAAGGAAACTTGTGCTTGATGGTATGATGGTCAAAGACAGACAACGGTAAGATTTCGCTTTTATCAAAATTGACCTTATATCCAGAGAAAGAACTATAACACTGTAGTAGGATCTGCAAGTGAGAGAGAGTTTGTTCTGGGTTTGTTAGAAATAAGATAAGGACATCCGCAAAGAGTGATAATTTATGGGTATGGGGGTCCACCTCAAAGCCATGTATGTCAGGGCACGTTCTAATAGCCTCAGCCAACGGTTCGAGGGCGAGGGCAAAGAGGCGGGGGCTAATTGGGCAACCTTGTCTGTTCCCCCTATAAAGAGGGAAAGAGGAGGAAGTAATCCCATTGGTAGCAATCCTAGTTTTAGGAGATTTGTAGAGTGATTTTATCACATTTACAAACACTGTGCCTAAACCAAACTTTTCCAAGACGCGAAAGAGGTACGGCCATTCAACCCTATCAAAGGCCTTTTCAGCGTAGAGGGAGACTGACACACTAGGTATTTTGTTTTTGTTAGCAAGGTGAATTATATCAAAGAACCTTCTGAGATTATTGGAGGACAATCTATTAATTATGAAGCCAGTCTGATCTGGGTTGACCAACAGGGGAAGACATGACTCCAGTCTCTTAGATAGCATCTTGGTGACCAGTTTACAATCTGTGTTAAGGAGAGAGATTGGTCTATAGGAGGCGCACTTTAGCGGGTTTTTCCCTTTATTGTGGATGACAGTAATCACTGCTTGTGAGATGGGCTCTGGAAAGCAGTTGTCTTCTCTGGCTTTTTTAAGTACCTCCATAAGGTAGGGGACCAACAGCTCCCTAAATGCTTTATAGAACTCTGGAGGGAAGCCATCCTCCCCAGGAGATTTATTAGAAGGTAAGGATTTAATGGCCTCCAACAATTCAGGAACTGAGAAGTGTTCACTCGGGCACTCCCTGACAGGCATGAGAGGTTGAGAGAGGAGAGAAAGGAGTCGATCTCTGATAGATCATCGCTTGATTGGGAAGTGTAGAGGTATTCATAGTATTTCTTAAAAGTATTATTAATTTCAGTAGGGTCGAAAGATATCTCATTAGTAAGAGTTTCTATGGGATTAATTGTCCTCTTACTTTCCTCTGCTTTCAGTTGTCATGCCAATACTTTGTGAGCTTTCTCTCCAAGCTCGTAATAACACTGTTTTGATTTAGTGATGGCCCTCTCAGCTTGATATGTGTTCAGAATATTATATTTAAGTTTTTTATTTACCAAAATTTTGTATAGATCTTTAGTCGGGCCTCTTTGGTAAGTTTTCTCCAGCTCTGAGATTTCAGATTCAAGGGCACTCAGTTCCGCACCGTGTTTTCTCTTCAGCCCTTTAGTATAGGAAATAATCTGTCCCCTCAGATAGGCCTTCAATGTGTCCCAAAGAATGAAGCTGTCAGGAGCAGAGGGTTTGTTTGTCAAAGTAAAAATATAGATCTTCTCTTTGATGAATGCACAAAATTCAGGTTGCTTTAGGAGTGTAGAATTTAGTCTCCATCTATATGCTCCATTTACCTTGGTAGGAATGGAGATTGATAATACCAGAGGAGAATGGTCACTAAGCAATCTGGGGAGATACTCGACATCTAACACTCTATGAAACAGTTCTGTCGAAAGTAAAAAGTTATCTATGCGTGTGTGTGTCTTGTGTGGGTGTGAATAAAAAAGAGTAGTCCCTATCCTGTGGGTGCAACTGTCTCCAGATGTCTAGTAAATTGAGATCTTTCATGAATGACATGGTGAGCTTGCCGGCTTTGGTAAGAAGTGAGGGTTTATCAGAAGACCTATCAAGAACTGTATCTAAGCGAAAATTAACATCTCCTCCAACCAGTTGCCATCCTGGTGGTGCTTGAGCGACCTGAAGGAAGACATTCGGAATAAACATATGGTCATTGAAGTTAGGAGCATAAATATTCAATAGGGTCCAAGACTCTGAAAACATATGCCCCTGCACCAAAACAAACCTGCCAAAGGGATCAGAGATGGTGTTGTTGATGCAGAAGGGGATGTGTCTACTTATCAAAATTGCAGTTCCTCTTGCTTTGGAGTTAAAAGAGGATGCAAAAACGTGTCCTACCCATTCCCTCTTCAATTTCTTGTGTTCACTGGCTGTAGATGTGTTTCTTGTAAAAACACAATGTCAGCCTTTAATTTCTTAAGGTATGTATAGACTCTTTTCCTTTTAATCGGGCTGTTAAGATCTTTATGTTGAATGTGAAATATTTTAGTGGATTAAGCATAGGTTGGGTTTCAAATTTGTAACTGAATGGAAATCTATCATATGCAGATAATTAGGAAATGTTTCAACTTTGGTTTGAGCACAAAAGTGACCTGTGTGTCTCTTTAGGAAGGAAACAATAAACATAGAAAAAAGGAAGTCAGACGATTGTCAGACTAAAACAACAATCCCAACAATCAAACATGAATACACTTGTAGAGATACGTTGCTGCTCGCTTTCCATCTTGCTCTTACTAGCTAAACCTTGGTGTAAACTAAAACCTGCAAGCTCTCTAAGTTGAAAACAAACGTTGTGAATAG
Source organism: Oncorhynchus nerka (assembly GCF_034236695.1). Lineage (NCBI taxonomy): Eukaryota > Metazoa > Chordata > Actinopteri > Salmoniformes > Salmonidae > Oncorhynchus > Oncorhynchus nerka. The sequence goes on from NC_088423.1 coordinate 19,720,146, forward strand.
ATATTTATGGCTGAATATTTACTGCCCACGGTAAGGGCTGCTTGAGTCTCTTTTCGGAAGATTAACATAAATGAGGGGGAAAGCAGTGGGCCTAAACCCACTTATTGCTTCGCCCAGTGGATATGGACTAAACCAAAATATACTCTCCTGTAAATGTAATAGAACTCACCCCGGAAAGATACGGTTAGTTGAATATGTACAAATCAATTATAGTGACCGGGAGATACCAGCAGTTCAGTAAGAGAAAAAAAACTAACTGCATTTTATCCCCCAGAGAGACCGTCCTGGCTCAGACGTTGCTCAGTTCTTTGAGAATAGTGTGCACTTGAAGAGATGGCTTCGGCCTTTGTACTGAACTTTCATCCGCGCAGGGTGGATGAGGTAGCCGGTGATGTTCTTCTCCTTCAGTGCATTGGCGGCAGGTCTGAAATGCTTGCGAAGTCTGGCGAGATCCGCGCTCATATCTGGGAAAGGCTGACCCTCTTTCCATCGATGGTGATGTCCCCTTTGGCTCTTGCGAGTTGCAGTATCTTCTCTCTGTCTTGGAAACGGAAGAACCTGATCAGGACGGCTCGTGGGGGCTCATCTGGCCGGGGTTTCGGCGCTGATGTTCTTTGGGCGCATTCGATTTCCAGCGGCTTGGTGAAGTTGATTATGCCTAGGACCTCCGGGATCCATTGAGTCAAGAAACGGACCAGGTCACGGCCCTCGCTGTCCTCTTTCAATGCCACCACACGGATATTACTACGTCTACTCTGGTTCTCCATCTGATCTACCTTGTTTTTGAGGTAGGCATTGTCCTTTTGCAGTTGTATCAAGACCTGGTCATGTCGAGCGATGGTATCTTCAACTGTGCTAATGCGCAACTCTGCCTCAGTCATTCTCAAAAGGAGATCATTCATGGAGGATTTCAGGTCGTCAATGGAAGAATGGAGTTCAGCCGATTTCTTATCAATTTTCATAGAAAGACCTCTGTTACCATCCTGAATTTCCCGGAGGAGAGTAGCCAGCATGTCGGCAGGCTCGCAAGAGGCTGCTGAGAGCAACAGTCTGGAACTGTTGTCTGAGTTATGAGGGCTAATGCTAATCTTGCTAGCTGTAGCGTTATCGTTATCTTGGGAATCAACAACGTTTTGGTCATCCTTCTTGCCTCTCGGTCGGAGGTCCATGGCTCTTTGGGAAGGTAAGTACTTGACAATTTATCAGCCGATGTTAGAATATTGTTTCAACATTGTTATTTAGGTAAAAATAGAATAACTTTGAAGAGCTCGGTTTGTCAACGTCTGCTCAGCTCCGCGGCATCATGTGCTCCCCCGCAAAAGGGGTTTCTAATGATCAATTAGCCTTTTAAAATTATAAACTTGGATTAGCAAACACAATTTGCCATTGGAACACAGGAGTGATGGTTGCTGATAATGGGCCTCTGTACGCTTATGTAGATATTCCATTAAAAATCAGCCGTTTCCAGCCACAATACAACACTACCAATGTCGACACTGTATTTCTCATCAATTTGATGTTATTTTAATGGACAATTTTTTCAATGTTCTTTCCAAAACAAGGACATTTCTATGTGATCCCAAACTTTTCAATGGTAGTGTATGTATATCTATTTTACAAATCATGGCTCATATTAAGTGAATTTACACATGTACATATGAACAACACGCTAATGATATCTATTTTAGAAGTTTACTTTTTATTACATTTGTATCTAATGGCCACATGCTAATTGCTAACAGCTAATGTTCTATAGCTCAGCACTTGGCGTTATCTAGTCTGCCATTTCGCCCTTCTAGCTAGCTACTTTTAGCAGGCTACTTTTTAACCACTAAATACACATTCACTCTATGTATACAGTGCTAATTGTACACACACATTATAGAAGAGAATAGAAGAGAACTGTGTATTAAATGTAACAAAAACCCATGAATAGCTAGCTAGCTATCTAGAAATATCACTAAAAGAGCAAAGAACCCTTTTGTGAATGGCAAATAACCCTTGAAGAGCTCAAATTGTTATTTTAGTCATTATGGTTCCACATAGAACCATCACCCTTCCCAAAGAACCCTTGAGGAACCCTTATTTTTAGGCTCGTTCATATTCCTCTGTCTGAGATATTTTTTGTATGTATTATGTATTACCATAAGTTCCTTCCAAGGCAGCAGCTACTCTTCCTGTGGTCCGAACAAGATCAAGGCAATTACATCAAACACACTCTCACACACACACACACACACACACACACACACACACACAAACAACAGTACATCATTCAACATATTATTACACCACTACATCATTATAATATACGTGTCTGTAGATTGCGTGTGTGTGCTTATGCGTGTGTATGTATGCCTGTGTGTGTGTGTCTTCACTGTCCATGTTGTTCCATAAGGTGTAGTTTTATCTGATTTAAATCTGATTTTACTGCTTCCTTGAGTTACTTAATGTGGAATAGACTTCCATGTAGTCATGGCTTTATGTAGTACTGTGTGTTTTCTAGCCTCTCTTTTAGACTCAGGGATTGTGAAGAGACCCCTGGTGGCATGTCTTGTCGGGTATGCATGGGTTTGCATGGATGTCTGAGCTGTGTGCTGGTCGTTTGAACAGACAGCTACTCAACATGTCAATACCTCTCACAAAGACAAGTTGGGATGCAGTCAATCTCTCTACTTTGAGCCAGGAGAGATTGACATACATGTATACCCCCCATTCAACCCATGTAAGCAGGTAAACGCCACATTTGAAATTTCAAGAAAGTGTTTTCAGAAGATTTAGGCAGAGTACTGGCAAGAGTCACCAAGCTTGGCCCAGGACTAGCTTCCATGGGGGTTACTTTAGTTTCAGGCCCTGCTTAGCCTAAATGCAAATACTATTACTTGCTTTCTCATGCTCTACTGAAATTCATTCAAGAAGTGATTAAGTGGATTTGTGTGTTTTATTCAAGGAACTAATATATATTTTAGTGTAGCAATGTTGTGGGGTGCTGGAAAAAACCTTATAGTGGTGCTTGCATTTTATTTCTGAAAAAGTGTAGTAAACCTAATGTGTGATATTAATAGTAATACAAATAATTAACAGTAATTAATTAATTAATCATTCACCGTAATTCATTTAATAATGAATTGTGATTTTAATATACCAGTGACAGCCACTAAGGCAAGCTAGCAATGACTAGCATTAGTATTCAATGTGGCGGACATTGGCATTGGCTGCACGGAGTCGCATTAACAGAAATCCCATGTTTGAACACTGGAATGTCATTGATACGATGATAGAAGTCCTCCTTATTTATTCAAATGATTTTTCAATTTGAGTGCAATTATTTCTTTATATCCTAAATTTCCCAATCTGAACATCTAACATGAGTGGGGTAGGTGTGGCTTCATGACAATGATCAGTGATCGTGACAATGATCTCAAGCAGTGGCGCGTATTAGTGGGTGCCAAGGGAAGCCAGGCTTCCCCCAAAAATGTACCAAGAAAAAAAGAAAAAAACATCTAAAATAATTTAGCTATCATCTCTCTGTTTCAAAATATTTCTTCAGTTTACAAGAGGCTGAATGTCTCTCACCGGAGAAAGCATCAGAGCGAAACAACGACCCTCTGGCTCAGTACTCTCAGTGCACAAACCATTTAGGAACACCTTCCTAAATATTATATTGAGTTGCACCTCCTTTTGCCCTCAGAACAGCCTCAATTCGTCAGGGCATGGACTCTACAAGGTGTCAAAAGTGTACCACAGGGATACTGGCCAAGTTGACTCCAATGCTTCCCACAGTTGTGTCAAGCTGGCTCTTTGTCCTTTGGGTGGTGGACCATTCTTGATACACATGGGAAACTGTTGAGCTTTAAAATATCCAGCAGCATTGCAATTTTTGACACATTCAAATCGGTGAGCCTAACAACCATACCATGTTCAATTGCACTTAAATATTTTGTCTTGCACATTCACACTCTGAATGGCACACACAATCATGTCTCAATTGTCTCAAGGCTTACAAATCCTTCTTTAACCTGTCCCCTTCCCTTCATCTACACTGATTGAAGTAGATTTAACAGGTGACATCAATAAGGGATCATAGCTTTCACCTGGTCAGTCTATGTCATGAAAAGAGCAGGTGTTCCTAATGTTTTGTACAGTCAGTGTATATGTAGCCCATGTATCTGATGCTGTCTGGCCTAAAAGTGTATGGCATTGTTGCCGCCCATAGCACTGAATTCAATAGCAAGGGAAGCGAGCGAGCATTTGGCGTTCCTCGATAAAAATAATCTAAAATAATTGCTAAACGGGGTTGAGCTCAAATAAGTGAGGTCAACTGTGAATGGTCCTGGCTCACCCAAAACAAGTGTCAAGGGAAGCCAGAATCCCTCCTGAGATGTGTGCAAACCTGGTGGCCAACTACAAGAAACATCTGACCTCTGTGATTGCCAACAAGGGTTTTTGCCACCAAGTACTAAGTCATGTTTTGCAGACTAGTCAAATACGTATTTCCCTCAATAAAATGGAAATCAATTTATAACATTTTTGACATGCGTTTTTGTGGATTTTGTTGTTGTTGTTCTGTCTCACACTATTCAAATAAACCTACCATTAAAATTATAGAGGGATAATTTCTTTGTCAGTGGGCAAACGTACAAAATCAGCAGGGGATCAAATACTTTTTTCCCTCACTGTATGTGAGAATGCTGTTCATTGACTACAGCTCAGCGTTCAACTCCATAGTGCCCACAAAGCTCATCATTAAGCTAAGGACCCTGGGACTAAACATCTCCCTCTGCAACTGGATCCTTGTACTTCCTAATGGGCCCTCCCCAGGTGGTAAGGGTCTGATCCTCAACACTGGGGCCCCTCAAGGGTGCATGCTTAGACCCCTCCTGTACTCCCTGTTCACCGATGACTGCGTGGCCAAGCACAACTCCAACATGTGACAAATACAATTTGATTTGATTGATCCCCAGCTTTGCAGCCAGTCCGGTCCTCCATGAAGGCGTCCAACAGCGACACAACAGTGAGAATTGGGTTCTCGATCCATCCCAGCGGAGCTAGCTGGTAAATCAAGCTCTTGCCGAATCCAGTCGCCCTGAGAAAAGCCTTCAATGCAGTTATTTGCTATTCATTAAATGAAGTTATGCCCTCCAGTTCTGCTATAACTGCTTCTGTAGCAACCAACCTCCTCAAGAGCGGTCATGTCATTGATATGCCCTTCTCGTTGTCACCATGAACTAAACCACGCCCTCAGATTATCATAGGATGGTGATTAGTCCGGCCATACGGTGGAGGGAGAGGGCGGGGCTCAAATGGTTTGAATATGGTCGTGGCCAGTCTGTATCTGTATAGAGAAACAGAATGTAAGCTCGCAAGATCAGGATGGTTCGTACGAGGCTACAGTACATGAGACACGGCCAAAACATCGGCTATGCGGGTGTCTATCACCGGTTAGCGTTTGATCTGATTGAATTTAGGCCTAAATACAACTGGTTACAACATTGTAACTAAATAGTGACCATCTAATTAATGGTCACTATTCCTTGCTCTTTAATATCCCAATACTTACACAGATATAATTTAAGATTCAGTGCTGGCAGTGAACAGGTAATGCAAAAAACTGACCACATTACCTGGAATATGACATCCACTGTCACTGGTAGCCAAAAATAAACTGAAATCCAGCTCCCAATAGTCCACGCCTCCAACTCTTCTGATAGATACGCTGCCGCAGCTACATTGCACCCCCCGCTATGCAATGTGAATGTGCATGAGGTATTGAAAGCAATTTAAAAGCTTTCATTCAGTAAAAAAATTGAATGTACTGTATCTGTCAAATTCGTTATTTAATTTCAGACAAATTGAATAGAATAGGTTGAATGAACCAAAGCGTAATTTTGGATCATACTAATCAGAAAACACTTAGATGAACAACAGTGCCGTCCCACTTTTTACAGTGCAGCCAAATGGCAGCTGTGCCACTTGGTTGGCTGTAAAGCAGAGGGATGGGGCAATATTGCTGATTGTACCTTTAATTATAACCATATTAAGGAGGTCATATTTCCATTGTTGCAGAGGACGCCGAGGACAATGTGTATGACATAACAGGAGTACAGTCACAGTGATTTGTCTCTGTATTCTTCTGGTCCTCTGTTTTCTCTCCCAATTATTCTATAATCAGATTGGCACAGAGAAAGACTAAGCAGTTACATTGTCCAGAGTACAAAGTCTTTGTGCAAAGGGATTATTATTTTACGCGACTGATCCATGCAGTCTAATTGTGCGTAATGATTTTATTTACATCCAATATTCCTGCAGGGAGGGAGACATTAAAGTGCACCATTGTGAACCGTATGGGTCTTTCACCACAAAGTTTGTCCTCTATGGGTCTGTCAGTTTTTGTCCTCTATGGGTCTGTCAGTTTTTATTTATTTATTTTACCTTTATTTATTTATTTATTTTACCTTTATTTTACTAGGCAAGTCAGTTAAGAACAAATTCTTATTTTCAATGACGGCCTAGGAACAGTGGGTTAACTGCCTGTTCAGGGGCAGAACGACAGATTTGTACCATGTCAGCTCAGGGATTTGAACTTGCAACCTTCCGGTTACCAGTCCAACGCTCTAACCACTAGGCTACCCTGCCGCCCCAGTGCTGTCTGACATTGTGATTAATGTGTTATGATCAGAGCTAATATACAGTTAATTCGGAAAGTATTCAGACCACTTCACTTGTTCCACATTTTGTAATGTTACAGCCTTATTCTAAAATGTATTAAATATTTTTTCCCCTCATCAATCTACACACAATGCCTCATAATGACAAAGCAAAAACAGGTTATTAGACAGTTTTGCACATATTTAAAAAATAAAAACTGAAATATCACATTTACATAAGTATTCATACCCTTACTAAGTAATTTGTTCCCGAACCTTTGGCAGCGATTAGTCTTCGTGGGTATGAGCTTAGCACACCTGTATTTGGGGAGTTTCTCCCATTATTCTCTGCAAATCCTCTTAAGCTCTGTGAGGTTGGATTGGGAGCGTCGCTACACAGCTATTTTCAGGTCTCTCCAGAGATGTTTGTTCGGGTTCAAGTCTGGGCACTGGCTGGGTCACTGAAAGACATTCAGAGACTTTTCCCAAAGCCACTCCTACATTGTCTTGGCTTTGTGCTCAGGGTTGTTGCCCTGTTGGAAGGTGGACCTTTGTCCCAGTCTGAGGTCCTGAGCCCTCTGGAGCAGGTTTTCATCAAGGATCTCTCTGTACTTTGATCCGTTCATCTTTCCCTCAATCTTAACTAGTCTCCCAGTCCCTACCACAGAAAAACATCACCACAGCATGATGCTGCCACCACCATGCTTCACCGTAGGGATGGTGCCAGGTTTCCTCAAGACTTGATGCTTGGCATTCAGGCCAAAGAGTTCAATCTTGGTTTCATGTGACCAGAGGATCTTGTTTCTCATGGTCTGAGAGTCTTTAGGTGCCTATTGGCATACTCAGGAGGAGTGGCTTCCGTCTGGCCACTCTACCATAAAGGCCTGATTGGTGGAGTGCTGCAGAGATGGTTGTCCTTCTGGAAGGTTCTCCCACAGAGGAACTCTGGAGCTCTGTCAGAGTGGCCATTGGGTATCCCACCCCCAATTTCTCAGTTTGGCTGGGCAGCCAGCTCCAGGAAGAGTATTGGTGGTTCTAAACTTCTTCTGTTTAAGAATGATGGAGGCCACTGTGTTCTTGGGGACATTCAATGCTGCATAAATGTTTTGGTACCCATCTTAAGATTTGTGTCTCAACACAATCCTGTCTCTGTGCTCTATGGACAATTCCTTCGACCTCATGGCTTTGTTTTTACTCTGACATGCACTGTCAGCTGTGGGATCTTATATAGACAGGTGTGTGCCTTCCAAATCATGTCCAATCAATTGAATTTACCACAGGTGGATTTCAATCAAGTTGTAGAAACATATCAAGGATGATCAATGGAAACAGGACCTGAGAAAATTTGGGTGTCTCATAGCAAAGGGTCTGAATACTCATGTACAAAATGTATATCTGGTTTTTATTTTTAATAAAGTAGCACATTTTTTTTCTTAAAAGCCTGTTTTTGCTTTGTCATTCTGAAGTATTGTGTGTAGATTGCTGAGGATTTAAAAATGTTTTTTTAATCCATTTTAGAATAAGGCCGTAACGTAACAAAATGTGGAAAAAGTCAATGGCTCTGAATACTTTCCAAAGGCACTGTATGGCGGCATATGTGTGAGACCATGGCTGCGTTTACATAGACAGCCCAATTCTGATATTTTTCCCAATTAATTACAAAATATTGAATCTGATTAGTCAAAAGACCAATTAGTTGCAAATGATCAGAATTGGGCTGCCTGTGTAAATACGGCATTTGTATCGCTTTGAAGGATGTCAAAGGATACTATCTATATGAATAAATATAGACATTACTGAGTATTTTGTAGGCCTCTGTTCAATATGGTTGATATCACCTTTTTTGATTCCCCTCTGGTAACAGCATTCTTGTTTATACTCTTCTTCCCTCACACACAGCTCATCAGGAGAAATATATATATAGCCAAGTATCCTCCTTTAGAACACCTTCAGCACAATTCTGACAATCTGCCTTGCTTTGCGTTCCTAGGAAACAATTTTGTTTTTTTATGTATTATTTCTTACGTTGTTACTCCAGGAAATCTTAAGTTTTATTACATACAGCCGGGAGGAACTATTGAATATAAGAGCAACATCAACTTACCAACATTACGAACAGGAATACGACTTTCCCGAAGCGGATCCTCTGTTTGTTCCACCACCCAGGACAATGGATCGGATCCCAGCGAATCCCAGCGACCCAAAACAATGGCGCCGCAGAAGGGGCAGACGGAGAGGTCTTCTGGTCAGGCTCCGTAGACGGGCACACCGCGTACCGCTCCCGAGTATACTACTCGCCAATGTCCAGTCTCTTGACAACAAGGTAGACGAAATCCGAGCAAGGGTTGCCTTCCAGAGAGACATCAGAGATTGTAACATTCTTTGTTTCATGGAAACATGGCTCACTCGGGATATGTTATCAGAGTCGGTACAGCCACCTGGTTTCTTCATGCATTGCGCCGACAGAAACAAACATCTCTCTGGTAAAAAGAAGGGCGAGGGTGTATGACTTATGATTAACGAGACGTAGTGTGATCATAACAACATACAGGAACTCAAGTTCTTTTGTTCACCTGACCTAGAATTCCTTACAATCAAATGCCGACCGCATTATCTACCGAGAGAATTCTCTTCGATTATAATCACAGTCGTGTATATCCCCCCCAAGGAGACACATCGATGGCCCTGAAAGAACTTCATTGAACTCTATGTAAACTGGAAACCACATATCCTGAGGCTGCATTTATTGTAGCTGGGGATTTTAACAAGGCTAATCTGAAAACAAGGCTCCCTAAATGTTATCAGCATATCGAATGCGCGACCCGGGCTGGCAAAACTCTGGATCATTGTTATTCTAACTTCCTCGACGCATACAAAGCCCTCCCCCGCCCTCCTTTTGGAAAATCTGACCACTACTCCATTTTGTTTCTCCCAGCCTATAGACAGAAACTAAAACAGGAAACGCCCGTGCTCAGGTCTGTTCAACGCTGGTCCGACCAATCGGATTCCATGCTTCAAGATTGCTTCGATCACGTGGACTGGGATATGTTCCGCATAGTGTCGGATAATAACATTGATGAATACGCTGATTCGGTGATCGAGTTTATTGGCAAGTGCATCGGTGATGTTGTACCCACAGCGACTATTGAAACCTTCCCCAGCCAGAAACCGTGGATTGATGGCAGCATTCGCGCAAAACTGAAAGTGCGAACCACTGCTTTTAATCAGGGCAAGGCAACCGGAAACATGACCGAATACAAACAGTGTAGCTATTCCCTCCGCAAGGCAATCAAACAAGCTAAGCTTCAGTATAGAGACAAAGTAGAGTCGCAATTCAACGGCTCAGACACGAGAGGTATGTGGCAGGGTCTACAGTCAATCACGGACTACAAAAAGAAAACCAGCCCCGTTGCGGAGCACGATGTCTTGCTCCCAGACAAACTAAACAACTTATTCGCTTGCTTTGAGAACAATACAGTACCAAAACCTGGTAGCTCTCCTTCACTGCAGCCAACGTGAGTAAAACATTTAAACGTGTTAACCCTCGCAAGGCTGCCGGCCTAGACGGCATCCCTAGCCACGTCCTCAGAGCATGCGCAGACCAGCTGGCTGGTGTGTTTATGGACATATTCAATCAATCCTTATCCCAGTCTGCTGTTCCCACATGCTTCAGGAGGGCCACCATTGTTTCTGTTTCCAAGAAAGCTAAGGTAACTGAGCTAAATGACTATTAGCTAAATGACTCACTTCCGTCATCATGAAGTGCTTTGAGAGACTAGTCAAGGACCATACAACCTCCACCCTACCTGACACCCTAGACCCACTCCAATTTGCTTACCACCCCAATAGGTCCACAGACGGCGCAATCGCAATCACACTGCACACTGCCCTAACCCATCTGGACAAGAGGAATACCTATGTAAGAATGCTGTTCATCGACTACAGCTCCGCATTTAACACCATAGTACCCTCCAAACTCTTCATTAAGCTTGAGACCCTGGGTCTTGACCCCGCCCTGTGCAACTGGGTCCTGGACTACCTGACGGGCGGCCCCCAGGTGGTGAGGGTAGGAAACAACATCTCCACCCCGCTGATCCTCAACACTGGGGCCCAACAAGGGTGCGTGCTCAGCTCTCTCCTGTACTCCCTGTTTACCCATGACTGCGTGGCCATGCACGCCTCCAACTCAATCATCAAGTTTGCAGACGACATTACAGTGTTAGGCTTGATTACCAACAACGATGAGACGGCCTACAGGGAGGAGGTGAGGGCCCTCAGAGTGTGGTATCAGGAAAATAACCTCACACTCAATGTCAACAAAACAAAGGAGGTTATCGGGGACTTCAGGAAACAGCAGAGGGAGCAGCCCCCTATCCACATCGACGGGACAGTAGTGAAGAAGGTGGAAAGTTTTAAGTTCCTCTGCGTACACATCATGGAAAAACTGAAATGGTCCACCCACACAGACAGCTTGGTGAAGAAGGCGCAGCAGCGCCTCTTCAACCTCAGGAGGCTGAAGAAATTTGGCTTGTCACCAAAAACACTTTTACAGATACACAATCGAGAGCATCCTGTCGAGCTGTATCACTGCCTGATACGGCAACTGCTCCGCCCACAACCGTAAGTCTCTCCAGAGGGTAGTGAGGTCTGCACAACACTTCACTATGGGGGCAGACTACCTGCCCTCCAGGACACCTACACCTCCCGATGTCACAGGAAGGCCAATAAGATAATCAAGGACAACAACCACCCGAGCCACTGCCTGTTCACCCCGCTTGCAGAAGGCGAGGTCAGTACAGGTGCATCAAAGCTTGTACCGGGAGACTGAAAAACAGCTTCTATCTCAAGGCCATCAGACTGTTAACAGCCATCACTAACATTGAGTGACTGCTGCCAACATACTGACTCAAATCTCTAGCTACTTTAATAATTAAAAATGGGATGTAATAAATGTATCACTAGGCACTTTAAACAATGCCACTTTATATAATGTTTACATACCCTACATGACTCATCTCATATGTATATTCTGTACTCTATACCATCTACTGCATCTTGCCTATGCCGTTCCGCCATCGCTCATCCATGTATTTTTATGTACATATTCTTATTCATTCCTTTACACTTGTGTGTATAAGGTAGTTGTTGTGAAATTAGATTACTTGTTAGATATTACTGCACAGTCGGAACTAGAAGCACAAGCATTTCTCTCCACTCGTATTAACATCTGCAATTGAAATTGGATTTGATTTAAATAACAATTGATTTGATTTGATTTTGCAGTGCTCATACATTTTTGTCTGCATTTGTGCTGAATAACTTGGGCCCAATTTTTTTGTAAATTGTAGGGTCACTATGTGATGTATAGAGAGACTCACTTGCTCAAGATAATATTCATGGTGACGGAGGGATATAAAGGAAGTCCCAATGGACTGATGAGCCATTCATTAGTGAAAATATAAATATCTCACGCATCCTAAACTGTTACATGTTTTTAGTAAAGTTATGGATCTATGTAACAGGAATAAAATGCTTGCTATGCCTGCATTCATAAAATACCTGTTAATCCTGCTGTGCTGTGAAACTCTGTCAAACATATTAATTCACAACCTGGGTTATTGAACAACCACATTCATTTATTTTCAAAACAGTTGAGATGCAGTGTAAAACACGACACACGGCAAGCATGATACTATTCAATGCATATCAAACAGATATATTTCAATTAAAGTGGTATTTTCATACAGTGCACAATGATTTTGAACAACAGAGGACATTACTTTAAATATGCAGCAACCATGATAGAGAAAACCCCACCACACGACTCTGTGACACAAGCTGTTACAATGGCACTGTCACACTCACCTACACAACGCTGAAGCACCACAGATGAGCGTGCAACACACTTTTTTCCACTGACAGCACAAGATCACCCAGCTCATCGTTTTAATGGCCCCTGACAGCAGGCAACAGGTAGGCAACAGCTTGGTCTCGTACAGAGACATGTATGAGAGCTGTCATGGCGGATCAGTGAGTACTACTAGAAGTACATACAGCGGTAATTTAAGAGTACATCTTGGTTTGGCTCACACAATGTATTACTTTAGTAACTTCCAAAGTGACGTGAGAGCTCTCAAGGCAGACCAGAAGGTACTATGCCTACTACAAGTAAAAACAGGAGTAAGAGTACATTTTGTTGGCATGCACATTGCATAATGGTTGGGTTAGAACTGAAGTTCAAAGACACCCACATTTGCTTACATTAAGTTAAGATCCTCTTGTGCCTCTCTGTACAGGATGGGATGTGAAATATGGTCCAAATTAAAACCAAACATAACTTCAAAGGTTTAGGGCATGATTCCGACCTTATCACAAAAGTGATAAACACAATTTTGCTCAAAATATGTATTTATACCTGGAATATCGTTTTTTAACAGGAGAAGTACAAAAATAGCTGGAGTGGGACTTTAAATTCAAATCGCCCTATACAGAGGATCTTCCACTATAAGGGTTGAATTGAGCCCTTATATGTTTATATTACAAGACAGAATCTTAACAGTGTGTATGTGTGTGTCAAAACTTGTGATCTCTGGGTCCTTGTTTCTACAGTAAATTCCATTCAGGCCAGTGGTGCTGTGTTTCAGATTCAGAAACTGAAAACTTTAAGTCCTCAATGAGGCAATTCATTTTGCAGCAACACAATACATACCAACCAGGTCACCCTTGATACAAGTCAGTATTCAACGTCCATCCATATCTGAGGATGTCGGGGGATGACGTGGAAACCAGCCACTAGGGGCAACAGTGGGCGCTGTTACCTTCAAGTAGATTTGAGTTTTGCTAGGGCATTGTGGACAGGGATGGTGGATGGGAACATCAGCCTCTGATTCCAAAGGTTGTGAGTTCAAATCCAGCAATACAAAGTTGCTTTTGAGAGTTTTTTTAACCCTATCCCAAACCTTAACCCTTACCATAAGCATTCAGAGTTAATGCCAAACCTTAAGATTTCAGAGTTAATGCCTAAACTTAACCCTCACCTTAAAAATGTGGAGTTAATTTCTAAACTTAACCTTAAACACGTTTGCAACAACTTTGACATTTTTAAGAAACATGGATGAACATCTAATTCTGATATGAGACTGTGAGAGCTAGTTGAGAGCTAGTTGAAATCACACATGCAAAACAAATAACTACAGACAGTAACAGATATTTACAAGTGAAACTGAATAAGTGTAGTTTCCAAGAAGATACTTCAGGAGACACCAGCCAACTATCCTCATAAGTCAATGACAGAGTATGTGTAGAATGTAATCAGTGTACGTACACCTTGCTACGTTGTAGTGACTGTCTGCAGCTACAGAGACCACATGCTTACGACATGCGCCAATGTTTAGGTCAGAGTTTGCCCAATGCTATTTTTATTCAACCACACAGGTGCGAGTGTGTGTTCAAGAGTTTGTCACACTGAAGTTAATTTAGCCATTGTTCAGTAGGCTCTTTCTCTTGGTACTATTGTCATTCCTTGTCTTGGCCCAGAGCTTATCCTTAGCTCTGGGCCTTCCAATTAGGGCCTGATTACTGATGGGGGACGCATGGCACGTGTCCTGGGGCCTCGAGCTCTAGGAAAACAGTTGGGCTTTCAACTTACGGTTGAGAGTTTGAATAGTACAATTCTCAAGGTGCAATTTTGAATTTAGGGACAGTTAGAAACTTACTGGAGTGTGGGTCCAAATTAGGGGAGGGTTGCAGGATTGGGGTCAATTCCACAAATTAAATTCCAATGCAATTATCTCTCCCTATAAATTCTGTCAATTAAAGTCAAAACTCCAGCAGGGTTGGGGTCAAATTCAATTCCCTCTCCCTATAAATGACATCAATTAACCCCTTCACGAACTAAGAGGAAATATTCCTGGTAAACCTCAAAATGTCCCCTTAATTCTGAAAAGTTTCAGGAAGCTTAACATGCTAAATATATTAAATAACACAATAAGATGCTTTTCAAATTTAAACATACAACCATAAAGATGTAAAACATTGTCCTAAATATAGCCCATCCAATTAGTGAATATCATTGATAAGTTAAAGCTGTTTAAAAGGAACAGCATTAAATAATGCCGAAAATGGTAAATACTCTATTCCATTCGGTAGTGGCTACTGTATTATTCAATATTACATTATACAGTTTTTCCCCCAATTTGTTTGGCACACTGTGGAACAAAGCCCAATGCTCAACAAACAAAAAATGTGAGATTTAATGAGATTGGGAAACACCTAAAAAAAAAGATCATACATTTTTTTATATTCAAACAAACCCCTTTATGTAACATATCCTTCAATTGAACCTTGGTCTCCGGTGGGGAAGCACACATTAGTGTGTTGCTGGGAGTGTTGCCCACACGCCCACGGCTCTGGACGATCCTCTCATTTCTATCATGAATGTTCTTTCGAACTATGCATTTAAGCACTTGACAACATTTGTAAATGTTACATATGTATGTTATTCCCATCTCCTTCTTTCATGCTATGTATCTGTCTAAATAAAGAAAAATACTAAAAGTACAGTGGAACTCCACTCTCCATAAAATTAATGAGATGTTTATTTATTCAGGAGTTAAATTAACACTCAGTTTGTAAAATAACCTGTTGGTGTTAATAACCAGAGTTGAGTGTGATTGTGTCATTTTTACTCTGTAGTAAAACACTTAGTCAAAACCATGCCCATCAAATTTCCCAGAATTATCTTATTACCAAGCTAATTAAATATGTTAGTAGTTGGACTTATTGCACCCGTAACTGAGATGGTTGTTCCAGTTTAAAAGATGTACAGTAGGTAGTCTCCCTGCTCCAAATGCTTGCAGTTATTCTAAATGCAGGTTGCGGTTGATTAAGAGTTCACATTTTTGTGTATCAAAATGTTGTTAAAATACCAGACTGTCCATTGTTGATTGCCTGTTCACTCCTTTGCACAGAAAAATGATGTACAGTTGAAGTCGGAAGTTTACATACACTTAGGTTGGAGTCATCAAAACTCGTTTTTCAACAACTCCACAAATATCTTGTTAACAAACTATAGTTTTGGCAAGTCAGTTAGGGCATCTACTTTGTGCATGACACAAGTATATTGTCCAACAATTGTTTACAGACAGATAATTTCACTTATCATTCACTGTATTACAATTCCAGTGGGTCAGAAGTTTACATACACTAAGTTGACTGTGCCTTTAATCAGCTTGGAACATTCCAGAAAATCATGTCTTGGCTTTAAAAGCTTCTGATAGGCTAATTGACATCATTTGAGTCAATTGGAGGTGTACCTGTGGATGTATTTCAAGGCCTACCTTCATACTCAGTGCCTTTTTGCTTGATATCATGGGAAAATCAAAATAAATCAACCAAGACCTCAGAAAAAAAAATGTTGACCTCCACAAGCCTGTTCATCCTTGGGAGAAATTTCCAAATGCCTGAAGGTACCATGTTCATCTGTACCAAACAATAGTACGCAAGTAAAAATAACATGGGACGACGCAACCATCATACCGCTCAGGAAGGAGACGTGTTCTGTCCTCTAGAGATGAACGTACTTTGGTGCGAAAAGGGCCAATGAATCCCAGAACAGCAGTAAAGGACATTGTGTAGATGCTGTAGGAATCAGGTACAAAAGTATCTATATGTACAGTAAAACAAGTTCAATATCGACATAACCTGAAAGGCCACTCAGCAAGGAAGAAGCCACTGCTCCAAAACAGACATAAAAAAGCCAGACTACAGTTTGTAACTGCACATGGGGACAAAGATTGTACTTTTTGGAGAAATGTCCTCTGGTCTGATGAAACAAAAATAGAACTGTTTGGCCATAATGACCATTATTGTGTTTGGAGCAAGAAGGGGGAGGCTTGCAAGTCGAAGAACACCATCCCAACCATGAAGCACAGGTGTGGCAGCATCATGTTGTGGGGGTGCTTTGCTGCAGGAGGGACTGGTGCACTTCACAAAATAGATGGTATTATGAGGGAGGAAAATTATGTGGATATATTGAAGCAACATCTCAAGAGATCTGTCAGGAAGTTAAAGCTTGGTCGCAAATGGGTCTTCCAAAGGGACAATGACCCCAAGCATACTTCCAAAGTTGTGGCAAAATGGCTCAAGGATAACAAGGTCAAGGTATTGGAGTGGCCATCACAAAGCCCTGACCTCAATCCTATAGAACATTTGTGGGCAGAACTGAAAAAGCATGTGTGAGCAAGGAGGCCTACAAACCTGACTCAGTTACACCAGCTCTGTCAGGAGGAATGGCCAAAATTCACCCAACTTATTGTGGGAAGCTTGTGGAAGGCTACCCGAAACATTTGATCCAAGTTGAACAATTTAAAGGCAATGCTACCAAATACTAATTGAGTGTATGTAAACTTCTGGCCCACTGGGAATATGATGAAAGAAATAAAAGCTGAAATCAATCATTCATAAAGTCTTGTTCCTAACTGACCTAAGACAGGGAATTTTTACAAAGATTCAATGTCAAGAATTGTGATAAACTGAGTTTAAACTTATTTGTCTAAGGTGTATGTAAACGTCTGACTCCAACTGTATTGTTTATACAACAGATTTCATAAAATTTCGATGATCTTCAGGGTGATGTTTAATTCCCACTGAAATCTAGCGAATTGTCAAGTTTAGAATACTGCATCACCAACTTTATACATTTTGACAAGGTTGGGAACATATTGTTTCCAAACAACCCAAACCATATTAACTGGTTCCACCATCTCAATAACGGGTGCAAAAAAATCGAACCACTAACAGATTATAGTAGATTATAGTAGACTTTCAAAAACAGTAAAACGAATTCAATATCGACATAACCTGAAAGGCCGCTCAGCAAGGAAGAAGCCACTGCTCCAAAACAGCCATAAAAAAGCCAGACTACGGTTTGCAACTGCACATGGGGACAAACACCTAAGGGTATTCCCAATACCCGGGAACACCCTTAGGTAGAACATGTATGCGTACTTCACTGTAAGTTGCTTCTCATAAAGGTTTCTGCTAAATGGCATATGTTATAGATGTATATGTTGTAGATGCAATAATTGAGTAAACAATATATTAGTAGAATTCAAATTCTGCCTCCATATAAAATGCATCAACAAAATGACATAGTTCATAGACTGCTTAAGGGTAAAGAAACCAATATGTCATTTGGCTGAACTATCACTTTAATTGGACCAAAATAAAAAAATATTTATAAACAGTAATACTTATAATTATTTGATTTAAAACAACATCTGCATTCAATTTCAATGCTAAATGCATTAAATCCAGTAAATGGAATTTGCACAATTAGAATGTTTTATTCAAATTCCATTCCAATGTTTTTATTTTCCAATTCAATTCCAATTCAGGCAGTCTAAATTCCAATTAAATTTTGATTCCATTCTAAGGATGATTTTCTTCTTCAATTCTTCTTGTTGATGCACAAGGCTACCTAGACTAGCCTACAACACCACATTGAAATGAATAATTAATTGCAAAAAAAAATTCAAGTGTGCACACAATTCTACTATATTCTGTAAATGGCATATTTAATTCCATTTCGATTAGTTGTTTTATAATAATATGCTCCCAGCAGGCCCAGTTATTCAGAAAAGCTTAACTCTGCTTACCATCCTATTACTTGCGCACCTAATGCTTCAATATGGACAAAATATTTGTTATTTCACTTTTAAAATGTATGTCATTTTATGTGTGGCATAAACACAACCAGTCACAATGTTTTAATCTGATTAGGCTACATTAAAACCTCCTGTAGTCTACCTGCGCACGTTCACCAAAATATTTTTCTAGCATCCAAACTATGCAAACAGTGGCTTAGAATCTGTTGATGGAAAATTAGTTGCATATATTTGATATATTTATGAATATAGCATCAAAATGTAAAATGTGATTTTCACCTAGCTGATAATTGTCTGCAGCCAGCTTTGATCATAGTGCAGTTCTATTGAAACAGGCAGGGAGAGTTAGCTCATCTATGATGGTCAGCAAACCCTCAACCTTTTGGGCCGCAGCTCTGGATGGCATCGACTGTGCCACAAAAGCACACTAAAGTGGAAAAGTTGATATCCATGTTGTTGTTCTTTATGGTGTGGTCGTAAACATTGTTTTAAGTTAATTCTATGAGGGAGGAGGGTGTGTATTTTTACAGTACAAGGTGAAAATGTTTGTCAATTTTGAACTGTCCCTTAAGTATTTACATGTTGAATTTAGTATTGCAAACATTTTGTGGTTCAGTAGCATAATCCTCAGCAGGTGACTGTTCACTGACAGTTTGTTTCATGGACAGTGTCTTATTTATTATTATTATTATTATTATTATTATTATTCTCCAATCAAAACTTACTTAGTGCCCCCAAAAGGCTAGAGCCTGCCCTGATCAGATAACATAAGGTGTAAGAGAAATTAGCTTTAAATCGGGAACATTTTCTCTCAGCCCAATGACAAAATGTACTGTATAGAATAGGAAGAAATATGCTTTAAAACTCAAAAATCATCTCTCAGCCCCATAGCAAAATTTGTGGAATAGTAGGAAATCGAATTTAAAACGGCAACATTTTCCCTCCGCCCCATGGCAAAAAGTGTAGAATTGCAGGAAATTTGCTATAAACAGCATATTTTTCTCTCTGCCCTTTGGAAAAATGTTTAGAATTGTTAGCCTGGCCTCAAAGACTAGACATAACATAGTAGAAGTAAATCTGTGACACTCTAATTAGTATGATGTGTTACATTTGGTATGGTTAAATAAGACATAAGGTTACTAAGCTAAAAACAAAAGGTGGGAAGTTGGTCGGGATGATGGGTGGGCATATAACACAAACATCTAGCAATGCAAACGTTGAGTGTTCACATCATGGGCAACTATTTATTAATTTGCAACTACTTAGTACATTAGCTAACCCTTCCCCTAACCCCTAACCCCTAGCCTAGCTTAAATTAGCCAACTAGTCACCTAGCTAACATTAGCCACAAAAGTGTTTAATTTGTGACATATCATACGAATTGCAATTCGTAATATATCATACAAAATGGGTAATGGACATCCACAAATTAATAAATTCCATACGAATCTTAACATATCATGCTATATTAAGGGAGACAGATTTACTATGTTATGTCTACCCCTGAGTCCAGGTTGGAATTGCAGGAAGTTAGCTTAAAAAGAAAATCTCTCCACTGCCATGAGCGGGGCCTCCAAATTCTTCTTGCCCAGGGCCCCAGATGTGGTCAGTCCGACACTATCTCCACGCTGTGACCCCAGGCTCTGATTGGACGTCTCACTGGACCCCACCTCCACCGTGCTGACCACATGCGCAGCCTGAAACACATGCACCTGGTTCACCACCCTCTTACTCAACACACAGTCAAAGACCTTCCGGAATCCCTTCCGGAAGTGTTTGGACACCAAGGCATACACTATAGGGTTGAGGCAGGAGTTAGCATAGGCCACCAGGTGAGAGAGAATACGGAGTATATAGGTGGTGTGGTTTAGCGGAAAATGACCAAACCACATACACAGTATAACCAGGTGATGGGGAAGCCAGCAGAGGCAGAAGAGCACCGCTACGATAATAATCATCTTGGTGACTTTCCTCTTTGCTCTCCTGGACTCAGACATGTCCTTCATGGGGTCCACTGTGGTCCACAGGTAGCGGATGGTTCTGGCGTAGGTCAGGCTGAGGATGAGGACAGGGATGAGGTAGCCGAAGAAGAAGGTGCAGACGTCCATAAGGCGCCTGTCCTGGAACTGCCAGGCGGGGATGCAAACCACGGTGCCGTCCAGGTCCATCTGTCGGTAGTAGCTCAGGTACGGGCCAGAGAAGACCAGGGACAAACCCCACACCACACAGATGGACGTCAGGGCGTTACGATGGGTCCTCATCTCCCTGGAACGGAGAGGGTAGCGGATGGCCAGATACCTTGGGGGTCAACAATAGGAAGAAGAGGTGGACTCAGATAGTTGGACAGACAGGACTTAGTGATACATAATATAATACCCAGGTATGTCCTCCTATAAGAAAAAAGTGCCCTGTCAGATTGGTAGCATTTTCTTATGAATGCATTTTTTTAT
Organism: Oncorhynchus nerka; assembly: GCF_034236695.1. Lineage (NCBI taxonomy): Eukaryota > Metazoa > Chordata > Actinopteri > Salmoniformes > Salmonidae > Oncorhynchus > Oncorhynchus nerka. Next base: position 19,740,909 of record NC_088423.1, read on the forward strand.
TTTATCCTGTCCGGTAAAGAATTGTCCATCAAACTTGCTAATTTCTCATTTTGAATCTTGGAAAATCACCTCTCCCCGCTACTCTGCCTCCACGCGAGCGTGCACTGCAGTCGTCTGCCTGTTGCTGCACAAGCAGAAGTTACCAGCGCCTAGCTGTAGAAATGTTATAAGCAGGGTTGAAAGTAGATGTTTTTTTTTAAATATATTTTTATTTCACCTTTATTTAACCAGGTAGGCTAGTTGAGAACAAGTTCTCATTTGCAACTGCGACCTGGCCAAGATAAAGCATAGCAGTGTGAACAGACAACACAGAGTTACACATGGAGTAAACAATTAACAAGTCAATAACACAGTAGAAAAAAAAGGGGGAGTCTATATACAATGTGTGCAAAAGGCATGAGGAGGTAGGCGAATAATTACAATTTTGCAGATTAACACTGGAGTGATAAATGATCAGATGGTCATGTACAGGTAGAGATATTGGTGTGCAAAAGAGCAGAAAAGTAAATAAATAAAAACAGTATGGGAATGAGGTAGGTGAAAATGGGTGGGCTATTTACCAATAGACTATGTACAGCTGCAGCGATCGGTTAGCTGCTCAGATAGCTGATGTTTGAAGTTGGTGAGGGAGATAAAAGTCTCCAACTTCAGCGATTTTTGCAGTTCGTTCCAGTCACAGGCAGCAGAGTACTGGAACGAAAGGCGGCCAAATGAGGTGTTGGCTTTAGGGATGATCAGTGAGATACACCTGCTGGAGCGCGTGCTACGGATGGGTGTTGCCATCGTGACCAGTGAACTGAGATAAGGCGGAGCTTTACCTAGCATGGACTTGTAGATGACCTGGAGCCAGTGGGTCTGGCGACGAATATGTAGCGAGGGCCAGCCGACTAGAGCATACAAGTCGCAGTGGTGGGTGGTATAAGGTGCTTTAGTGACAAAACGGATGGCACTGTGATAGACTGCATCCAGTTTGCTGAGTAGAGTGTTGGAAGCCATTTTGTAGATGACATCGCCGAAGTCGAGGATCGGTAGGATAGTCAGTTTTACTAGGGTAAGCTTGGCGGCGTGAGTGAAGGAGGCTTTGTTGCGGAATAGAAAGCCGACTCTTGATTTGATTTTCGATTGGAGATGTTTGATATGAGTCTGGAAGGAGAGTTTGCAGTCTAGCCAGACACCTAGGTACTTATAGATGTCCACATATTCAAGGTCGGAACCATCCAGGGTGGTGATGCTAGTCGGGCATGCGAGTGCAGGCAGCGATCGGTTGAAAAGCATGCATTTGGTTTTACTAGCGTTTAAGAGCAGTTGGAGGCCACGGAAGGAGTGTTGTATGGCATTGAAGCTCGTTTGGAGGTTAGACAGCACAGTGTCCAATGACGGGCCGAAAGTATATAGAATGGTGTCGCCTGCGTAGAGGTGGATTAGGGAATCGCCCGCAGCAAGAGCAACATCATTGATATATACAGAGAAAAGAGTCGGCCCGAGAATTGAACCCTGTGGCACCCCCATAGAGACTGCCAGAGGACCGGACAGCATGCCCTCCGATTTGACACACTGAACTCTGTCTGCAAAGTAATTGGTAAACCAGGCAAGGCAGTCATCCGAAAAACCGAGGCTACTGAGTCTGCCGATAAGAATATGGTGATTGACAGAGTCGAAAGCCTTGGCAAGGTTGATGAAGACGGCTGCACAGTACTGTCTTTTATCGATGGCGGTTATGATATCGTTTAGTACCTTGAGTGTGGCTGAGGTGCACCCGTGACCGGCTCGGAAACCAGATTGCACAGCGGAGAAGGTACGGTGGGATTCGAGATGGTCAGTGACCTGTTTGTTGACTTGGCTTTTGAAGACCTTAGATAGGCAGGGCAGGATGGATATAGGTCTGTAACAGTTTGGGTCCAGGGTGTCTCCCCCTTTGAAGAGGGGGATGACTGCGGCAGCTCTCCAATCCTTGGGGATCTCAGACGATATGAAAGAGAGGTTGAACAGGCTGGTAATAGGGGTTGCGACAATGGCGGCGGATAGTTTCAGAAATAGAGGGTCCAGATTGTCAAGCCCAGCTGATTTGTACGGGTCCAGGTTTTGCAGCTCTTTCAGAACATCTGCTATCTGGATTTGGGTAAAGGAGAACCTGGAGAGGCTTGGGCGAGGAGCTGCGGGGGGGCGGAGCTGTTGGCCGAGGTTGGAGTAGCCAGGCGGAAGGCATGGCCAGCCGTTGAGAAATGCTTATTGAAGTTTTCGATAATCATGGATTTATCGGTGGTGACCGTGTTACCTAGCCTCAGTGCAGTGGGCAGCTGGGAGGAGGTGCTCTTGTTCTCCATGGACTTCACAGTGTCCCAGAACCTTTTGGAGTTGGAGCTACAGGATGCAAACTTCTGCCTGAAGAAGCTGGCCTTAGCTTTCCTGACTGACTTTGATTTGATTTGATTTGATTTGACTGCGTGTATTGGTTCCTGACTTCCCTGAACAGTTGCATATCGCGGGGACTATTCGATGCTATTGCAGTCCGCCACAGGATGTTTTTGTGCTGGTCGAGGGCAGTCAGGTCTGGAGTGAACCAAGGGCTATATCTGTTCTTAGTTCTGCATTTTTTGAATGGAGCATGCTTATCTAAAATGGTGAGGAAGTTACTTTTAAAGAATGACCAGGCATCCTCAACTGACGGGATGAGGTCAATGTCCTTCCAGGATACCCGGGCCAGGTCGATTAGAAAGGCCTGCTCACAGAAGTGTTTTAGGGAGCGTTTGACAGTGATGAGGGGTGGTCATTTGACTGCGGCTCCGTAGCGGATACAGGCAATGAGGCAGTGATCGCTGAGATCCTGGTTGAAGACAGCGGAGGTGTATTTGGAGGGCCAGTTGGTCAGGATGACGTCTATGAGGGTGCCCTTGTTTACAGAGTTAGGGTTGTACCTGGTGGGTTCCTTGATGATTTGTGTGAGATTGAGGGCATCTAGCTTAGATTGTAGGACTGCCGGGGTGTTAAGCATATCCCAGTTTAGGTCACCTAACAGAACAAACTCTGAAGCTAGATGGGGGGCGATCAATTCCCAAATGGTGTCCAGGGCAGACCTGGGGGCTGAGGGGGGTCGGTAGCAGGCGGCAACAGTGAGAGACTTATTTCTGGAGAGAGTAATATTCAAAATTAGTAGTTCGAACTGTTTGGGTATGGACCTGGAAAGTATGACATTACTTTGCAGGCTATCTCTGCAGTAGACTGCGACTCCTCCCCCTTTGGCAGTTCTATCTTGACGGAAGATGTTATAGTTGGGTATGGAAATCTCTGAATTTTTGGTGGCCTTCCTGAGCCAGGATTCAGACACGGCAACCTCCTACACAGACAACGGGACCTCCTACACAGACAACAAATGAGGTTTCCTCAAGGCTTCTTAGAGAAGGATGAGAACCCAGTTCTCAAAATGGTTCTTTGCTCTTTTAGTGATCATTCAAATGTAGGGGCGGTGCATTACAATATTTTAGGGCATGGTTTGCACCCAGGTCTTTTTGTGCAACCGTGAGTGAGAGTGTTAATTCCAGTTTCTTTAATATGTCGTGTTATATAATTATATTAAATGAGCTAAAATAAAAGATCCCCCAATTTTTTAGATGCGCATTAAGTTTATTTCTCTCAAGTTTTATGAACAAATTTGTTTACATCTTTGTTAGTGAGCATTTCTCCTTTGCCAAGATAATCCATCCACGTGACAGGTGCGGCATATCAAGAATCTGATTAAACAGCATGATCATTACACAGGTACACCCTGTGCTCTGGACAATGAAAGGCCACTTTAAAATATGCAGTTTTGTCACACAACACAATGTCACAGATGTCTCAAGTTTTGAGGGAGTGTGCAATTGGCATGCTGACTGCAGGAATGTCCACCAGAGCTTTTGACAGAGAATTTAATGTTAATTTCTCTACCAAAAGCCGCCTCCCAAAATAATTTGAGAGAATTTGACACTACGTCCAACCGGCCTCACAACCGCAGAACATGTGTAACTATGTGGTCTGGCTTCTTTACTTGCGAGATCATCTGAGACCAGCCACACGGACAGCTGCTGAAAATGTGGGATTGCACAACCGAAGAATTTATGCACAACTGTCAGAAACCGTCTCACGGAAGCTCATCTGTGTGTTCGTCATCCTCCCCAGGGTCTTGACCTGACTGCAATCCGACGTTGTAACGGACTTCAGTGGGCAAATTATCACTTGCAATTGCTGCTGGCACACTGGAGAAGTGTGCTCTTCACGAATGAATCCCGGGTTTCAACAGTACCGGGCAGACGTTTGGCGTTGTGTGGCCAAGTGGTTTTCTGATTTCAATGTTGGGAGGCATAAGCTACGGACAACGTACACAATTGCATTTTATCGATGGCAATTTCAGTACACATAGATACCATGACGAGAACCTAAGGCCCGTTGTCTTTCCATTCATCCGCCGCCATCACCTTATGTTTCAGCATGATAATGTACGGACCTATGTTGCAAGGATCTGTACACAATTCCTGGAAGCTGAAAATGTCCCATTCTTTCATGGCCTCCATGATATTTCAGCCATTAAGCACGCTTGGGATGCTCTGGATCGACGTGTACGACAGTGTGTTCCAGTTCCCACCAATATCCAGCAACTTCGCATAGCCATTGAAGAGGGGGACAACATTCCACAGGCCACAATCAACAGCCTGATCAATTCTATGCAAAGGGGATGTGTCGCGTTGCATGAGGCAGACCTTAGAAAATGGTTCTTTATAGCACCATACAGGTTCCTTTTAAAACATTATGTGCATGGTTATTTGTAGAACCTTCAAAAAAGGGTTCTATGTAACAACAAAAAGGTTTCTGCTATGGTTACAAGCCAAATAACCCCTATTTGTTACTATTGAGAACCACTGTTTTTTTTTGTGCTTGTGTGCACTATGGGCCTAATCTTAGAATTACATATAGAATCCCTTTTAATTTCATAAGATGTGTAGGCCTAGTAGAACACATGTAAATTAACTTAAGAAAAATGTATTACCTTTTAATGTGGCATAAAAACAACCAGTCACAATGTTTTCATCTGATTGCTCTGTGCAGGTTCGTCCACACACAAATTAATTCCAGCAGACAAATTCTGCTCTGTGCATCTGCCATTTGACAAATGGAAAGAAACATATTTTAAAGGTCCCAAACAGTCATTCTGATTCCCATATAGAATAGCCTTTAGCGCAGTGGTTCTTAACCTTGTTGGAGGTACTGAACCCCAACAGTTTCATATGCGCATTCACCGAACCCTTCTTAATTGGAAAAAAAAATCTAATTCAAAACATAGGTATATATTTGACTGGTGCACAAAATGAACCGTGCATCAACATCACTGTGTTCAAAGAACAAAATCATCAAAACATTTTCACACAGATGATCATTTTCACACAAAAACAAAAACATAATAATGAATATTTACTGCAAATCAGTGTGACTTCTGCTGTTGCCTTTCAGAGACCAGTTCAGAAATGCGCGGCTTCACCTTGGCAAGTGCCACTCTCATGTCATTTTCGCAACAAAGTCTGTTCCTTTTCTTCGTTTTTATGTCCAGCATCCTCGAAAAGGATTGCTCGCAAAGATATGTTGTAACAAACGGTATGAACATCTCCAGAGGTTTCTTAGCAATAACAGGGTACGTTACCATTTGACACCAAAACGTTGAAAGCGTTGTTGTTCTGAAGAGTTGCTGTTGAACCTGGCTCTGCTGAATTTCAATGATTTCATCGAGGTATTCATCATTGACATCTGTTGTCTCAACACTAAACGTGAACGGCTGTCTCACCCATGCTGGATATGACTCTCTTGTAGGGAAGTATCCGTCGAGAGACTTTGCAAGTTCATCCAAGTGCGTGGCAATTGCTTGCTTCAGTTCAGCGGGTACAGAAATGTCTCCGATTCCAGATACATCTTCGATCTTACTTACACAGTCGTCCAGCAGGGGAAAGTTTGCGAAGTTATTGTTCTCTGTTCGTCATTTCCATAACGGTAGCTTTTTTTGAAAAGCCTTCAGGTTTTCCTCCGCTTCAATGATGTTGACTCCACCGCCCTGCATCTTTTGATTGAGATGATTGAGAGCTGCGAAGATATCAGCCATGTACGCTAAAATGAGAATGAACTCAGAATTTTTGAAGCAATCTGCATGACAATGTTGGTGCTCTTGCAAAAACAGGGCTAATTCCACACGCACGGCAAAAACACGATTCAGCACCTGTCCCCGGGATAACCACCTAACGTTAGAATAGTACAGAAGTACCTCGAATTCAGAGCCCATTTCTTTACACAGCTCACTGCAGAGCACTAGTTCGCACATAGTTCACGCATTCCACTACAATTTTTAATACTTCTGCCAGTTTTGGAAGCAAGGTTTTTGTTGCCAACGCATGCCTGTGCAGAATACAATGCGTAACAATGATGTGTGGTGCATCGGCTTTCACTAGCGCACCAAAACCAGACTTTCTTCCCAGCATGACTGGAGCTCCGTCCGACAAACTGCAGAAACCATATCCCATGAATGATTGTTGTCTTTGAAGAAGTCATCCACAAGTTTCTTCACATCGGCTGCCTTAGTTGTTGTTGTAAGAGGCTTACAAAATAAAAATTATTCCTTTATCACGTCGTCTTTCACGTAGTGCACGAATACAGCAAGCTGGCTTAGATTGGAAACGTCTGTGGTCTCGTCGAGTTGAAGGCTGAATTTTGCCGGGCTTGAAATCAGATCTGCAACTACTTGAGCCAAGATGTCTTTGCTCATGTCCTCTATTCTGTCGCTGATGGTGTCATTTGAAAGAGGAATTTGGGATAACTTAACTTCGGCCTCTTTTCCCAGCATGATATTCGCCATCTTCAACACAGCTGGTTTTATGAGTTTCACCAATGGTGTGTGGTTTGCCCTGGTTTGCGATCAGGTAAGAAACTTCGTACGATGCTGTGAGGATCGGATTGTTGATGGGTACAAAGCCGAGAACAGGCAGAGTAGCCTTTTCATCGAATCTGGCTCTCTTCACCTTGAATTCAGCGAGCGTTGTGTTCTTGTATTTTCCATCTCCATGCAGCTTAAGGAAGTGTTCTCTTAGTTTTGCTGGTGCTAGACTAGAATTGCTCAACTTGGCATTGCAAATCATGCAGTTAGGACACTGACTCCCATCACGTTCGGTTATACATGTAAATCCATATTTTACATATTCGTCCGACCACTTTCTTTTTTTGCTCGACATAGTAAGTATGAAGGGATTAAAATATTAAGAAAGAAATCACAAGACGTACCATCACCACAGTCACAAACTGAGTGCACCAAATTCCCTGCAGCACAGATAGGCCAAGCGATGTAGCGTGATCACCTGCAGCCAATGATGGCCAAGCGGAGCGTGTCATCACGAATCATATGAATCGGATGTTTGTCTTGACCTCCGCCGAACCCCTGAGACTGACTCACCGAACCCCTGGGGTTCGATCGAACCCAGGTTAAGAACCACTGCTTTAGCGTGACTAAAACATCTCCCATAATAATCTTTCACAATAAAAATGCAAAAAAAAAGAGAAAAATGTCAGTTTTATTCACGTCAAACTACCAGGAAGTTTAAAAAGGCAGACTACGTGGGGCGGGGAGCTATTAGGATAAGTGGGTGGGGAGCTGACTTTGACTGACGGTTCTTTGAAAATGCCTATGTCAAGCACCATGGACTCAGTGAGCAGTGTTGTAGTGATATTATCTCAAGCAAATTTGCGGATGTAACCGATGTGAAATGGCTAGCTAGTTAGTGGGGTGCGCGCTAATAGCGTTTCAATTGGTGACGTCACTCGCTCTGAGACATTGAAGTAGTTGTTCTCCTTGCTCTGCAAGGGCTGCGGCTTTTGAGGAGCGATGGGTAACGATGCTTCGAGGGTTGCTGTTGTCTATGTGTGCAGTGGGGTGAGGAGAGGAACAGAAGCAATACTGTTACACTGATACACAAAGCAACTCAAACAGCATTGATATGCATGCAACATCCAATCATGTCATACATTACATCATGGTTTCAAAAGTTATTTGCTTATCCAACTGTTTGGTTAACAGCATTAATATAGACAACATTTTAGCTGTATAATTTTGCTAACTAGCCCAAATGGAACTGTCAGCACTGACAAGCTAGTTCACCTTGGACAATTTCTGCTTAAACTTTTGATTGAATATATAGTATATTGACTGTCTGATATTCATATTTAGTATCATGAGTATCAATGATGTCAAGACATCTGTGTTGATTTTCTGTTTTGGCATGTCTCTTGATGTAATGACTTGACAACTGCGTAAGAGTTTTGGGTAACCCTTCCTCCCATTTTGTTCCATGCTGTCTGAAGACCTAGCTAGCCAGTGGGGGGGTTCGATTAATCTTGTAGGCGTGTTGTGCACCAGGTGAAAGTTGATTGCATTCCTTTTGGGTCCGGGCTGCCTCCGAAGCCTGATCCAGTGCCCCTTTCGAAGCCCACGCAAAGTCAGCTCAAAGCAAAGTGACATAGGAGGGATCCTGAGTGGCGCAGCAGTCTACAGCAATGCATCTCAGTGCTAGAGGCGTCACTACAGACCCTGATTTGATCCTGGGCTGTATGTCAATTGGCTGTGATCAGGAGTCCCATAGGGTGGCTCACAATTGGCCCAGTGTTGTCCGGGTTTGGCCAGCGTAGGCCGTCATTGTAAAATAGCAATTTGTTCTTAACTGACTTGCCTAGTTAAATGAAAAAAGGAGCATGTGGAGTAATGAGTAGGATTCTGTGTTTTCACATGCAACAGGGATTGCTTTTGAGCTTTATCTGCCATCCCAATGAAAACAAGTGAGAACATTTAAAAATAGATATTATGGAAAAGAGATGTATGTTTCTGAATGATGCACCCTGCTGCCTTGTTGACAAAAATGACTCTGTATAGATTACTGTCATGATTTGAGAAGGGCACTCATGCTTCTCCCTCCACGTTTTCACCAGATCACATTAACAGGCCTTTGCCCGGTTTCCCTCGGGTCAGCATAATTGAATCCGCTCAATTACTAGCTAGCACCAGACACAAATGAAAGCGGAAATCTATAAGTATCTTTGCCTTGAATCTCAAATTATATTTGCTGACACGCTGCAGTAAAGTTTTGACATTACCTAGTTATGTAAACCACACCCCTCTGAACACGACTTCTGTGGTATATATTTTAATTAGACAAGATATTTTTTTTTACCTTTATTAAACTAGGCAAGTCAGTTAAGAACAAATTCTTATTTAAAATGACAGCCTAGGAACAGTGGGTTAATTGCCTTGTTCAGGGGCAGAACAACATATTATTTTTACCTTGTCAGCTCAGGGATTCAATCTAGCAATCTTTTGGTTACTGGCCCAATGCTGTAACCACTAGGCTACCGGCCACCCCAATAAGAATAAGGTGTTACCATTGGTGTATTCAAATTTGAGATTTTGTGATGTCACACAATGACCTTTATAATCCCTATTTCTTTTCACTTTGAGCACCTGCCCCTCAAAAGGTCTTTGCCCTGCCCTGATTGTACCCTAAACACTGACGTTAGACTGTATTGGAGAGGAAGAAAGGGTTTACTCTGCCCGAAATCTGTCCACCAAAACAAGACCACAAAGTGCGGTATTTTTGTATGGAGATCAACGAGAGAGTATTGAATTTGGTCAACAAAAAATTGCTGATTTGAGGCTTATCTAATCAAAGCAATCTTTATTTGTCACCTGCGCCGAATACATGTGTAGACCTTACCATGAAATGCTTACTTACAAGCCCTTAACCAACAGCGCAGTTCAAGAAAGAGTTAAGGAAATATTTACCAAATAAACTAAAGTAAAAAACAATAAAAAAGTAACACAATAAAATAACACTAATGAGGCTCTATATACAGGGGGTACTAGTACCGAGTCAATGTGCAGGGGTACAGGTTAGTCAAGGTAATTTTTACATGTAGGTAGGGGTGACGTGATTGTGCATAGATAATAAACAGGAAGTAGCAGCAGTGTAAAAAACAAATGGAGGGGGTGTCAATGTAAATAATATGGTGGCCATTTTATTAATTGTTCAGCAGTCTTATGGATTGGTGGTAGAAGCTGTTAAGGAGCCTTTTGCTCCGATACCGGCTGTCTCATCGTTGTCAGTGATCAGGCATATCACTGTTGTGTCATCATACTTAATGATGGTGTTGGAGTGGCCATGCAGTAGTGGGTGAACAGGGAGTACAAGAGGGGACTAAGCACACACGGCTGAGGGGCCCCAGTGTTGATGATCAGCGTAGCAGACATGTTGTTGCTTACCCTTACCACCTGGGGGTGGCCCATCAATAAGTCCAGGATCCAGTAGCAGAGGGAGGTGTTTAGGCCCAGGGCCCTTTGCTTAGAGATGAGGTATGTGGGCACTATGATGTTTTTTGAACAGCATTCTTTCATAGGTGTTCCTTTTGTCTAGGTGGGAGAGGGCAGTGTGGGTCTAGGGTATCCGGGAGGATGCTGTTGATGTGAGCCATGACCAGCCTTTCAAAGCACTTCATGGCTACCGACATGAGTGCTACGGGGCGATAATAATTTAGGCAGGTTACCTTCGCTTCCTTGGTGGTCTGCAAAAAACATGCAGGTAGTACAGTCTTGGTCAGGGAGAGAATTAAAATGTCAGTGAAGACACTTGCCAGTTTATTCGCGCATGCTTGGAGTACACGCCCTGGTAATCCGCCTGGCCCCGCGGCTTTGTGAACGTTGACCTGTTTAAAGGTCTTGCGCACATCAGCTACCGAGAGCGTTATCACACAGCCGTCCAGAACAACTGATGCTCGAAGTTTCCTAATGGTCAGGTTGTAACCAATGCAGTGATATACAGTACCACACTTACTCATTCAAGGGTTTTCCTTTATTTTCACAATTTTCTACATTGTAGAATATGAGTGAAGACATCAAAACTATGAAATAACACATATGGAATCATGTAGTAACCAAAAAAGTGTTATATTTGAGATTCTTCAAAGTAGCCATACTTTGCCTCGATGACAGCTTTGCACACTCTTGGCATTCTCTCAACCACGAGAGAATAGTCACCTGAAATGCATTTCAAGAAAACATTTAATTTGCGGAATTTCATTCCTTCTTAATGCATTTGAGACAATCGTTTGTGTAGTGATTAGGTAAGGGTTGTATACAGAAGATAGCCCTATTTGGTTAAAGACCAAGTCCATATTATGGCAAGAACAGCTCAAATAAGGAAAGCGAAATGACAGTCCATCATTACTTAAAACCTCTACGGGATCGGTGTCCCTATACCGGGATGGTTGAGCTAACGTGCGCTAATGTGATTAGCATGGCGTTGTAAGTAACATCAAACTTTCCAGGACATAGACATGTCTTATATAGGCAGAAAGATTACATTATTGTTAATCGAACTGCACTGTCCAATTTACAGTAGCTATTACAGTGAAAACATACCATGCTATTGTTTGAGAGTGCACAACAACCAGAAACTCCCGGCAACTGGTTACATTCACCTCTGAAGTGAAATAATGTACTTACATTCAGTAATCTTGCTCTGCTTTGTCATCCTGAGGGTCCCAGAGATAAAATGTAGCATAGTTTGTTTGAGAAAATCCATCTTAATATTCAAATGTAGGAACTGGGCTCCACAGTTTGAACCCCTGCTGTCTCTGGCTCCACACCCACCCCGCCCGGCCATCTAGATGTGTGAAAGTTAGTCAATAAGCTAATGATCCCTCATGTATGACATTCCTGGGAGTGTGTAAACTTACATTTTGTATTACCATATCATTTGTATATGTTCTCTATAGTTATGTACTTGAACTGTATCAATTGACCAATTCGGCACATTTGGGCGGACTTGATAAAAAAATATTGTCTAGTATTGCAACGCTTCACTGGATCAATCTGAAACGTTGCACAGACACCTCTGTCACCTAGTGTTGTAACTTTAATGTGTTACAGAGTTAATGTTTAAGTTAATTAATTGAGCTGTATCTAAAGATATTTCTTTACAGTTATTTACACATGTAATTGTATTGGTTAGTATTGAATTACGCTTTTGACTGCAAGTTCCAGAATGCCTTGCGACAGGAATGAGAGAGATAATGCGCCAGTTACGTGCAGGTGCAAAGTGATTAAGCTGACTTTTTCACTAGCATCTTGTTTGCATTGCTCTGTAGAATCTAAAGTTGTTAATTGTAACGTGAACAAGTATTATTACTAAAAGAAGCTTTCATATCAAACCCGACGTCCCGAGTCATTACTTTGAAGACAGTTAATCTAAAACCTAGTGGCCAAAATCTAAATTGCGCCTAAAATGCAATATTTTATTATGGCCTTTCTCTTGCATTTCAAAGATGACGGAACAATTGTTTTTTGAAAACATGTTTTATTGTTTGTATATCTTTTACCAGACCTAATGTTTCATATTCTCATTAATTTCACATTTCCACAAACTTCAAAGTGTTTCCTTTCAGATGGTATCAGAATATGCATATCCTTGCTTCAAGTCCTGAGCAACAGGCAATTAGATTTGGGTATGACATTTAGGCAAAAAAAGGGGGGTCAGATCCTTAAGAGACATGAAGGTCAGGCAATACGGAACATTAAGAACTTTGAAAGATTCTTTAAGTGCAGTCGCAAAAACCATCAAGCTCTATGTTGAAACTGGCTCTCATGAGGTCCACCACAGGAAAGGAAGACCCAGAGTTACCTCTGATAAGTTACTTAGAGTTACAAGCCTCAGAAATTGCAGCCCAAATAAATGCTTCACAGAGTTAAAGTAACAGACACATCTCAACATCAACTGTTCAGAGGGGACTGCGTGAATCAGGCCTTCATGGTCGAATTGATTCAAAGAAACCACTACCAAAGGACACCAATAATAAGAAGAGACTTGCTGGGCCAAGAAGCACAAGCAATAGACATTAGACATGTGTAAACTGTCCTTCGGTCTGATGAGTCCAAATTTGAGATTTTTGGTTCAAACCGCCGTGTCTTTGTGAGACACAGAGTAGGTGAACGGATGATCTCTCCATGTGTGGTTCCCACCGTGAAGCATGGAGGAGGAGGTTTTGTGGTGTGGGGGTGCTTTTCTGGTGACATTGTCAGTGATATACTTAGAATTCAAAGGCACACTTAACCAGCATGGCTACCACAGCATTCTGCAGTGATATGCCATCCCATCTGTTTTGCGTTTAGTGGGACAATCATTTATTTTTCAACAGGACAATAACATCTCCAGGCTGTGTAAAGGCTATTTGACCAAGAAGGAGATTGATGGAGTGCTGCATCAGATGACTTGGCCTCCACAATCACCCGATTTCAACCCATGGTTTGGGATGAGTTGGACCGCGTAGTGAAGGAAAAGCAGCCAACAAGTGCTCAGCATATGTGAGAACTCTTTCAACACTGTTGGAAAAGCATTCCAGGTTAAGCTGGTTGAGAGAATGCAAAGTTTTTGCAAAGCTGTTATCAAGGCAAAGGGTGGCTACTTTGAAGAATCTAGAATATAAAATATACACTACGGTTCAAAAGTTTGGAGTCACATAGAAATGTCCTTGTTTTTTAAAGAAAAGCACATTTTTTATCTATTAAAATAACATCAAATTGATCAGAAATACAGTGTAGACATTGATAATGTTGTAAATGACTATTGTAGCTGGAAACAGCTATTTATAATGGAATATCTACATAGGCGTACATAGGCCCATTATCAGCAATTATCACTCCTGTGTTCCAATGGCACAATATGTTAGTGAGTGGTAGGAGTGGTACACAGCATTGTTCGAGATCTTCAGTTTCTTGGCAATTTCTCACATGTAATAGCTTTCATTTCTCAGAACAAGAATAGACTGATGAGTTTCATAAGAGAGTTCTTTGTTTTTAGCCATTTTGAACCCACAAATGCTGATGCTCCAGATACCCAACTAGTCTAAAGAAGGCCATTTTTATTGCTTCTTTAATCAGGACAACAGTTTTCAGCTGTGCTAACATAATTGCAAAATGATTTTCTAATGATCAATTAGCCTTTAAAAATGCTAAACTTGGATTAGCTAAAACAACGTGCCATTGGAACGCAGGTGTGATGGTTGCTGATAATAGGCCTCTGCGCACCTATATAGATATTCAATAAAAAACAGCCGTTTCCAGCTACAATAGTCATTTACAAAATTAACAATGTCTACACTGTATTTCTGACCAATTTGATGTTATTTTACACGGTAGTGTATTTTGATTTGTTGAACACTTTTTTGGTTACTACATGATTCCATATGTGTTATTTCATCGTTTTGATGTCTTCACTGTAATTATACAATGTAGAAAATAGTAAAATAAAGAAACTTTTTTCCAAACTTTTGACTAAGTGGAAGACGTTGCATTTCGGCAACTTGTATATGTTATATCGGAGTTGTGCCTGTTGCTCACACGCGTATCTGCCCGCTCATTGGCTACAATGTTCCCACCTGATCTCGCATCCTCTCGTCTGCCTTCCATCTTTTTATGGACATGTATTTCCATCCTTAGAGCAGCTTGTCAATATAATCTTTGGCTGTGTGGAGCCAACACCTCCAATTTTTTTCATAATTTTAAGGAACTCAGAGTGTTCTTTCAAATGTTTTAATTGGTCAGAGAGTGTCCCTGAACAAAATTATCCAGAATGATTAACATGCACCCTTTCTCACTTTCACCCTGTAGGCTATTTGCCTATAGACCATCTTCATACCATGACAGTACTGTATATAAATGGGGTAAGTGTTTTTCAGCAAAAATGTATATTGACAATACAACAATAAAATCATTAAACTACTTAAAATGTTATCTTTCACAACATACGACCCATTTCAACTATCATAACCCATTTCAACTATATATATATAGTTGGAGTTTAATGATTTTAAATATAAATATTTATATATATTTTTCAGCAAAAATGTATATTGACAATATATAAAACATATAAAACAGTTGTTAACGGTAAGTGAAACGCACCTGTCCAACGACACAGCGGTGAGCGTAAAGATGCTGGCATACATGGTAAGGTAGATGATAAAGTGTACGACTTTGCACAAGACCGGTCCAAATACCCATTCATCCATAGTGTAGATAGTGGCTTGAAAAGGTACGCAGAACACTATAAAGCACACGTCTGCCACGCCGAGGTTCAGAATAAATAGGTTTGTTGTTTTGGTGTTCATCTGTCCGTTCCAGAGGAGGACAGTGAGGACCAATCCGTTCCCCAAGGTACCGATGAAGAAGATGAGCGAGAAGACCAGAGAAATTATAACTGATTCCGTTCTCCAGTTCGCAACAGTTTGGTTCTGCACAGAGTTATTCATTGTAATTTTCTATTAAACTCCTTCATAAATCTGAAGTTTCTGTATTTTAAATCCTTTATTTAGTGAATCTCATAAACGCATTGTTAATTTTCAGATGCTGCGTAACGCGCACATGTTCTAAGCATCGAGAAATACTTGGTTGTTCAAAGAGGTGGAAAGTTTAAGCATCCACCCCCTGTCTAGTCTAGTCCTCCTATCTCGGACAAAAGGGGGATAGTGTTTTCTGTCTCTGGCTGGGCTAGGAGGGGTGTCCTTTCTCTTTCTCTCTCTGTCACACACCACCAACGATAACATCTCTTTTCACCGTCTTACATTTTCACTCCTGCGTATTATCAATATCAAGCCACATTCACATCCTTCCCATCTTCTGTGTAATTCCTAGAGTATATATATATTTTATCTGCCCATGTACAGTACATTATGGGGTTACTATCAAAAGGATGTAGATTTATGGCTGTTTCCCAAACTATTTAGTCCATTACTTTTTACCAGAGCCATATGCCTTTCTTGTTTTCATCCAGCTCTTTCTGTGGATGTTGTCTGGTGTTTCTTATTTTCTCATAACAATAAAGCTTTATTGAATTTATTTTCCATTAAAATACAGATTTTATGCTGCTCCAACCGGAGACAACTTTACATACATTTAATAAAACAATTACTGAGGATAGACACTGCTTATTGTGGTCATTGAATCAGACAAACATTTGCAGAAGTGTGTGTCATAAAAAAACAGTCATGAGTTTTTGGTTGCACCTTGTCTCACTTTGGTTGAGAACCTTCTACTTCTCTCCTTCATTTCAGCATGAGAGGAAGGGCAAGAAAACATGGTCATAGGTATTACTGAAGCCATGGCAAGATGGCAAAATTGTGTCAATTTAGATGCCTTATCTCTCCAAAAAGGTCATTATTGCTATTATTACAACTTCTACTATTATTAGTATTACTATTATTATTAATATTATTACTACTATTATTATTATTATTACTATTACTATTATTGCTATTATTATTACTACTATTATTAATTGCATAGCTCTGGGTGCAACCTGGGTACATTGTGATAAACATTCTCTGTGGAACCATAGATCTCATATGGTCACACTATTCTCCATCTCAGCAGGGTTCAGGTAGTTATAGGGCAGTGGAAGCTTGGTAATCCTCTACATGATTGACTGGCTGGGGAAGGACAACTGCCTGCAAGTACTTCATCATCTACTTGGGGGCCGTCTCATCAAAGTATTAATTTAGGTATGTACCAAGGAGAATCTGAGGAAGACAACATTATTCCACTTTAATATTAAAACGGGTGGTCATCTCACCCAGCTACCTTAAGATGAATGCACTACCTGTAAGTCGCTCTGGATAAGAGCGTCTGCGTAATGACTAAACATCCTATACATCCTCTACACATCCTATACATTGGAACACAATCATCACACAAATAAACTTCAAGGAGCAGAGGGAGAAAATGAGGAGAAAAGATTGCAAACAAGTAAAGCAAGTAACAGAGATAAGGAGAGTTGAAAGCACGTTCACCTACTTGAAGGAGCAGCTGAGGAGGCCTCTGTACATCGACCCAGGCCCCAACCTTACCAGAGTTAGGAACAGTAAGTTAGGAATGCCCAGTCAGTTAGCTACAGGCCCAGGTGACTCAGGTTGGCCAATGCATTGACCAGTTGGGAGGCCACAACAGCCTGTTCTTTCCATCTACAAGACAATCAGTTTAATATAGAATTGTTTGTAAGGAAGGTGCTAGCTAGCTAGACAAAACTTAGTTAGCTAGCTAGAAAACAGATGGGCCTAGGCTAGAAAAGGCTGCTGGAAGTTTAGCTATTAACTAGCTAGCTATATTGTGTTTTCTTTCTAAGTTGGCCAGTAGTATCACATTCAGAAAGTATGTTGCCGTTAGCCATATGATGACTAAAAAGAAAAGCTGTTTTACAATCTGATTTATTTGTTATCTCTTCTCGAGTGAAATTCTTAGCTCGAGGCCGTAAAGTAAATTAACAATCACCTGTCAAAGCACACCACCCACCTACAGAGGGATATCAACATCTTCCAACACCACTTAATTTTTTTATTTAACTAGGCATGTCAGTTAAGAACGCATTTTTATTTACAATGACGGCCTAACCCAGCCAAACCCTAAACCGGACGATGCTGGGCCAATTGTGTGCCGCCCTATGGGAAACCCAATCATAGCCAGTTGTGATACAGACTGGAATCGAAACAGTTGGCTGACCCTCACTTCATACTCGTTGCCAAACCCACTGGCTCCAGGTCATCTACAAGACCCTGCTAGGTAAAGTCCCCCCTTATCTCAGCTCGCTGGTCACCATAGCAGCACCCACCTGTAGCACGCGCTCCAGCAGGTATATCTCTCTGGTCACCCCCAAAACCAATTCCTATTTGGCCGCCTCTCCTTCCAGTTCTCTGCTGCCAATGACTGGAACGAACTACAAAAATCTCTGAAACTGGATACACTTATCTTCCTCACTAGATTTAAGCACCAGCTGTCAGAACAGCTCACAGATTACTGCACCTGTACATAGTCCATCTATAATTTAGCCCAAACAACTACCTCTTCCCCTACTGTATTTATTTATTTTGCTCCTTTGCACCCCATTATTTCTACTTTGCACATTCTTACACTGCAAATCTACCATTCAAGTGTTTTACTTTCGATATTGTATTCACTTCACCACCATGGCCTTCTTTTTTTGCCTTTACCTCCCTTATCTCGCCTCATTTTGCTCACATTGTATATGGACTTATTTTTCTATTGTATTATTGACTGTATGTTTGTTTTACTCCATGTGTAACTCTGTAGTTGTGTGTCGAACTGCTTTGCTTTATCTTGGCCAGGTCGCAATAAAGGTCGCAGTAAATGAGAAATTGTTCTCAACTTGCCTACCTGGTTAAATAAAGGTGAAATAAAATAAAATAAAATCAACAGGTTCTGTAGTGACACCTCTAGCACTGAGATGCAGTGGCTCAGACCACTGTGCCACTCGGGAGCCCTGAGTGCTTCATCCAGCTTGTTCCTCTGTCCTCAGCTGAAGATTCCAAATGTGATTTTCTACCATTTTTTCCTTCTTCTAATATTCCCCGATTCATGACGTTCCCGATTTCAACCAATCCAATCTCTTTGTTTCAAATGTGAAATAGTATACGTCATTAGCGTTGGATGCGCATGCAGGAGAAATTACAAGTGGTGCTGGTGAGTAACAAAATAATATTAAATCAAGCCACTAAACCAGTCAAGAGTTTCAGCGTTGATGAACAAAGGTTTAGCGTTAGCAAGCTCACTAACGTTAGCTGCAATGAAGCCCCTGACCAGAGCTAGATTCGCACCTGCTCTTGAGCTACAAACACCAAACCGATGTTGAAATGTGTAGACCGAATCAACTTTGATTGTTTGTCAAAAGATTGTTGGTATTATTAATACTTTTTGAAACATGTTCATTTGACATAAAAAGTGTATAAATGTGCAGTAAGGGCTACCTAAAGTACAGGCGATGACACTTCTAGGGTCTTACACATGTGTAAGTGCAACAAAGCACATGGCTACTTAGTTATATATAGATTTATATTTCAATGGGTGCTCTATCTCATTGCCTCCCTCCTGATTTCTACTTGTTTAGCAAAATAGGGGTTAGGGTATCCAGGGCGGAAGTGCCAGGCCCATAGGGCTCTGGTCAAAAGTAGTGCACTATGTAGTGAATAGGGTCCCATTTGTTTGATTTGATTAGGCACCTTTGAAGAGCTGAAATGTATACATACCAGCAGAGGGCAGCAACACCATAGTGAATACAACCTATGTTTTGTGTGTGCCTCTGCAGTCTGTACTGACACATTAGCTTCATCCCAAATGGCACCCTATTCCCTAAATGGGCCCTGTACAAAATAAGTGCAGTATATAGGAAATAGGGTGGTATGTGGGGTGCAACCATTATCTGCTGCTCATTGGTGGGTCTTCTGGGAATACCTCAGGATCATCCACAGGTGGAGCTGGGCTGTCCAGAGCCCACCATCTGTCTTTATATGTTTAGAAACAGGATGGTAATGTAGGCAACTGGTTGTGGAAAGGCTAAAATGCATAGTCTGCTTTAACACTGTAATGGAAAAGTCCATTGTGCTTCATGTGTGTATCTTATGTGTCAATATTGCCACTTGTGAAAATGACCATCGATGTGGGCTCCACTGAAACACTTAGTATGGCTTGTGATTGAGACCAGAGAATCAATTATATTTAAGTGTGTGTGTATGTATATCTGTGTTTGTTTGTGTGTGTATATGGTTTGATTATGTTGCCTGATTAAAACCTCCGTTATTTTTTGTGTGACTGTGGACAAATGCAATGGCAACAGACTTGAGTTTTCCAGCAATCTTCTCTTTTCCACAGGTCAGAAACATAAAGTCAATGAGAGGGAACTGCCCTGCACTTTCATCCAATGTCTGGATTCTGGGATCCCCTGGAAGTGATCAATGTAAGAGGTATGATAATGAGTAGTACGGTTAGCATCACCTTAGCGTGAGAATGCTGCTCTTCCACCCGAGGGTGCCTGAGGGGCACCGGCGGTTTCGTACACACACACACATACAGCACATACACACGCACCCAGCCAGTCAGCACGTCACCTCTCTCTACACACCCCCTGTTGAAGTCAACAGTCAACCGCCCACTGTGGGGTCGGATGGCATCTGGTTTTCAGGGGAAATGGAAAGTGAGCCTGTGACACAACTTCCGCTTTTGGACATTAATATGGCAACACTCCATCTTAACTCCTCCACATTTAATGGATTTGTTGAACAGTGCAGAAGAGAACCTCCCCCAACAGTTTTTTTTCCCCCTAATCAGGACCAGAAATAAAGAAACACTGCTCAGTAGTTTCTTTTATGCCTGCTACGTTAGGTTAACAATCAACACACCTCTGGGAGACTTCAGGAAAGCTGCAACTGCACTGCCTTGATTTAGGCCCAATTACAGTGTCGGCAGTGTGGTGCCAGGACAACAACCTCTCCCTCAATGTCATCAAGACCAATAATCTGATCATGGACTATAGTAAACAGAGGGCCGAGCACACCCACTTCCACATCGATGGGGCTGTAGTGGAGCGAGTAAAGAGCTTCAAGTTCCCCGGTGTCCACATCACTAAGGAGTTAACATGGTCCAAACACACCAACACAGTCGTGAAGAAGGCACAATAATGCCTCTGTTCAATGTGGAACCAAATTGATAATAACACTTATACAACACAAAAATAACACCTATATAATTTTTACAATATAATATGGCTGACACAGTAAAAAGTAAATTATGAAAGGTTGTTTATAGAACAATTCTTCATAAAGGTGTTATAAAGAACCAAAGAAAAGGGTTCTATATTGGCCCAAAAAGGGTTATAACCACAGCGGAATCCTTTTTTGGTGCTAAATAGAACCTTTTTTCATTTGGAACCTAATGAGCATGGTTCTTTATGGAACCTTCAAAAAAGGGTTCTATAGAGCACCAATAAGGGTTAATCTATAATTACAAGCCAGGTAACTCCAATCTGGTACTATTTTAAACCATTTTGTGTGTGTGTGTGTGTGAGGAGCTTGGAATAAGGGTAGTTAATGAACAAAAAGGCCTGTCGTGCAATTGAGCCTTTCCAGGTTTTGAAGACGTGTGCAGGTGTGCATCAACATCACAACCATGGATGAGATGCAGTGGTGTGGTGTAGATCTTGGGAGTGGGGTGCTTTGCTGCCATATCCGTGCAAGCAAGCATTTGTATAACATAGTAAGTGCCTGCCAAGCACCACCCCGATCCCCCCATAACCCCCTCCTCCCACACCCTCAGGCCATGGCATCCCGAGTTCAAAGGACAGACAGACTGGAAATGGAGCTCCAATCACCTTGATTGGGGAGAAAATGGGTTCTTGTCTGAGCAATGTGCAGCTGTTCAGACGGAGGGACGGACAGGGTCTTCTGATGGTAACCTGGAGCCAAATCACTTTGGGATAGGAGCAGGAGCACTAAAGCCTTGTTCACATTGGCAGTTTGAAGTGACTCAAATCCAATTTTTGGGGCATATCCAATTCGAATCTGTACTTTCTCCTGCAGTCTGAACAGCCAAAAATCACATGTCGGATATTTGAAGCCACATTTCAAACCAGCTTCGTAGGTGGCTTGAAATCAGATACAAATATGTTTATTGGCCAGTTGACTTGTGTTTGAACACAAGTCACCCTTAAGTGTTTTTTTTATTTCACTCAAGTGGTTTTTAGACTGTTATTTGGCATATCTTGTTGCCTGCTACTCAGTTGACAGGTAGACAATAACAGGTGGCAGCTAACTAGCTTGTTAATTGTTTATAAACAAATTAGTGAATGTGCTAGAAACCTAAACAGCTACATACAGTAGCTAGTTGGCTGTTGTGGTTAGCCAGAAAGGACTCGTTTTGAAAATAGGATCATCTTATCCTTTGAGGCTTGAAAGTATTTCTTACACTATGATTTTGAACATTCAAAACAACTGGGAAACGTCCGCGGCAGGCATTGCTGACCTTAGCTTGTGACAAAAGTGATAGGAAGCACAATAACCACAACCAATCAGCCTACACCACTGCGCACTCACCTGTTGTTACTATGACAACTAGCATGGCCATGCCAGCAAATGACTGCTGTCTGAACACACACACACATCTGATTTGGTCACTTGTAACTTGCTGTTTGGACAGTCAATAATCCAACATGGATTTGAAAAACAAAACTGATTTGAGCATTGTTTTCTGCAGTGTAAACAAGGCTTAATTGTTGATCACATAGCTACATACTATCAGAGATGGGTCAAATATACATCAAAGTGTATCTTGTTACAAATACAACATCCTTTATTTTAAAATTTTAAATTTCACCTTTATTTAACGAGGCAAGTCAGTTAAGAACAAATATTTATTTACAATGACGGCCTACCAAAAGGCAGAAGACCTCCTGTGGGGACGAGGGCTGGGATAAAAAATAATAATCTCTCTCTATATATATATATATATAAGTACAAAACACACATCACGACAAGAGAGACAACACCACACCAGATAAAGAGAGACCTAAGACGACAACACAGCAAGGCAGCAACAAATGACAACACAGCATGTCAGCAACACAACATGACAACAACATGGTAGAAACACAACATGGTACAAACATTATTGGGCACAGACAACAGCACAAAGGGCAAGAAGGTAGAGACAACAATGCATCACGCAAAGCAGCCACGACTGTCAGTAAGAGTGTCCATGATTGAGTCTTTGAATGAAGAGATTGAGATAAAACTGTCCAGTTTGAGTGTTTGTTGCAGCTCGTTCCAGTCGCTAGTTGCAGCGAACTGAAAAGAGAAGCGACACAGGGATGTGTATGTTCTGTGGACCTTTAACAGAATGTGACTGGCAAAACGGGTGCTGTATGTGGAGGATGAGGGCTGCAGTAGATATCTCAAATAGGAGGGAGTGAGGCCTAAGAGGGTTTTATAAATAAGCATCAACCAGTAGGTCTTGCGATGGGTTTACAGAGGTATATAGAGTGCAGTGATGTGTCCTATAAGGAGCATTGGTGGCAAATCTGATGGCCGAATGGTAAAGAATATCTCACCGCTTGAGAGCACCCTTACCTGCCGATCTATAAATGATGTCGCCGTAATCTAGCATGGGTAGGATGGTCATCTGAATCAGGATTAGTTTGGCAGCTGTGGTGAAAGAGGAGATTTACGATAGAGGAAATCAAGTCTAGATTTAACTTTAGCCTGCAGGTTTGACATGTGCTGAGAGAAGGACAGTGTACCGTCTAGCCATATTCCCAAGTAATTGTATGACCTCAAGCTCTAAACCCTCAGAGGTAGTAATCACACCTGTGGGGAGAGAGGCATTCTTCTTACCAAACCACGTGACCTTTGTTTTGGAGGTGATCAGAACAAGGTTAAGGGTAGAGAAAGCATGTTGGACAATAAGAAAGCTTTATTGTAGAGCATTTAACAAAAATCCGGGGAGGAGTCAGCTGAGTATAACACTGTATCATCTGCATATAAATGGATGAGAGAGCTTCCTACTGCCTGAGCTATGTTGTTGATGTAAAATGAGAAGAGCATGGGGCCTAGGATTGAGACTTGGGGTACTCCCTTGGTGACAGGCAGTGGCTGAGACAGCAAATTTTCAGACTTTTTACACTGCACTCTTTGAGAGTGGTAGTTAGCAAACCAGGCCAAAGACCCCTCTGAGACACCAATACTCCTTAGCCGGCCTACAGGAATGGAATGGAATGGTCTACCGTGTCAAAACCTTTGACCAAGTCAATAAAAATAGCAGCACAATATTGCTTAGAATCGAGGGCAATGGTGACATCATTGAGGACCTTTAAGGTTGCAGTGACACATTCATAACCTGAGCGGAAACCAGATTGCATACCAGAGAGTATACTTTAGACGTCAAGAAAGCCAGTTAGTTGATTATTGACAAGTTTTTCCAAATAGGCCTATAACAGTTAGGATAAGCTTGATCTCCCCCTTTAAATAAAGGACGAACTGTGGCTGCCTTCCAAGCAATGGGAACCTACCCAGAAAGGAGAGACAGGTTAAAAACGTCGGAGATAGACTTGGCGATGATAGGGGCAGCAACCTTAAAGAAGAAAGTTTCAGGAGCACATTAGCAGCTCGGAATCAGTGACTGCCTGCAGGGAGAAACTTTGTAGCGGGGCAGGGCAAAAAGAGGTTAGAAGCATCGGGGATAGTCACATTAGAATGGGTGGGAGATGAGGAAATGTTGGACGGGCAAGGAGGCATGGATGAGTCAAATAGGATCTCAGCCATGTGCTTCTTGTCAGTAACAACCACATCATCAACATTAAGGGACATGTGCAGCTGTGAGGAGGAGGATTTATTTTCCAGGTCTTTAACCGTTTTCCAGAACTTCTTGGGGTTAGACCCGCAAAGAGAGAAATGCTCCTTAAAGTAACTAACTATGTCCTTCTGGATAGCCTGAGTGCACTTATTTCTAATTTGCCTGAATGAGAGCCAGTCAGCATGAGTATGCGTCTGCCGAGCCTTTCGCCAAATGCAATTCTTCTGTCTTCGACAGAAGGGATCAAGCTGATTCTATACCATTTTACAGAGGCCAGTTCAAGAAGGAAGGCTTGCTCATTAAAGTTTTTTAGCAAGCGTCTATGACAAATCAGGACAGGTCGTTTCACTGAGCAGCCATTACGAACATAGGCTGTAAAACAGTGATCACTAAGGTCAGTACAGAAAACAGCAGACTGACACCTATCAGGATTATTTGTGAGGAAAACATGAAGAAGAGTTGCCTTTTCTGGGTGTTTGGAGTCATATCTTGTGGGATTGGTAATAATCTGAGAAAGATGTAGGGAGTCCCATTGCTTTAGGACTTGTTCAGGTGGTTTAAGCATATCCCAGTTTAGGTCACCTAGCAGGACAAATTCAGACTTAGTGTCAGGGGCCAGGAGAGAGCTTAGGGCAGGGCAGGTAGTGTACAGGCCGGTGGTGATGGAGGACGATAGCACCCATCAACAGTCAACAAAGAGCTTTTTGAAAGTTTAATACTTAAAACCAGCAAATAAAATTGTTTGGGGACAGACTTGGTGTAGACAACCGAGCACTGAAGGTGATCCCTGGTAAATATTGCCAGTCCCACACCTTTGGAAGATCTATCTTTCCGAAAAAGGTTATAACCAGAAAGGTTAATGTCAGTATTCAAAACACTCTTCCTTAACCATGTCTCAGTAATGAACAACACATCTGGATTGGAGCTGTGAACCAAAAACATTTAAATTTATGCATTTTAGGTAATAAGCTTCTAGTGTTAACGTGCAGAAAACCCAGGCTTTTAGGAGAGCAGAAATCAGTGAAGTAGATATCAGAGCACAAGTCAGAATTGGGGCTATCAACTGTAGATGGGCCAGGGTGTACATGCACATTTCCAGATATCATCAACAGTAATACAACTAAGGCACGGCATAGGACTCACTGATTTATGACATCTGAATGTGCATCAGATGGCAACAAGATCATATTGTACAGCAATTTCATCAGGTAACATGAATACAAAGCCGGCGAGAGGTGGTTAGAATGGGATGGGAGGCCAAAAGTTGGTGTAACCAATAGAGAGTCAGAGTGCCGAGTGTGTCCCACAGTTGGGTAAAGAAAGTTTGTAGTCAACAAAGCATGCAGGAGTCATGAGGCAAATATCGAAATATCAAAATGCACAAGAACAAAATAAAATATATAACGACTTGGGGCTAGCCACTGTAAGTTCAGAGTCATTCGCCCCAACAGTGCGTGTGTGCTGGAGGCGGGTAAAAGCTCGGGAGAGTGGAAGGGGGGTTAGACAACCAGGGCAGACGGTCAACAGATCGCCAGGTGGAATCCAAACAGCAGGCAACGGGAGTAGGTGTCACACCCACTTGGGAGAAGCTTTTATTTCTGGAGGCAGATTACTTGTAGAAAATGCCAGTCTCTGAACTGCAAAGGGGGTTTCACGGCCTCTGGGTTTGGGTGGGCTAGCCTGCTGTTTGTTGTGCTCAAGGGCTTCAACACCTCTTGCTTCACACGGCAGTGCTAATTGAAGTTGTATCTCTTTGTCCTAGTAAGCTTGGTAGCCTTAGCATCCAGTCCTTATAAAGTAAAAGATATCATTGTAATGTCTTTTTCTTAGATTTTGAAAGTAAAAAATTGGTCCAGACTAAGCATTACTGACTCAATTCTAGGTTGGATGGTGTTTTCAGGTTTCTGTTTGTTTCCCATAGCATTTGCTGTATAGTTTGTGAATAATAATCCTTGGGTGTAGGAAGCATTCCAGGTATTCCACGATTATTCGCAAATGAAAGAAACACAAGAGAACTGTCAATCTCCCTCGGCCTGGGGCTCCATGCAAGATCTCACCTCGTGGAGTTGCAATGATCATGAGAACGGTGAGGAATCAGCCCAGAACTACACGGGAGGATCTTGTCAATGATCTCAAGGCAGCTGGGACCATAGTCACCAAGAAAAAAATTGGTAACACACTACGCCGTGAAGGACTGAAATCCTGCAGCGCCCGCAAGGTCCCCCTGCTCAAGAAAGCACATATACATGATCGTCTGAAGTTTGCCAATGAACATCTGAATGATTCAGAGGACAACTGGGTGAAAGTGTTGTGGTCAGATGAGACCAAAATGGAGCTCTTTGGCAACAACTCACCTCGCCGTGTTTGGAGGAGGAGGAATGCTGCCTATGATTTAAGAACACCATCCCCACTGTCAAACATGGAGGTGGAAACATTATGCTTTGGGGGTGTTTTTCTGCTAAGGGGACAGGACAACTTCACCACATCAAAGGGACGATAGACGGGGCCATGTACCGTCAAATCTTGGGTCTCCTTCCCTCAGCCAGTGCATTGAAAATGGGTCGTGGATGGGTATTCCAGCATTACAATGACCCAAAACACATGACCAAGGCAACAAAGGAGTGGCTCAAGAAGAAGCACATTAAAGTCCTGGAGTGGCCTAGCCAGTCTCCAGACCTTAATCTGCAAATATTGACTCTTTGCATCAACTTCATGTAATTGTCAATAAAAGCCTTGTAATTGTAATTATACGTCAGTATTCCATAGTAACATCTGACAACAATATCTAAAGACACTGTAGCAGCAAACTTTGTGAAAATTAATATATGTGTCATTCTCATTTATTTTAATTTTATTTGGAGTGAAGGTTATGTTGTTTAGGGTAGAATTCTGTATTTGTCCCTGCCAAAAAATCGAAGTTAAAACCTTTTAAGTTACCGTTACTGAGATTGTTGTTGTAGTGATGTTTATCTACCTTAATTGTGCTGGGACAAAAAGTATTTGCTAAATAACCTAAATGTAAAAATGAACAATTGCAAAGCAAACTGGATATTATTATTGGCCTTGTTTCTGGGATGGAGCTCATTCAAATAATACCCAGCGTGATTTGCAGGTATTCATTTGTCCATTGACATTTTGGTCATTTAACTCGGGGGTTCCTAAACTCGGTCCTCGGCCCCTCCCCCTAAGTGCACATTTTTCCCTAGCACTACACAGCTGATTCAAATAACCAACTCATTACCACATTTTGATTATTTGAATCAGCTGTGTAGTGCTAGAGAAAACAGCAAAACATACACCCAGGGTAGGCCCCAGGACCGAGTTTGGGAAACCCAGATTTAGCTGACGCTTGCATCACACCATAATCTTATACCAATGCAGGGTGAAATGGGGCTACAAAATTGTGAACTGCTATAAATGAGTTCCATTTTAGCAGACACTCTTATCCAGAGTGACTTACAGTAGGAAAGCATACAGTTTGATAATGTTTTTATACGGGCCCCCTGTGGGAATCAAACTCACATCCTTGGCGTTGCAAATGCCATGCTCTACCAACTGAGCCATACATAGAAAAGTGCATTTTCTGTTGAAAATACAAATTACAGGTCATGAAAGTATCTTGTTACAAAATACATTGGATTGTTGTTCAGGCCAGAATACAAATGACAAAATGTTAAAAAGGAATTGAAGTACGTATTTCAAATAGCTACATATTACAGAAATACTGCCCATCTCTGAATACAATTATATTGTATGTACTGTAGCTTGACTAGTTTGGTGGTGAGAGACATGAAACACACTGGCAGTAGTCATCACATTCAGGTGGATTGATGTTGGTCCTCTGCAGCTCAGTTGGGAGTGTATGGTGCTTGCAACACCAGGATAGTGGATTAGATTCCTGGGACCTGTATGTGAAACGTATACATGCATGATATTACGTGGCTTTGGATATAAGTATTTGCAAAATGGCATATAGCCTGTGCATTACAGAGCTGGATGTACTCCCGAGGTGTGCAGCGGTCTAAAGCACTGCATCTCAGTGCAAGAGGTGTCACTGTAGTCCCTGGTTTGAATCCAGGCTTCATTACTTCTGGCCGTGATTGGGAGCCCATTAGGGCGGTGCACATTTGGCCCAGTGTCGTCCACGTTTGGTTGGGGTAGGCCGTCATTGTAAATTAGAATTTGTTCTTAACTTCTTCGGGATCGGTGTCCACGGGACGGTTGAGCTAACGTAGGCTAATGCGTTTAGCATGAGGTTGTAAGTAACAAGAACATTTCCCAGGACATGGGCATATCTGATTTTGGCAGAAATCTTAGTCTTGTTAATCTAAATCCACTGTTCAATTTACAGTAGCTATTACAGTGAAATAATACCATGTTATTGTTTGAGGAGAGTGCACAGTTTTGAACATGACAAGTTATTCATAAACAAATTAGGCACATTTGGGCAGTCTTGAGAGAACATGTTTGATATAAATGCAATGGTTCATTGGATCAGTCTAAAATTCAAATGCTACCAAGAATATGCACATCCTTGCTTCATGGCCTGAGTTATATGCAGTTAGATTTGGGTATGTCATTTTAAGAGAAAATTGAAAAAAGGGTCGGATCCTGACTTGACTGGTTAAATAAATAAAAAAAATGAACAGGAGTGTTTCTGTGGTGTGGGATTCACCAGTAGTATGGCTACTGTGGGGCACAGGCCTCACTGCTCTCTTAGCTGCTGTTCCTTTTTATGAGTCTCCACTGCTGATTTATTCCTCATCTGGATCTCTGTCTAATCTTGTTATATTGTTACAGTGTGTCAGTCAGTCGGTGTGTGTGTGTGTTCTGCACATGTTAAAGTAGGCATAGGAACAGTAATATAAGGGCACAAGGCGAGACCCAAATGCAGACACAGGAGGCAGATGGTAGAGCTCCGATATTTATTATAACAAAGGGAGTGGGAAAAGGCAGGTTGGGGACAGGCGAGAGTTCATAAACCAGGTCAGAGTCCAAACAGTAGATAGGCAGTCTCGAGGTCAGGCCAGGCAGGGATCAGAAACCAGATCCAAGTCCAAAACAGTACAAGGGGATAGGCAGACTGGTGGTGAGGCAGGCGGGCTCGGAGCCAGGACAAGCAAGGGTCGAAACGAGGAGGACTAGAAACAGAGATCGGGGAAAAATAGGTGCAAGGAAAATCGCTGGTTGACTTCGCAAACAAGACGAACTGGCACAGAGGGACAGGAAACACAGGGATATATACACCAGGGATAATAAGAGACACCTGGGGGGGGGGGGGTGTAGACAATCACAAGGACAGGTGAACCAGATCAGGGTGTGACAAGTGAATTACCTCTTTATTGACTTATGATTGAGTAGTACTGGTGAGAATGGTTAAGGGAGACAGTCAGACTGATCTAACTTCTGGTGACATTGAACAGGAGTCCTGTTCATTTTTACCTCTGCTCTTGGAGTTCAAGCCTAAATATTCAGTTGGTGGGAAATATTCATAATGGATTTCCAAAATAATTTCCCAAGATGACAAATAAAGTTGCATTGAATTTGACTTGAATCATATAATGTGAGCAGCCCTTCCTTTACCTATTTTGCAATAAGCACAGTGACACACTTGAAGTATTGACTGTGAGTAGTAGTAGCCTAGCTCTAGAGCCTACAGTAGTAGCCTAGAACTAGAAGTCATGGAGAGGCTGTACGTGTGAAGGGGAAAATGTGACATCATGAAGCATTCCATAAGGCAGGACAGAACGTTTGTGGTCTGATGTGTTTTTCAGTAGTTACGGAAGCCTGACTCGCGTGTGCCGCCTCCTTCGCTCTGTAAATCTGTGTTTGATGATTTTCATATTCTGTTTCACTGTTTTGTTTTAGGGGAGACTTTATTTGGCTTCATTTCCAACCATGCCAGATCTTACAGTTTTCGCATGACAAAAGTCTGCAGCACAGCCTTTCCGGAACAGGGTGAACAGGCTCGGCCAATAGGTCCTTGAGTTTCCACCGCATAACAACAATGTTTCATTTTGTCTAATCGGGGGTATTTAGGCTAAGTAAACTATCACTCTTCGGGATTTCATCTGCAGCCCATGGCCCAGTCATGCAGGTCTCTTATTCAAACCATTTGTGTGCGGTCAGGAGTGAGGGGCGGAGGGTTAAGGGGACGCAGGGGTGCAGACAGTTGAGAGGAGATGGTGGGGGGACTGGATAGCCCTGGGAGAAAGTCTGGGAAGGGGAGTGTGAGAGGTATTGGCAAGGAGAACTAAACCACATGCAGCAGCTTGCGTGATTGTGATTTCTTCTTCTGCCCCCCCACAATTACCTGAAGCACCTGCACGCACACAGCCACTTATCCCCTCGGTATGTTCATTAGGGCATACAGTGGAGAACTAAAAATGTTGTTTCTTGTTGGACAAGTCTTTGTAGATACACCCTGTTTCAGTCTGTTTTCTTCCGTTTGGTGACTATGATGAATGTGATCCTGGTTTGGTCATCTGAGTATGCCAGACAGACAGATACTGAAGTCAGTCCTGAACCGTTCATTTGAGCAATATGAAATCTGATGGTGTGCAAACAACCACTACATTCACCCACACTACCTTTTATTGGTGAGGTCATGCCACTACCCCTTACCTACCCCAGGCTGTCTCCTCCATCCCCTTTTCTTTCTCCCGCATCGATTTAGGATCAAAAATAGTCTCATAAAAAGCCTTCAGAAGGACGTCTAAGCCAAAAGCCAGATCCAGCCAGCAAGTTTTTAATGGTACTGGTTTATAATGAAACACTCCTTGAGCCGTTCTCCCAAAGCGATGACGTTATCCGCTGGACACACGCGCATATTAAAAGTGCACGCTTTTTATAACGTGTGTGACTATCAGAGAGAGGGTGGGAGGGGGGAGTGGAGGAGGGGAGGGGAGTGGAGAGAGTGTGGGGGGAGTGGAAGGGGAGGACGGGGAGTGGAGGGGGAGGGAGGATAGTGGAGAGGGGAGGACGGGGAGTGGAGGGGGAGGGAGGGTAGTGGAGAGGGGAGGACGGGGAGTGGAGGGGAGGGAGGGTAGTGGAGAGGGGAGGACGGGGAGTGGAGGGGGAGGGAGGGTAGTGGAGAGGGGAGGACGGGGATTTGAGGGGGAGGGAGGGTAGTGGAGAGGGGAGGACGGGGAGTGGAGGGGAGGGAGGGTAGTGGAGAGAGTGTGGGGGGAGGGAGGGTAGTGGAGAGGGGAGGACGGGGAGTGGAGGGGGAGGGAGGGTAGTGGAGAGGGGAGGACGGGGAGTGGAGGGGAGGGAGGGTAGTGGAGAGGGGAGGACGGGGAGTGGAGGGGGAGGGAGGGTAGTGGAGAGGGGAGGACGGGGAGTGGAGGGGAGGGAGGGTAGTGGAGAGAGTGTGGGGGAGGGAGGGTAGTGGAGAGGGGAGGACGGGGAGTGGAGGGGAGGGAGGGTAGTGGAGAGGGGAGGACGGGGAGTGGAGGGGGAGGGAGGGTAGTGGAGAGGGGAGGACGGGGAGTGGAGGGGGAGGGAGGGTAGTGGAGAGAGTGTGGGGGGAGGGAGGGTAGTGGAGAGGGAAGGACGGGGAGTGGAGGGGGAGGGAGGATAGTGGAGAGGGGAGGACGGGGAGTGGAGGGGGAGGGAGGGTAGTGGAGAGGGGAGGACGGGGAGTGGAGGGGGAGGGAGGGTAGTGGAGAGGGGAGGACGGGGAGTGGAGGGGGAGGGAGGGTAGTGGAGAGAGTGTGGGGGAGGGAGGGTAGTGGAGAGGGGATGAGGGGGAGGGAGGGTAGTGGAGAGGGGAGGACGTGGAGTGGAGGGTAGTGGAGAGGGGAGGGAAGGGCGTTGATGGCGTGGATGGGAGAGAGGACAGGGAGTGGAGGGCAGTGAGGGGTGTTGAGGCTGGTTGGGAAGATGTAGAGAGAGAAATCACTCCAAAATGAACCCCTGTTACCAATGTCTTTATCTGCCTTGGTTACTGCTGTGTAGATTTTGTCGCAGGTTTAATTTATTTTTATTTTTAAATATCACGTTTTAGTGGATGAGTACGAGGCTTCGCTCTCTGACTCTGACTGTTGTTGTAAAGAGCAGATGTTTTGAGGTCATTGCTTCATTTCGATCAGCCGTTCTCTCGGCTGGTGTTGACACTTGTGGGCTGCAGTCATACTTAATGAGGGAGTCATGATGTGTTGTGGTGCCATTGCCATTCATGCTTTGGCCTACGTCCACACAATACAAACTGGTTGGTGATTAAATAATGCATTCTGTTTCTGCTCGGAGAGGTTAAGTCTACACTCTGATGACCCATTATTCAATTAACTATAACTAGAATTAGTATTAGTCAATCTACACCTCTTCAAAATGGGAAGCTTGGATGTGAGCTAAGTTTTGAGTCAATGACTGTGAGGACTGAGCCCCAAGTTGGAGAAGTTTATTCTCCAGAAAGTTGAGTATCTTCCAAGCGACTAAGTTATTTATGGATTCATACTTGGGTGGGACGGGTGGGGTTTAGCGTGCGTGGGCTGATGAACCCACTCCATTTAAGCATTCAAGCAAGCCTATTTGTTTTTAGCAGTGTATTCTATTCATTACGTTATGCATTAATGTGAATACATCTTTCTGTCCCTTGCCACCACTATAGCCTCCACCGGCATGGTCCCAGTCCACACACTTAAATTATTTCTCGAGATTGGAAGTCTAAAATATTATTTTGTGTGGCCGCCGCCGGCCCGGCCTGGACGCATGATCACTCTGCCGGGTCTGGTTACCATGCTCAATCTTTCACCCATGGGGCTGTGTGAGTGTGCATGTGTGGGCGGTGTGTCTGTCTGTCTGTGTGTGTGTGTTTCTCTGTGTCTGAGCGTGTCTCTGTCTGTCTGTCTGCATCTGAGCGCGTGTGTGTGTCTCTTTCTGTATGTCTGTCTGTCTGTGTGTCTGTCTATTTGTTTATGTGTGTGTGGGTGGGTGCGTGTGTGTGTCTGTATGTGTGCGTGTGTGTGTGCTTTTGTTTGTGTCTGTGACTCCTCTCTCACCCAGGTTGCTTCACTTTAAACCCTTGAACACTGCTGCCTGTCCAGGGTGGACACAACAACCGTGTGATGTAATTTCCTCCTCGGGGGGCATCTGCTCGAGTCCTCATGGTAGCAGCGGTAACAGGTGGGCTCAGCTTCAGAGGTTCCAGCAGTGTAGCAGGCACCAGGCAGTGTGGTCCCTGGACCCTGGGTGAGCGAGACCTTAGCTGTTCACTGTCTGCTAATGAAGCAGGCCTGTTAATGGAAATAATGTGTGAAAGGACGAGAGCTTTAGGAATTATGTGTAAGATATGGAAAGAATGTTGTTTTTACTAGAACCCTCAGATTCTGGAATCTGAGACTCTCAAACCAAAGTGCTTTAATATCGGAACAGAGTTTCAGTTTTAATTGAAAAATTCACCCTACGTGGTGGCACAGTATACAGTTCAGTTACTATAATTCTTGACTTCAATATCCAAAGCAGCAAAAGGTTCAATAGAGTTCAGCCCAGCTCGGCTGGAGAGACGATTACCAGAAGCGGAGTAACAACAATCACTGGTTAAATCTCAAATGGCATCCTATTACCTATATAGTGCATTACTTTTGTAGTAGAGTCCTATGGGTCCTGGTCAAAAGTAGTGCACTATATGGTAAATAGGATGCCATTTGGGACACACTGCTATAAGCTTTCTTTCCTGTAGCTGCGTGTAGACTGTACGACATCCTCCTCACGTAACCTAACCACAGAACCTGTAGAGCATCAATAAAACTCAGCCTTTCCTCTCTCTCTCTCTCTCTTCTCCTTCTCTCCTCACTCTTCTCTTTCTTTCTCTTTTTGTCTGACGTCAGAGCTGCAAGCACTGAACCACGTCTATCAGCAGTCAGTAAAGTGGATTACTATACACTGAGTGTACAGAACATTAGGAACACCTTCCTAATATTGAGATGCACCCCTCCCTTTTTCCCTCAGAACAGCCTCAATTCGTCCGGGCATGGACTTTACAAGATGTCGAAAAGTGTTCCACAGCGATGCTGGCCCATGTTGACTCCAATGCCTCCCACAGTTGTGTCAAGTTGGCTGGATGTCCTTTGGGTGTTTGACCATTCTTCATGCTCAAAGGAAACTGTTGAGCGTGTAAAATCCAGCAGTATTGCAGTTCTTGACAAACCAGTGTGCCTGGCACCTACTTCCATACCCCGTTCAAAGGTACTTGAATATTTAGTTTTTCCTATTCACCCTCTGAATGGCACACATACACAATCTCAGTCTCAATTGTCTCAAGGCTTAAACATCCTTCTTTAGCCTGTCTCCTCCCCTTCATCTACACTGATTCAAATGGATTTAACAAGTGACAGCAATAAGGGATCATAGCTTTCACCTGGATTCACCTGATCATTCTGCATCATGGAAAAAGCAAGCGTTCTTAATGTTTTGTGTACATCTCTCACCATCTCATCATTATCATCATCCCATCTTCTACTATTCAGTGACGTGTTACAGTTCACCAGGACTTCTTGATATGGATACACATGATATTTGCTGTCTCATGCTTCCGTGTCCATGTGACTGATATTGGCTGAGTTTTGCGTGATACAAAAAAATGCACTTTGTTACACGTTAGTAATTTAGGCAACGCTCTTATCCAGAGCAATTAGGGTTAAGTGCCTTGCTCAAGGATACATCGACAGATTTCTCACCTAGTCAGCTCAGGAATTCAAACCAGCAACTTTTTGGTTACTGGCCCAACTCTCTTAACCAATAGGCTACCTGCTTCTACCCGCCATGTTGTGCTCTTGTAAGCCTAAGACATCTTAATTATCTCCTTGGGGATCAATAAAGTTATATATATCCCCAATCAGACACACATTTGTAGACTCATGAACACTTCTAGTTTATTAAAACATGGCATTCTACATTGCTTCTCTCCCTCTTTACCAATTACTGAAACATATAAAGTGGAATTGTTGTTGGCTGTCTTTCCTGTAGGCCTGTGTCTCACTAATGGGTCTAGAGGAAATAATATACTGTATTTATCAAATCACTTATTAAAACATAATGGAAATCTGTGTTTTAAAGCTGTCTCAACCATAATCTTCCTGAGAGAGGAAAACAATAAAACAGAATAAAATAGAAAGTGTTTTCACAATTATAATTCTGCATCGCTTAGCCTATACACGACTAACCAACACTAACATCACACACACACATCTCCCCCACATTTAGACCCATATGAACTGAGCTGATAGCTTACACAAGGGAAAATGGAACGAACCAAGGTGAGTTAAACCACAGGGGATTCACAGATACATTCAACGTAATGATCCCGGGAGTCAGTTCTATGTTTATCTATTTCTTCCTGTTACTGCATCATTACTGTCCCCTCTTAGGGAGAGTTCCATTGTGGAGGTGTCCATCGCACTGACAGGAATACTGCATTAGTAACCAAAACAACAGTACCTTACTGAAGGTTATACTCCCCTGCCACTTGATAGGCCTACATGCATGCCCTGTCCTAGGAGAGTAATAGTGTGCAATTTGGGACACAGTCCCAGTCCCACCATCACCCCGAAGGCAGCCGGCTGATTTTCCAGCAAGGCTTTAATGAGAATCGCAGACAGGAGGAGAGGAAACGTAGAGTGTATTTATAGAACCGGGAGGAATGCAACCCCCTAATTATTCTTGTCTATCTACCTCCCCACAGGATAACCTGCTGCTCACCATTTACTTCCTGTGTATGTCCCAAATGGCACCCTATTCCCTGTATAGTGCATTACGTTTGACGAGGGCCTGAAACAATTGCACTATATAGGGAAAAGGGTGCCATTTGGGACGCAACCCCTGTTTTTCAACACTGACTTGGTGGAGGGGGGAAAAGTCGCGACAGAAACCGGAAGCAGGCCAAAGAGAAGGACAATAGAAAAGTGTGTGTAAATACCAGACTGAGGTTAGTGGGGAACTTTTGGAAAGTCAGGAAGTTTAATCGAATAAAAACAGTGTTAGGAAAGAAAATGCAATGCAAGCATCTGATAGACATTTTTAAAAATATAAATAAATGTAACCTTTATTTAACTAGGCATGTCAGTTAAGAACAAATTCTTATTTACAATGACTGCCTACCCTGGCCAAACCCGAACGACGCTGGGCCAATTGTGCGTCGCCCTATGAGACTTCCAATCACAGCCGGATGTGATGCAACCTCAATGCGAACATAAAAGTGTCATATTACTGTAGCGCTACATGATTCAGTGATACTTCAGGTGCTTTCTACATTTCCTGTGTATTTAAGTTTGGACAGGAAGGAGGTCTCGGGCCTATACTCACCACTGCTTCCCCCTACAACTCTATTTCTATGGCTTCACCACTCCTTCTGTTGTCAACATCACCAGACCTGAGTTCAAATAGTATTTGAAGTCTTTCAAATAGTATTTGAAGTCTTTCAAATACGTTGTGTTTTTTCTAGCCTGCCTGATGGACAGTGGTTTGCACTTCTGCAACTTTTAATTTGGTTCCATTCTACCAGACAAGCTCAATCAAGCCCAACTAAAATATTTGAAATTATATCAAATTGTATTTGAACCCAGGTCTTACTTTCACCACGGGCTGTTTCACCACTTCTTCCATGTTCAGCATGACATCTGAATAGTTTATTTGATTCAGAGTCTCCTGGAGGTTCTACGGGTTCACATCCCAAACTAACTTCCCGTGGAGATGAATTAAGCATCCTTACCCAAATCCTGCGCTGCCTCTTGTACTCTAAGGAAAATTATGAAGCATGATTATGAGCCAATCACCTTAATGAAAGGCACAATGTTTCCTTGGCAGCTCTAAATTAGTTGCAGGGTTGTTAGTAGTTGTCCCATGTTTGTTCTCTGTTGTCGCTAAAACACTCTTGTCCCCTTACTGTGAAAAGGTCAATTGTAGAACTGAATGCATTCAACTGAAATGTGTCTTCCGCATTTAACCCAACCCCTCTGTGTAGGCTGTCTGTGTGTGTGCGCGAGTGTGTGTGTGTTTGTGTTTTGTTGTTGTTGTCACTAAAACACTCACCTCACTGCCAGATGCGTGTAGAGACCTTTTAGAATTAGATACACTCCAGGTATAATGTACATCTCACCGACTTTGTGTTTTTTTGTGGGCACTTTAGGTACTGTAAATTGGCTTGGTTTAGGCCATCCATACCACCTGTCTTCTAAAACAAAGCAAAGTCGACCTAGTACATCAGAGGAGATGAGCAGCATGGAAAGTTAGTGTAATCTTCTCCCCTCCATCCACACACACACAATAACACAAGAGCATGTGCTGTCAACCGTTATGTCACTTTGCATGCAACGGAGCACTGAAATCTGTGGTGTAAAAGGTCCAAACATCAGAGCAAGCTCACAGTTTGTTTGCATTTCTTCATAATGAGGTACGATGACAGATTGACCTATTGAGGGAGGAAAAACACAGGCTGTATCCCAAATGGCACCCAATTCCCTATATAGTGCACTACTTTTGCAGTAGAGCCCTATGGGCCCTGGATGCACACCCTATTGAGGAACAGAGCACACATGCAACTTTAAATAGATGGTAGATGGTCCATTTATTCATACATAGTAGAGTATCTGGAGATCTAAATTAAAGATTGTTATTATAACAGTAGTCCTATTCCCCAGGCTATAGTCTAGCGTTTGGTCCAGACCTGGGTTCAAACACTATTTGGACTATTTCAAATACTTTAGCTGTGCCTGATTGAACTTGCCTCTTGCAATGGAACCAATAGACATGTCCCAAATGTTGCAAACCCTGCCCATCCTTACAAAAAACCACATGATTTCACATGTGGAAAACCACATGATTTCACGTGTGACATTTCCACGTCTTGCACACAACAGTCTGTTGGAACAATCTGGTCTCATAGCATTTTGTATTATTCTGAGATCATTAGAGATGATATAAACCCTCCTGTCTCAGCCTCCAGTATTTATGCTGCAGTCGTTTATGTGTCGGGGGGCTAGGGTCAGTTTGTTATATCTGGAGTACTTCTCCTGTCCTATTCAGTGTCCTGTGTGAATTTAAGTGTGTTCTCTCTAATTCTCTCTTTCTCTCTTTCTTTCTCTCTCTCGGAGGACCTGAGCCCTAGGACCATGCCTTAGGACTACCTGACATGATGACTCCTTGCTGTCCCCAGTCCACCTGGCCGTGCTGCTGCTCCAGTTTCAACTGTTCTGCCTTATTATTATTGGACCATGCGGGTCATTTATGAACATTTGAACATCTTGGCCATGTTCTGTTATAATCTCCACCTGGCACAGCCAGAAGAGGAACGGCCACCCCACATAGCCTGGTTCCTCTCTAGGTTTCTTCCTAGGTTTTGGCCTTTCTAGGGAGTTTTTCCTAGCCACTGTGCTTCTACACCTGCATTGCTTGATATTTGGGGTTTTAGGCTGGGTACCTGTACAGCACTTTGAGATATCAGCTGATGTACGTAGGGCTATGTAAATTAATTTGATTTGATTTGATAACATTTCATTGGGTATGTATTAATTTGTGGATGTTCATCACCAATTTTGTATTATATGTTATGATCATTAAGGACAACAACCACCCGAGCCACTGCCTGTTCACCCCGCTATCATCCAGAAGGCAAGGTCAGTACAGGTGCATCAAAACAGGGACCGAGAGGCTGAAAAACAGCTTCTATCTCAAGGCAATCAGACAGTTAAACAGCCACCACTAACATTGAGTGGCTGCTGCCAACATACTGACTCAACTCCAGCTCACTTCAATAATGGAAATTTATGGAAATTGATGGAAAAAATGTATCACTAGCCACTTTAAACAATGCCACTTAATATAATGTTTACATACCCTACATTATTCATCTCATATGTATATACTGTACTCTATATCATCTACTGCATCTTGCCATCATTATGTAATACATGTATCACTTGCCACTTTAAACTATGCCACTTAATATAATGTTTACATACCCTACATTACTCATCTCACATCTAAATACTGTACTTGATACCATCTACTGCATCTTGCCTATGCCGTTCTGTACCATCACTCATTCATATATCTTTATGTTCATATTCTTTATCCCTTTACACTTGTGTGTATAAGGTAGTAGTTGTGGAATTGTTAGGTTAGATTACTCGTTGGTTATTACTGCATTGTCGGAACTACAAGCACAAGCATTTCGCTACACTCACATTAACATCTGCTAACCATGTGTATGTGACAAATAAAATTTGATTTGATTTGCACTACAATTCGTATTATATGTTACAAATTTGCCAAATGTACAATATGTTACAAATTAGAAAAATATACAATATATTACGTATTTGCAAAA
This sequence comes from Oncorhynchus nerka, assembly GCF_034236695.1. Classification (NCBI taxonomy): domain Eukaryota; kingdom Metazoa; phylum Chordata; class Actinopteri; order Salmoniformes; family Salmonidae; genus Oncorhynchus; species Oncorhynchus nerka. Next base: position 19,780,463 of record NC_088423.1, read on the forward strand.
TGTAGTATATGTTATGAATTCTTGCTAGGTAGCTAGGTAACTAACATTAGCTAACTGAATTAGGGGCTAAATTTAGGAATTAGGTTAAATGATTAAGGTTAGGGGAATGATTAGCTAACATTCTAAGTAGTTGAAAAGTTGCTAATTAGTCAGTGATGGGATTTGAACTCGCAACTGCTGGGCTGCTAGACGTTGGCGTTATATGCTAACCCATCCAGCCTGACTAAACATTCTACCTTTGCATTTTCCTTAAAGCAAATTAAAAAATCATCACCTTATGGTGCATTTGGCTACATATGAGGCAAAACGCAGCATCATAGGATTTTGGATTTTGGACTAATGAAACAAATACCGAAAGAGTTTTTCCTTTAAGTAACCATCTGTCTTATGTAACCATATCAAACAACATATAAAACTAATTTGAGTGTCCCGGATTTACATGTACTATATTATGTCTAATGTCTAATCTATTAGACCAGGCTGATTGGAAAGAAGACTGAACCAGGTTTTCCTTTTGTATTTTGCCTATGTTTAGCTGTATTCCATTTTGTTTTATAAAAATAGTATGATGCAGCCACCACCGTGCTTGAAAATTTGAAGAGTGCTTACTCAGTGATGTGTTGTGTTGGATTTTCCCCAAATATAACACTTTGTATTCAGGACTTAAAAGTTTATTTCTTTGCCACATTTTTTTGCAGTATTACTTAAGTGCCTTGTTGCAAACAGAATGCATGTTTTGAAATATTTTTTATTCTGTACAGACTTACTTCTTTTCACTCTTTCATTTAGGTTAGTATTGTGGAGTAACTACAATGTTGTTGATCCATCTTCATTTTTCTCATATCACACATCACGGACAAACTGAATTGGTCCACCCACACAGACAGCGTGGTGAAGAAGGCGCAGCAGCGCTTCTTCAACCTCAGGAGGCTGAAGAAATTTGGCTTGTCACCAAAAACACTCACAAACTTTTACAGATGCACAATCGAGAGCATCCTGTCGGGCTGTATCACTGCCTGGTACGGAAACTTCTCATCCCACAACCGTAAGTCTCTCCAGAGGGTAGTGAGGTCTGCACAACGCATCACCGGGGGCAAACTACCTGCCCTCCAGGACACCTACACCACCCGATGTCACAGGAAGGACAAAAAGATCATCAAGGACAACAACCTCCCGAGCCACTGCCTGTTCACCCCGCTATCATCAGAAGGTGAGGTCAGTACAGGTGCATTAAAGCTGGAAGTGAGAGACTGAAAAACAGCTTTTATCTCAAGGCCATCAGACTGTTAAACAGCCATCACTAATATTGAGAGGCTGCTGCCAACATACAGACTCAAATCTAAAGGGGCGTGTATAGTTTCTGTATATCCACAAAATCTCAAATAAGAGTATGGTTACAGTACAGATTTATTCCCTCGTGTATAAAAAGGTATAAGGTACACATAAGGTACCTTCAGAGGTACATGTAGGAACTCACATTGTACTAATCTAGTATAAGGGTACATTTTATGACCCAATATATTCAATATATATTGTGGGAGGTGGGAATTTACCACTTGTGAAGTCGTAAAACCCAGTTGAGAGCATTCATGTGCTTTGAAGTAATTGAAAAACGCCAATTGGCCAACAAGCTGCGTCAAACAAGTACAACTATCATGCTTGTAAACAAAGTTTAGAGTTCAAAAACCATATTAATAGATAGCTTTTTATAAATAATGTTTTGTTACATTTAACTGCCAAATGCTATTATCGAGGTAATTTCCTTATTAGGTAATGTCAGAAGTCGGTGCTCAGGGATAATAGACGTATTTCCCACTAGTAATTATCGGTTGGAGGGCCGATCAAGTGGATTTTTCCCAGGCGTATGTGTTAAATTCCCACATTGCACTTGGTTACGAATGTAGGACTAGGTACAATCATTGCTGCACTTTGAAATGTAGGTGGGAGCAATGTGCTGGTGGCTCATTAGCATATTTGGGGGCATGGTCTAAAATATATTGTATTTGTGCCAACCATCAATGGAAATGTTGTACCATTTTTAAATGGTTTAAATGTTTTTACAAATGTTTTTTTTTTGTTTTTTTGAAAATCAAGAGCTGCACTGACAGGAGATTTCTGTGCTTCTTCTGAATTCTTAATGGCAGCTGATTCACAGAAAGGGAACATTACATTTCAGTGTCTATCAACTAGTTGTAAGTGGGTAACTGTAGCTAATCTGTCATTCTCACTGACCTGACACCTCCAGTAGGTGGGTATCACAATAACATGTGACGAGCTATGAATGTAATATCACATGGATTTATATCAGCCTTTAACCTCTGGAAATGCAAATGTGCTACGCTAAATGCTAATAGCACTCATTAAAACTCAAACGTTCATTAAAATACACATGCAGGGTACTGAATTAAAGCTACACTCGTTGTGAATCCAGGCAACAAGTCAGATTTTTAAAATGCTTTTCGGCGAAAGCATGAGAAGCTATTATCTGATAGCATGTTACACCCCAAAAGACCCGCAGGGGACGTAAACAAAATAATTAGCATAGTCGGCGCTACACAAAACGCACAAATAAAATATAAAACATTCATTACCTTTGACCATCTTCTTTGTTGGCACTCCTAGATGTCCCATAAACATCACTATTGGGTCTTTTTTTTCGATTAAATCGGTCCATATATAGCCTAGATATCGATCTATGAAGACTGTGTGATCAAGGAAAAAAATAGTGTTTTATAACGTAACGTAATTTTTTTAAACGATAAACTTTCACAAAACACTTCGAAATACTTTTGTAATGCAACTTTAGGTATTAGTAAACGTTAATAAGCGATCAAATTGATCACGAGGCGATGTATATTCTATAGCTGTACGTCTGGAAATAATGTCCGGGTAAATCTCAACCAAAATATCCGGTCGGAGACCGGAAGAAATACGCTGCCTCGTGTCCGTTTGACCAAGAAACAAATCGTAGGCAAATGACAAGACTGTTGACATCGTGTGGAAGCTGTAGGTATTGCAACCTCGGGCCCCATTTAATGTGGTTCACGTTTAACAATGGATTGAGGTGGCGCATGGATATATTTTCCCATTTTCAGTGATCAGATTTTCCTGCACTTTTCGATGAAACGCACGTTCTGTTATAGTCACAGCCGTGATTTAACCAGTTTTATAACCGTCTGAGTGTTTTCTATCCACACATACTAATCATATGCATATACTATATTCCTGGCATGAGTAGCAGGGCGCTGAAATGTTGCACCATTTTTTACAGAATGTTCGAAAAAGTAGGGGGTCGACTTAAGAGGTTAACAGGAAGCTAGTGTAGGGAGGCTAGCACTGTAGTAATATGATCACATTTTTTGGTTCTAGTCAGGATTCTAGCAGCCGTATTTAGCACTAACTGAAGTTTATTTAGTGCTTTATCCAGGTAGCCGGAAATTAGAACATTGCAGTAGTCTAACCTAGAAGTAACAATGTTACATAGATGGAAAAAATCTGCCCTTGAAACAGTCTTGATATGTTCGTCAAAAGAGAGATCAGGGTCCAGAGTAACGCCGAGGTCCTTCACAGTTTTATTTGAAACGACTGTACAACCATCAAGATTGTCAGATTCAACAGAAGATCTCTTTGTTTCTTTGGAACTAGAACAAACATCTCTGTTTTGTCCAAGTTTAAAAGTAGAAAGTTTGCAGCCATCCACTTCCTTATGTCTGAAACACAGGCTTCTAGCGAGGGCAATTTTGGGGCTTCACCATGTTTAATTGAAATGTACAGCTGTGTGTCATCCGCATAGCAGTGAAAGTTAACATTATGTTTTCGAATGACATCCCCAAGAGGTAAAATATATAGTGAAAACAATAGTGGTCCTAAAACGGAACCTTGAGGAACACCAAAATTTACAGTTGATTTGTCAGAGGACAAACCATTCACAGAGACAAACTGTTATATTTCCGACAGATAAGATCTAAACCAGGTCAGAATTTGGGCTTCCAATCTCTCCAAAATAATGTGGTGAAAGATGGTATCAAAAGCAGCACGAGGACAGATGCAGAGCCTCGGTCTGACGGCATTAAAAGGTAATTTACCACCTTCACAAGTGCAGTCTCGGTGCTATGATGGGGTCTAAAAACCAGACTGAAGCATTTCGTATACATTGTCTTCAGGAAGGCAGTGAGTTGCTGCGCAACAGCTTTTTCTAAACTTTTTGAGAGGAATGGAAGATTTGATATAGGCCGATAGTTTTTTATATTTTCTGGGTCAAGGTTTGTCTTTTTCAAGAGAGGCTTTTTTACTGCCACTTTTAGTGAGTTTGGTACAAATCCGGTGGATAGAGAGCCATTTATTATGTTCAACATAGGAGGGCCAAGCACAGGAAGCAGCTCTTTCAGTAGTTTAGTTGGAATAGGGTCCAGTATGCAGCTTGAAGGTTTAGAGGCCATGATTATTTTCATCATTGCGTCAAGAGATATAGTACTAAAACACTTGAGTGTCTCTCTTGATCCTAGGTCCTGGCAGAGTTGTGCAGACTCAGGACAACTGAGCTTAGGAGGAATACATAGATTTAAAGAGGAGTCCGTAATGTGCTTTCTAATGATCATGATCTTTTCCTCAAAGAAGATCATGAATTTATTACTGCTGAAGTGAAAGCCACTCTCTCTTGGGGAATGCTGCTTTTTAGTTAGCTTTGCGAAAGTATCAAAAATAAATGTAGGATTGTTCTTATTTTCCTCAATTAAGTTGGAAAAATAGGATGATCGAGCAGCAGTGAGGGCTCTGCGATACATTTGCATTCATATTACATTTTTCTGCAGGAATATCATAAGATTTGTATACTTGGACTTTGATTTAGCTTTTCCAGTATTAGTAGCCATATTATATGTTCAACATTTGCAAAACAACTCATAACTCTGAATATTCTTATAATTTTTGTCCAGAAGGAAAAGGCATGCTGTCGCAAAAGGTGAATTAATTAAACCTATCGCGGTGAAAAAAAAGTGTATTGTTAGGAGCTCTCCTCAAACAATAGCATGGCATTTTTTCGCAGTAATAGCTACTAGAAATTGGACAGTGCAGTTATATTAACAAGAATTTAAGCTTTCAGCTGATATAAGACACTATGTACGGACATTTGTTGTTTCTCTAAAATATGTGATCATGACACAAGGCACTGCATGATTTACAACTGTCCCGCCGATCTCTATTAAAACCTGTTGTGACTAGAGGGCAGTATTTTCATTTTTGGAAGAAAAAAACGGGATATTGTGTCAGGACAAGATGCTAGAATATGCATATAATTGACAGCTTAGGATAGAAAACACTCTAAAGTTTCCAAAACTGTAAAAATATTGTCTGTGAGTATAACAGAACTGATGTTGCAGGCGAAAGCCTGAGAAAAATCCAATCCGGTAGTGCCTCATGTTTTGAAAGCGCTGCGTTCCAATGAGTCCCTATTGAGCAGTGAACGGGCTATGAACCAGATTACTCTTTCTCCGTATTCCCGAAGGTGTCTACAGCATTGTGACGTAGTTTTACGCATTTATGTTGAAGAATAACCGTAAGCGGCTACATTGCGCAAGTGGTCATCTGATGCTCCCAGAGAGATTCTCGCGTAAAATACAGAGGTAGCCATTACTTCAATCGGTCCTACTGAAAAACGAATTGTCCCGATGGATATATTATCGAATAGATATTTGAAAAACACCTTGAGGATTGACTATAAACAACGTTTGCCATGTTTCTGTCGATATTATGGAGCTAATTTGGAAGATTTTTTGCCGTTTTCGTGACTGCATTTCCGGGCGATTTCTCAGCCAAACGTGAAGAACAAACGGAGCTATTTCGCCTACAAAAATAATATTTTTGGGAAAAAAGGAACATTTGCTATCTAACTGGGAGACTCCTGAGTGAAAACATCTGAAGCTCATCAAAGGTAAACGATTTAATTTGATTGCTTTTCTGATTTCCGTGACCAAGTTACCTGCTGCTAGCTGGACAAAATCCTATGCTAGGCTATCGATAAACTTACACAAATGCTTGTCTAGCTTTGGCTGTAAAGCATATTTTGAAAATCTGAGATGACAGGGTGATTAACAAAAGGCTAAGCTGTGTCTCAATATATTTCATTTGTGATTTTCATGAATAGGAATATTTTCTAGGAATATTTATGTCCGTTGCGTTATGCTAATTAGTGTCAGGTGATGATTACGCTCCCTCATGCGGGATGGGGAGTCATTAGATGTTTTAAGGCAAGGACTGATTTCAAGGTTTTACTGCTAACCTACAAAGCATTACATGGGCTTGCTCCTACCTATCTTTCCGATTTGGTCCTGCGGTACATACCTACACGTGCGCTACGGTCACAAGACGCAGGCCTCCTAATTGTCCCTAGAATTTCTAAGCAAACAGCTGGAGGCAGGGCTTTCTTCTATAGAGCTCCATTTTTATGGAATGGTCTGCCTACCCATGTGAGAGACGCAGACTCGGTCTCAACCTTTAAGTCTTTACTGAAGACTCATCTCTTCAGTGGGTCATATGATTGAGTGTAGTCTGGCCCAGGAGTGTGAAGGTGAACGGAAAGGCTCTGGAGCAACGAACCACCCTTGCTGTCTCTGCCTGGCCGGTTCCCCTCTCTCCACTGGGATTCTCTGCCTCTAACCCTATTACAGGGGCTGAGTCAATGACTTACTGGTGCTCTTCCATGCCGTCCCTAGGAGGAGTGCGTCACTTGAGTGGGTTGAGTCACTGACATGATCTTCCTGTCTGGGTTGGCACCCCCCCTTGGGTTGTGCCGTGGCGGAGATCTTTGTTGGCTATACTCGGCCTTGCCTCAGGATGGTTGAAGATATCCCTCTAGTGGTGTGGGGGCTGTGCTTTGGCAAAGTGGGTGGGGTTATATCCTGCCTGTTTGGCCCTGTCCGGGGGTATCATCGGATGGGGCCACAGTGTCTCCTGACCCCTCCTGTCTCAGCCTCCAGTATTTATGCTGCAGTAGTTTGTGTTAGGGGGCTAGGGTCAGTCTGCTATATCTGGAGTACTTCTCCTGTCTTATCCGGTGTCCTGTGTGAATTTAAGTATGCTCTCTCTAATTCTCTTTCTCCCTTTCTTTCTTTCTCTCTCTCAGAAGACCTGAGCCCTAGGACCATGCCTCAGGACTACCTGGCATGATGACTCCTTGCTGTCCCCAGTCCACCTGGCCGTGCTGCTCCAGTTTGAACTGTTCTGTCTGCGGCTATGGAACCCTGACCTGTTCACCGGACGTGCTACCTGTCCTAGACCTGCTGTTTTCAACTCTCTAGAGATAGCAGGAGTGGTAGAGATACTCTTAATGATCGGCTATGAAAAGCCAACTGACATTTTCTCTTGAGGTGCTGACTTCCTGCACACTCGACAACTACTGTGATTATTATTATTTGACCATGCCATGTTCTGTTATAATCTCCACTCAGCACAGCCAGAGTAGGACTGGCCAACACCCATAGCCTGGTTCCTCTCTAGGTTTCTTCCTAGGTTTTGGCCTTTCTATGGAGTTTTTCCTAGCCACCATGCTTCTACTCCTGCATTGCTTCCTATTTGGGGTTTTAGGCTGGGTTTCTGTACAGCACTTTGAGATATCAGCTGATGTAAGAAGGGCTGGGCTATATAAATAAATTTGATTTGATTTGAAATGTCTCCTTCACGGTTTGTCCAAATGTACCTGGTTGACTTCACATTAAATGTCATGTAGTTCGCTCATACTTCAAGTTATCAGTCTGAAACTTTGCACATACACTGCTTCCATCTTGTGGACACCATCACATCTAGAGTGATGGCAAGACCTGGGACCTTTCTCTTGCATTTCAAAGATGGTGGTTGAAAAAAACAGGTTGGTTTTTTTCTTTGTATTTTCTTCTACCAGATCTATTGTGTTATTCTCCTACATTCAATTCACATTTCCACAAACTTAAAAGTGTTCCTTTCAAATGGTACAAAGATTATGCATATCCTTGCTTCATGGCCTGAGCTACAGGCAGTTAGATTTGGTGTGTCATTTTAAGCTAAAATTGAAAAGTGGGCTATCCCTAAGAAGTCAAGGCTACAGAACTGACAGTGTACATTACATTTACATTTAAGTCATTTAGCAGACGCTCTTATCCAGAGCTTCATAGATGCTTCATGTTTACGAACAGACCACATGAACTGGGATGATATTCCATCATGGGAGACCAAAAAGAGCTAGCTGAAACCTACTCCTCGAATAAGACACTCCTGCAATGTTCTGATAGGAGAGAGTAATAGGATACGGCATGTGTCAAAATTGATTGATTGCTGACCTTATGACCTGATGACATGTACAGAATATGTGATGACTGTAGCCTCGGAGGCAGGACCGCGTCTGAAACATCGAGAAAGGGCAAAGTATACAGCCGCAATATACGATGCACCAAAAAAGCGGTTTTTAAACGTGTATAGAACCCAGATACCGCCCGCAACGGCGCTGAAAGATGAAGTGTTGATGTCTAACGGACAGCATTGGGGGCATCTGTTTGATTACTTGGCCTGTAGCGTGAAACTCTATACGTTAGCCGAAGGAGAAGAATATACCGACCAGAAATTAGGCGTGACTTATGATGTTGAAGACTGGACGGTTTTTCGACAGGTTTTGTGTCCCGAACTGAGCCGTATCACCAAGGGTTACAGCTTTTTCACAGGCTACGAGACCCGTTGGGAAGGTACCCCGGACACCTCAGGAAGAGTATTTCACAGAGTTAAATTACAACGTATAAATGGACGGCCTTGCGGGTGCGTGGAATTTTACGTCAGCACCGCGGAAATCCGAAACCAAAACATCAGGGCTGGCGGTTCGGACGGGATTTCCGGCCGAATGCTTATACCCCTTAAAAGCTGGCCTTTAATGGAATTGCAAATGTTGGAGCTGTTGGACGCTCTGTTTGTACAGAGCCAAAAGCGCCAGAGCATTGTACGGATAAAGAAGTGCATAATATATACGAATCCTGAGGATTACGACTCAAAGCAACCCCAAGAAGATACAACGTCAGGAGAGGCAGCCCCAAAGAAAGCGAGGTAAGCTGTGTTGTTAACCCCGCCCAGATACCCCGAGGGTTGGTTCAAGAATAAAAAGGCTGGTTCTTAAAACCTACAGTTCTTAACCTACGCATTGACCATGGATATTCCTAACGCATACCCGAACTCCGAAACGGCCTGGGCTCCCGACACTAAGGATTGTATGCCTCGCAGCCCTCCATTCTACTCCCCCCTGGCAAGACCCTCGACACCCCCTACCTGTACACAACCTGAGGATGTGTTTGATGGGGTGGTCAGTACTATTTTGTTGACACAATCAAGGCCTCAGTAGCCGCGCTTTTAGACGTGGTGATTGGAGAATATATACGAGAAAAATGCATCGGTTGTGAGATTAATCACCCCAGCCAGCGAAGGCACCCCTGCCTATACGATCCCCCAAGATACTACTTCTTCAACAATTTTGAGGCGCTGGTGAAAAGACTTTGGTCCCGCCGGTTTATACCATCGCTGGTCAGAGCCCTGGAGGCTATGGGCCTTGTGCCGTCTATCCCCAGAGTTTACGGGGTAACCGAAGCATTCCTACACGAGCTAAAGGAGGCAATTCACATACACAAGAAACTCAAAGAAATCCGACACACCCTGGTGGAGGATAACAAATACAGGGAGGCTGTGGTGTCGGATGTGTTGGCTTTCTGGCTCAATAAACCCCAAGAGCCCGAGTGACATTTTTGTTATTTAGATGTAGAGCAATGGGTATGTATACGATGTTAGATAGAATAAATACATTTTTTCTTTTGAGAGAACTTACAAGTGTTATGCATCAAATTATTGAAAATAAAGTGAACAATGTCTCGTTCTACAAAACCCCCAATTCCGGGGCTAATGTAGAGCGTGTTTTGAAAATGGACCAAATCATGACTCATGTACGCCATGCTGGCGAGGTTCTACAATGGACACAAATGGTAACCCGGCTTGGTGGTGATTCTGAAGAACTAGAAACAACCTTGTCTAAGATTTTACTTTATTTGTTTGAAACACCCTTTAATTGTACCATGTATCATATTTGTTGTTTATATACTATTATAGCGGATGTGTCTGTTGTAAAAATTCAGCGAAACAAACCTGTTAATCTAACCCAAATATACAAGGTTTTACATGATTCGATCATAGAGAAAGGGGGGGCATGTATCCTGCAACGAATTAGGGATTGTCTGTATACGTAATACCTAATGTTTTCATGAAAATAAAAATCCCAAAAATGAAAATGAAATGTTGTTATTTGAAAGTGGCTCATTAACATTATTGTACCTCAGAGAGGCAAGAAGGATGGCAGAGCAGATTTTGAAAAACATTTATTATAATCCCTCTAACCCGGGGTCTTATGGTGGTAAGGAGCGTTTACGGCGCGCTTTACCGAAGAAACAGGTCACAGGTTAAGCGATGCTAAAGTCACTGAGTGGCTATCCGAACAAGATGCGCACACTCTACATAAACCCGTGAGAAAACATTTTCCTAGAAATAGAGTTTTTTCTACACACCCATTGTCCCAATTTCAGGCGGATCTATGTGACATGCAGGCCCTTGCAGATAAAAATGAAGGAAATCGCTACATGCTAACGGTCATAGATATTTTCTCTAAAATAGCTTTTGTCCGGGTCTTAAAGAATAAGAGCGGCGCTGAGGTGACCAGGGCATTTGCCTCTATCTTGAAGGAAGGAGGCGCCCCCAAGAAAGTGCAGACCGATGGCGGAAAATAATTTTTTAATAAGACCTTTCAGAAACTAATGAAAAAGCACAATATAGTACATTTTGCTACAGGATCGGATTTGAAAGCTTCTGTGGTTGAACGCTTTAACAGGACTCTGAAGGAGAGGATGTGGCGCTATTTTACAGCGCACAACACGCATAGATATATCGATATAGTTCAAGATTTAGTAATTGCGTATAACAATAGTTATCATAAAAGTATAAGGATGAAACCCTCCGAAGTCTCTTCGGAAAACTCTTTTCAAGTCTTTAAAAATCTGTATGGTTTGCTCCCTCTTCGCCGTAAGAAAAAAATACATTTTAAATTTATTGTGGGGACTTGGTTCGTATATCCAAGTTGAGGGGTGTTTTCGATAAAAATACATGCAAGGATACAGTGATGAGCTTTTCACGGTTACAGAATGTCTGCCGCGCATACCCCGGTCTACATATTAAAAGATTATGACGGGGAACTTATAACGGGATCTTTTTATGAGCAGGAATTACAGAAGGTAACGGTTGGTAAAGACAAGGTGTTTCACGTAGATGAGATTCTAGATCAAAAGAGAGAGAAAGGTCAAAACTGGGTGCTGGTCCGCTGGAAAAACTGGCCGCTAAAATTCAACAGCTGGGTATTAGAGAAGGATGTAGTGGAGGCATCAGGGGTTAATTTAAACCCCATGCATGATAAAATACATCCTCATTCGGGTGTACACCGGAGGGCATAATGGAACACAGCGGCTTCTACCTGACTCTCCCCAGTAATGCGTCCGCACACATATATCGTAATAATCAGAGTTCTAATTATACAACCAATTTTCCAAAGCCTATAGAGTTATCAGAGGCCTGGGAAGTAGGGCTCAGCGAGATTACATACCCCCATAGCTGGTATAATATCAAAGATAAGGACCGGGAATTTTATTTCAAAAAGTTAACGGAACCTGCTAAATTTATTAAGGTTAAAAAGGGTTCTATAGAACCGTCGAAAGGCTCGTCTCCGAGTTGAATGAACGGCTATCGCAGAACAGTATGGAAATATTCCTGATGTACAACCCTATACATAAAAGGGTACAAATCTCAGGAGATGCTTCCGGGGGATAAAGACCAGTGGTAATTTAGCCTACATGTTAGGGATGGGGCCCAATACATGGACGTATGTGAGAGATAAATTATTCCCATTCCCGCGGATATACATGCAGGATTTTACAACATATTTGTGTATACCGACATCATATCATATCAAAGGGTCGGAGACAGCTGTGTGCCACTCCTGAGAACGGTTCATATAGATGGAAAGGATGGGGACATCGTCACTGTCACCTACGACAAGCCACACTACGTACCTGTAAGCAAGAAATATATTGAAAACATTCTTGTTGAGCTTAAAACGGATCAGAACGAAAACATTGAATTTACTTATGGTAAAACGATTGTAAAACTCCACTTTAGACCCACCAAAACCTCTCTACATATATAATATTAGTATTATATATTTTATATACATAATACATCTAAATTAAAATTATGGAACACCGACATCTCGACCCTAACCGGTATGTCACATACTATGTGGATCAAGTGGGTAATGGGTTACCAGGATATTATGGATCGCCCACCATGTATGGTTCGGGGATCGGAGGGATATTTCGTAATCTCTTTAGGATGGTTTTACCGTTTATGAAGAGAGGCTTCAGCATAGCCAAACCGCATTTAAAATCAGCAGCAAAAATATAGTAAGTGAGGTTGTCGCCAATGCGATAACCAGAAGGGCGTCACCAGATGTCGAGAGTCAAGAAGGCTCGGGGTTGATGATGTTGTCTCAAGACCGAAAAAGAGACCGCCCGGTATAAGGCGAAGACTTGAGCCTAAAAAACGGAGGTTAACGGTTAAAAGAAACTCAGTTAGTCAAAGACGGGGTAAAGTGAGGAGGTCTGGACCAAAAACGGTAAAAAGAATACTCGGAAGTATTTTCTAAAAGAACAAGCACCATGGCTCTTTTACACCACATGTCCTCTGAAGCTATAAAAACAGAGCTCGATCTTTTCACGGCCCCCTTAACCCAACATTCAGTAGAGAGGTCCAGTTATGTGGAGATAGCCCCACTCTCTGCCATTACAGACAACGGCCCCATAGAGTTTTTCATACCAGGCCACGGTGACAACTATCTGGACCTCAACAACACCTTGGTGCATTTGCGTCTAAAAGTAACCAAAAGAGATGGTACTGATATTGCAAACGATGCCAAAGTGAGTCTCATTAATTACCCAGTGGCCACCATCTTCTCCCAAGTGGATGTGACTTTGGGGGAACGGCTAATCAGTCAAAGCAGTGCCACATACCCCTACCGTGCCATCATGGAATGCTTACTCCAGTACTCTGAAGACACTCTCAAGACCCAATTCAGCGCAGGGCTTTTTAGCAAGGATACTGCAGGAGGCTCTATGGAATCGACAGACCCATCCACAGGTGCAAATAAAGGCCTGGCCGCCCGGGCTCGCTACTGTGCAGAATCTCGAGAGTTTCATCTGCTAGGCCCTATACACTCTGACATTTTCTTTCAAGAACGTTTACTCTTAAATGCGGTTGATTTAAGACTAAAATTAACCAGGGCCAAGGATGAGTTTTGCCTAATGTCTGCAACGGATGGGGACTTTAGCTTAAAAGTGTTGGGGGCCACGCTTTTTATTAAAAAGGTATCGGTATCTCCGGCAGTTCGTCTGGGTCACTCACAGGCTTTGCTGAAAGGAAATGCCCTTTACCCTCTCCAAAGAATTACCATGAAAACCTTTAGCATACCTGTGGGCAGCAGAATCTGCAGTCAAGAAAACCTATTTCTAGGCCATTTACCGCGATACGTAGTTATAGGTTTGGTTGATCACGCCTCCAATACGGGCAGCTTAAATAAAAACCCCTTTAATTTTCAACACTTCAATGCAGAGTATGTCGCTCTGTGTCAGGACGGACGTCAGGTCCCTGCTAAGGCTTTCCAACCGCAATTTGATAACAACATATCTGTGCGAGAATTTTACAATCTATTCCTGGCTACCGGGAGGCATCTAAAAGATCTCTCTTTACCTATTGACAGAAATGATTTTGCCGAGGGTTACACATTGTATGCTTTCAATTTATCCCCAGATGATGACACCTCAGGAAATCTTTCTGTGGTGTCCCAAGGTAACCTCAGGCTGGAAATGCGTTTCCGTACACCTTTAGCCTGTACGGTTAGCATGATTGTTTATGCCTGCTCTGATTCAATCTTGGAGGTGAATAGCCGAAGACAGGTTTTAGTAGATTATTATTAAGGATCGTTGAGCAAAAGACATGAATACCCAAGAGTTGGAAGGGCTGATGAGCCGACTGATTGGAAAACAATTTTGCGGAGTGTTGGCTTGTGATGAATTACCTATGGAGAAATGGAAGGTGCGGCCTGCAATGTTTATTGTCAATACCCATCCTAAAAACATGCCGGGTGAACATTGGCTAGCTGTGACCTTAGAAGAGGAAGGAGGAAGAAAAATCTCAACTTTTTTTGATTCCTATGGTTTCCCACCCGGTTTTTCACATTTCCCCAAATCTATTAAAGAATTTCTGACCAAAAATGGCTCAAAGATATACTACAATATCAAACAGGTGCAAGATACCCTTTCAACGACATGCGGTCAACACTGTGTATTCTACCTATGCCAAAGAGCCCGGGGAGTTTCTTTTGAAGATGTTATGTCTCTTTATAAGGATGATTTAAGAAGTAATGATAAAGTTGTAGCTTGTTTTGTTAGAAAATATCAAAAGTGTTCAAATGTGTATCCTCTAAGAACGTGTAATCAAGGCGTATGCTCACGCCAAATGTTTCAATAATGCCACAAATGTTAAATTGCTTATTTTTCAAGTAAGATTTATTGAATTTAATCATAGTCATTCAAAAGTAATTCAAAAGGCTAACCACCCAGAGAGATCGGGATTAGGGAAAGGTCCAGAGGCGTTCAGGGGGGTAAGTGGGTTATCGTCATTCATTTCATAAGGATGCGAGGGTTTTGGGGCATCTTTAGGGGTGCTGTATCTCGGTGACGGTTTGTGTTTTAAAGAGTGAATCTGTTGCCGAATCTTATAGTTGGGTACATCCGAGAGGGGTATGTTGAGGATGGCCAGGGCCTTAAGAAACTGAAGCCACCCTGGAGGTCTTCGGTCATCAGCCACCTTGTGGGCAGATGTGGTACTTTTAAGCAAGTCAAGTATATGTGAACCCTTGACAACAGCCCCCTGAAGGATAAACTCTCCTTTGTCATTCCAAGTAGCTGCCCCATTTGAGTCTTTTAGCTTGTTCATAATGTAGCTAACATTTTTCCTGTTACGTGCCGGAACATGGGTTAACAAGTCATGCATAACTTTATCTTCAACAGGCATTTGATCTTCAGATGGTAAGCTCGCAGGTACAGGCCTTACAGGGGCGTGGCTCTCGCGAGGCTCGTCATCTTTTAAAGGGTCCTGTAGGGAAATAGTTAAATGGCCTGTCTCTCTCTCCCCTTGTTTCACCAAGGACAAATACCTTTGCAAGAGGTTTGTGTATTTTTGGACCTTATCATAGGGGTTCAATCCTTTTTGATTCAAAATATCCTTCATGGCCGTATCCAAATCATTTTCCGCTGTTTGTCTGATATTTTCGGGGGCCCCTGCATTTGTTTTTTTAAGTCTATCCAACTCTTGTTGTGGCACCAGATACATTTTATTGGCCATCACCCTATGTGTTCAACCACCACGTCGGGCTGCAATAAGGCTGGTGATGAAGGGCACGGCTATACTTAGTAAAGGTAGAATAAAACCGCCAGACTGTTGTATGCTATGTCGTTTCTTTTGAAGACTGACCCTTTTATTGGCAAAGAGCTTGATCGAGGTCTTTTGTCTGTTAAATTTTTTCAATTGTGTCAGGGTGAGTGGAATGCGTCCTTTGAGAAGATTCAAAGCAATCTCACATAGGGATAATATGAGATCTGAAGAACAGTGACCCAAGATGGCCTTCCGTTCATTAGATGTAGCCCCAACTAGGCTTCTCAAGAGGGGCAAGTTTCTTTTTAAACGCAGAGACATAGCGGCTACTTTTTTTTAGGAATGTACGCAGCCGGCCACTCCCACGGGAACAGACCGGTTCGTAGCTTGGGTTGCGTCCTCGTAGCTCTCCATAAAGTAGGATTTCCTTCCCGGGTACATCTGCTGAGCTAGAGTGTTAATTTGTAGTTTGTCTCTAGGATTTTTGAACAAAACCATGTAATTGGCGTTCAAACTGATGGTGCGGCTATTTTTACCTTGGTGAAACACATTCTGCACCAAGTAAAGCACGGACAGGTTTCTATGATGAGTATATTGGGTAAACGCTCGGGCAATTTCGGGATGTTCGCTACCTGCAAATAGCATATCGTCCAAAACCAACAGATTGTTTTTATGAGGAGGTAAAAGTTCATCATCAGACAGGGTATCAGGTATTCCTTCAACAAACTTGATTTTTATTGTCTTCAACAATTCATCATACAGAGGTTGATAACATGAATAACACCACACAACATTATCAGGCTTTATATCTTAAGCTTTAAGACCCCTGTAGCTTGTAGCATAAGTCAGTAGCCATAGGGCAATGTAGTCCCGTCAGGCAAAAGCACTCTCTTGTCATAGACAACCCTGAATCTTTTAATGAGTGGGGCATTCCTCAGATGGAAGCCCTTTTTATCCCTAACAATCTTTTTGTAGGAGCTCAAAATCTCCAAGTCACTATTCCTGTCATTTAGGAACCCCTCAACCAAGCGTGTGATTGATTCCAAGTTTACACGCTGGGCATTTTCATAGTTTTGAGTCACTCCTTTGGCTTTCAATACCACGTGATTCTTTAGCGTTCTAAAAGCATAGCTTTTGGGCCCACAGGATGACCATTCTGTGATATGGTCACCCTCTGCGAGTTCGCTCGTTAAGCCACCCAGATAGTTGCTGAGTGGGGGGGCTCCAATCCCCTGGTTTGCTTACATAGACCACAGAGTCTGTGTCGTGGTAAAGTACCCGCCTCTGAAGCTGCTCCATGAGCTTGTACAGTTCAAGTCGGCCATAGGCCGTGGTAAATGCTGCAAGAAACACATTTACATTACCCGGGGTAGAACCCACTTCTTGTTACGTCGCCATTGCACCAAGGCAATGTCTTGACTCAAGAATGAAAAATGTGAAATTTCGTATTGGTCCGAAAAAATGAATTCCAAAATTCTTCAGGGTCTTTAATAATCGACGTTGTCAACATATTACACCTCTGCGCTAATTTGCCCCAAAGCGAATTTAGGTACAATTTCGACACATTTCGTTTGGTTTTGTTGACCTCTATTCTGTCAGGGTCAAGAAGGATGCCTTCTCTGTCATGATAGTCTTGAATGTACCTGTCTTTACTTTCTTGATCTGTGACCGATGCAGGATA
This sequence comes from Oncorhynchus nerka, assembly GCF_034236695.1. NCBI lineage: Eukaryota > Metazoa > Chordata > Actinopteri > Salmoniformes > Salmonidae > Oncorhynchus > Oncorhynchus nerka. The sequence continues at coordinate 19,797,672 of NC_088423.1, forward strand.
GCCTGAAGCCATTTGCTTACATCTCAAAAAGGTCTTGATGTACTCTTTAAAAAGAGTGTCTGATTTCTTTGAAAGTTCCATACTTCAAAGATTTTGGCCACACGATACCCCATCTCTAAAGCCTTAGAGAATTCAGCTGTGACCCATACACCTGTCAGTGCTCTTTCTTGATCGGTGTGATCACATGGGGTTTGTTGTATGTTTTCACTGCAGGTGCGACAAAGGGGAAAGAAAAGTTTTCCTTGAGGGCCCCTGTAAGGCAACACAGGTATAAACAAACCCCTTGGAGGGTAGACTGTTGCTTTGATCAGACCAAAATAGTTTTGAGGTAAGTCAAAATCACGATGAATAATTTCAGGATGACCTATAGGATAGCATGAGGAACTCATTACATGCGGATAAAGGGATGTAAAATCCACATAGCCTATTGTCTCGTCGGGTTGCGCTACATACCTCAATGTCAAAGCATTGGTACGGCCTCCATACAAGGCCTGTCTTGGCTCCAGAGGTTCTGGGATGTCAAAGCTGGAAAGGAATGCTTGAACATGAGGATCAGACTTTTTGAGGGCTGTCTATTCGTGCTCCCACAAAACAACCACTTTTAGACCGTAAGTAGCCTGTAACGAATCAACTTTGTCTTGAAACTCTTGGTACATTTCCCCAAAAGTCTTTTGGGTTAGGACACATATGTTCTGGGGCACAAAGCAAGATTTGCAACCATGGAAGAAACAACCGTTGTACTCATACACGGTCTCAACCCCGTCAATCTTGGTGTAGCCATCTACATGGTAAAAGCCAAACGCCTTCTCCCCTCGATTCAAAGCATGTTGAATAAAAATGTCTTTATCCTGGGCCATATACTCTAGCCATTGAATGGACCCACTAGAGTAGGCCTTGAACTGGCGTCGGTAGTTGTCAGGCGAGGGGATCGCTATAGAGGATGTCGGCATATAGTGTGTACGGTATGTTTTCATGCATGCCGATGCAATCGTTGTACAACTCCAAGGGTCAATACCTGCATCTTTGATTACCTCTTCTCTGAATCTGAGGCATCCTTCACGAAGTATAACCACATCATTGTCACAGTATGATTCCATCTCTTTATGGAAATCAAAGGTGCCATGTCTTACTGTCTCATACCAAGTCATGAATCTCTCTCGCTCTTTGGGAGACATTTGATCACACCCATACATTTCTGGGCTGGGATATGATCCTATATAGTGTAGATTCTCCTCAGATGTGAAGAAGTGGGGGAACCAGCCTTTCACAGAGTTTTCAAAACCCAAGGCCTCTGGCATTTGAGCCAATCTCATGGGTAAGAAGCTTAAACTGTCAATGTATCTCTGGTTGAAGGCGGGATCTACAAAACACAGGATTTTACTCCCTTGCGCTAGGACCCTCGGCGCTATGCCTTGCTGTATCAAGGGGTTCAGAAGAAGGTACGAGTCGTAGGCTCTAGCATTGTGCGCTATGAACGTAATGTTTCGGTACTGTGGTTTTCTAAAATGTTTTAGAAAGAGTAGTGCACAATTGGATCCTTCTGCAGACCACTTTTCCCCCGTGAATGTCATGGTAGATACAAAAATAGGCAAATGATCCCCCGATTGTTGATTTGTCTCAAAATCATAGAACACATATTTCTCTGAAGGTTCATCTTCAGCCAAGGGCTGAATATAACACTCATGTGGCACTTCTTGAACCACTTCAGCATTTCTGCTTTTCAGACCCCCTTTACAGATTGGACACTGTATTATTCCACAAACATGTGGTTTAGGGCTATCTATTTTAAGGCTGTAATTGCAATGACATTTTGGGCATTTCTTGTTAATGGCACAAATGCTTACAGATTTACAGGCCTTAGGGTGCCATGTTTCAATTTTGTGTTTATCGTAACAGTAGGTCGAACGACATGTGCGATGGCAATCCTCACATGGTGTCAAGTTTAGGGTCTGCATAGGGCACTCGGCATCCTGATATACAGAACAGTTATAACGGCACGAGTGCCCCCCCTTTCGGCTGTAGCCGGTATGGCAGGATCTACACACATAGGTTGCCCCTAGGAACGCCGTGACGTTTGTAACGGCATAGTAATGTTCGTTTTGCACATAAAAGTACAGAATCTGGGGGTGCGGTTGAGGGGTGTTTTGGAACTTCAAGAGAGCTGCATTAGCTCTACTGTGGTACAAAACCACAATCTTGATATTCAGAAGGTTTTCAAATTTGACAATGTCTGAGAATGCCACGCCTTCATGGATCCCGAGACCCACCGCCGTTTGGATCTCTCTAGCCTTTTGCAATGCCGTCAGATCAGTACATCCGGGGTTAAGTAAATGCGCTAGGCCTATTGCAAAACATAGCTTATTATCGGGATTGTGAACGTTTATGAGGTAGGCCCTTTTTATTGCTTATGATTTCTGACTGCATTAGGCTATCAAGCTTCCTTCTCTGCCCACCGCCCCCCTGTGGTTGACGTATTATTTGCACTACAAGCTCTAGGGTTCGATCGGCTATGATGGCTAAATTTGACTGAACAATGCGTTCTACCAGCGCTGTAAATTGTTCAAGATCTGCTTCGCCATTGGGTAAAATAAGAGATACTGAATTATGCAGGCTATCTCCACATATTTCCAACTGTAAGACATCACGAGGTTCGCCATAATCTCTTGCTGTTTCTAACAGGTCATTCAGAGTGTCCAATATCATCATGTAAAATACAGCATAGTCAAGATTCTGATTCACACATAGGAAATTGAAAAACTGTCGAATCTCTGTATTGTTGAATTTATTCCTGTACACAACCCTGACACGTCTATCATGAACATCTGCAGCCAGATTTATTAGATAATTGTCCAATTCCCCAAAAACATCTTGTGGCGTTTCAGACTCTACGGTCCTAGGCGTTACGGGTTGTTCTATCGCTGTCGGGGTTGTCGGGGCCGAAATTGTCTGACTCGCGTTCATACGATTAATTAAGGTTATGAGGGCTTCGGGAATCTGGGATAACATGTTTTCCTCAACCCCCCCTGACTGGTTCATACGATTAATCATTTCTAAGAGTTCGGCTGGAATCTGTGTTAATATGCTTTCATCTAACGTTCCTGAATCGTTCATACGTCTTATAACTTCTAGGAGTTCGTCTGGAATCTGGGATAAGAGGCTTTCAACTGTCTCCCCGTGTTGCGTTAGTTCTGCCATTTTTGGATAATTAAGAGTGTTCGTTTTTTTCTTTCTGTAATGGTTGGTGTTACATGTATGATTTTAGCGTCTGTATTTGCGTTTTTTAATGGGGTTGCTGTTTAACATGCGTGGAATTGTTCTATGCCAGAATAACATATCGTCTCTGTACTGTCTCTCAATTAAATCCCCCAGTCGTTTGTATAGCAAAACATTCCTCGATTTCAAAGCCCTGGAAAATAATGTGAAAAACCTTTCTTGTTCGGCTGCAGGTATTGAGGCCGTAGAATTGACTGGGTCTATAAGGTTGGCCGCATCACAGAATAGCTGGTCATCAACATCTGACATGTCATTAAAAACTGGTCTCTTGGGTGTTTCATTCGGAATGCTTATAAGGACTTACAACGAAAAAAGGCCGTTGGTGATTGTCTGCCAGACTTTTGCTCCTGCGAACCCCCATCATGTTCCAGATCAGGTAAATCGCGTAAAAGCTGCGTAAATGTCGGGGATCCTAGATTCCATTAGACAATGTTAACAGTTATACGCTATATCTACACTTTTTTTTTTTACCTATATTGGGCTTTTGGCCTGAAATACCCAAATAACTAGGGTTTAATATTCCAATAATATTCAAACAAATCTTAAAATATGTTTTTTTCATTTACTCACCTCCAGAAATATCCATTATGCGAGATTCCCTTATTCCGAATATTATTATTATTATTTTAATCTGTCCGTGCAGCTCAATATTCGGGCCTTTATGTTTGCGCTAAAGCAATGCTGACAACGTTAAAAATAGTTCTGTCCCTAACTATCTAAAAGTTCGGAATGAGTTTTTTTGAGAGATGTATGCTACACCCCAACCCATGTATGTCTGGTTTAGAGAACACAGGCTGTGAATTCAAACAACAGGAGGGGATGTCGTGACATTCTGTCTGCAAACGGGGTGTGTGGGGGCCGCAGATTAGAGATATCTATGTTTAACCCCCGCTGTTCGGCTGATATCTCGACATGACTTATGCATGATAGTGCACACCTTGGTTTCAAACGGTTCTCTACAGATAAGAGTTCTGGGACCCCCCAACCTTAGGATTTATGTTACACACACAACCAACCACACACACACACACACACACACACACACACACACACACACACACACACACACACACGCCTGTTGCTCCGCCTCAAGACCCCTCCCCACACACACACAAACACTCTGATTCTATTTTACTTCGCGACAGAGCTGGAAGACGTTGTTAAATAGGGTTTTCCCATAGTTAAAGGGTGAGATACCGTTTTTAAACATTCCTTTTATTGAATTCCAAAATATTTCGTACAATCTTTAAGACATGTTTGAATTAAGTAACCCATTTGAATAATATTTAAACATGCAGCACACGTGTTTTATGTAAAAATAAAATAAAAACCTTGGATGCAGGTCTTTGTACATTATTACAAACTTTAATAAAACGTAATGTTCATAACATACCCAATGTAGGAATAGACTATAAAATAATACATGTTTTTTTTCAGATCTTACAGTTGTCTGCGCCAGACCCTAGCTTGAGAGAAAAGAGCGCTACCCCTTAGTTAAATGGGGGGGTATACATTTTCAAAAATTAACACCTACATTTTAACACACGTTATAATTCAACATTTATTTTAACTATTTCTTACAGATATATGGGGTCCTGTTAGCCCTGAACATTATCCGTTTCCAATTCCCCATCACAAAGTATTTTCCGCGCTCCGTCGAAGCTCTGTCCACTTTCCTGCCAGGGAAAGATCCACCTTCGAACTTGTTGTTGTTCCGGGGTATGTCTCAACGATAACCTAGGCCATCGCCGTAATTGTTCACGATTTTCGAAAAGACTGTCCAGCTTATTCATCAGGGTTCGGAAAATGTGGTAATCGCGCCATTTAAAACTGAACATTATTTGAAAAAAATTTACATCCTTGCATGCTTTGGAGGATACATATGGACTGACCGTTTTCGTAGCATTTGACCTGTCAAATTGTTCACATGCTAAAATTGTCACTCTGGAGTCCGGGGTATACCCCATGGACGTGACTCTCAGAGCCATTAGATCCTGACGTCCACAGACTTGTTCTTCCAACGCATATCCTGGCAGCCTTGAAGCACTCAGGGCACGTTCCATTTGACACAAAGCTAGCCTTCTTTTAAGCCATTCTCGCATCCTTAGCGCTGGAGAAAAAGGCTCGGGTTCTGCACGATAAAAGGGTTGGGACACGCTGTCTGTGAATATCTTAACCGTAGATTCCTCCGGGTTGAATATGTACGAAATATGGCCCTCGCTTGTACACAGAAATCCGTTAAAACATTCGGGAGCCTCTACCAAAATATCCTCCAAGCTTTTGGCGTTGGGTTCGTGACATGAGCTACAGAGCACTCCGAGAATTCCCCTTGTAGACATATTTTTAGATGCTTAATATTCAGGTCTTAAAAAATGGCTTGTTCTGGACATTTATAATGCTGAGGCCCCAGCGCTATCTATAGCCCCAGACATTCCTGCTTCATAGATAACAACCATAAGGGAGATAAAACTGGGGGGTGGAGGGGGACATGGGCCCCAAAAGTTCAAACACCCTCTAACACATGACCACACGAACAGGGGGGGAGGGGGGCGGGGGCACATATTCTGTACATGTCATCAGGTCATAAGGTCAGCAATCAATCAATTTTGACACATGCCGTATCCTATTACTCTCTGATAGGCTGCCGCTGCTACAGTATGCTGCCAATCAGCAAGTGATGTGCATGTTGTCAACAGAAACTTCAGTGAAGGCATAGTAGGTTACCGACAAGGATTGCTAGTGGCAGCAAGTGTCCTGTGACTTTTACAATATCTTAATAACAAGTAGTTTCCATTTAAGAAATTACAACTTCACAGCAACAAGTTTCAATTAAGTTACTGGAAAACCAACAACAACCTCTTTAAAATGCATCTCATTACTGACACATTCTCTTGCAAAGTTATCAGAACTGTGTCAAAGGAGTTGCTCAACTCTCATCAGCATAGCCATCAAACATTTAACTGCTCCTACACCTCCACTAATGGTTGGCACAAATACACATATTTGCCCAACCTTTTTTAAATGCGCAGTGATGATCGTACCTTATATTGAAAAATGTATTACTATGACGGAGAGACGCTACATGACAAGCTTTACACCACTCCAGCAGAAGATTGGCATTGCGCATGGTGATCTTATGCTTGTGTTCGGCTGCTTGGCCATGGAAACCCATTTCATGAAGCTCCCGATGAAAGAGTTATTGTGCTGACGTTGATTCCATAGGCAGATTGGAACTGTTGCAACCGAGGAAAGATGATTTTTACGCGCTGCACGCACTCAGCGGTCCCATTCTGTGAGCTTGTGTGGCTTACCACTTCGCAGCTGGGCTATTGTTGCTCTACTTTACAATAACAGCACTTACAGTTGACCGGGGCAGCTCTATCAGGGCAGAAATCTGGCGAACTGACGTGTTGGAAAGGTGGCATCCTATGACGGTGCCACACTGAAAGTCACTGGGCTCTTCAGTAAGGCCTTCCTACTGTCGGTCTGAGGTATGTCTTTTTCTTTGCAACCCACAAATGCTGATGCTCCAGATACTAAACTAGTTTAAAGAAGGACAGTTTTATTGCTTCTTTAATGAGGACAACAGTTTTCAGCTGTGCTAACAATTTCAAAATGGTTTTCTAATGATCAATTAGCTTTTTAAAATTATAAACTTGGTTTAGATAACACAACGTGCCATTGGAACACAGTTGTGATGGTTGCTGATAATGGGCCTCTGTACACCTATCTAGATATTCCATTACAAATCTGCTGTTTCCAGCTACAATAGTCATTTACAACATTAACAATGTCTACGCTGTATTTCTGATCAATTTGATGTTATTTTAATGGACAAAAATGTGTTTTTCTTTCAAAAACAAGGACATTTCTAAGTGACCCCAAACTTTTGAACAATAGTGTATATATTACTTCAATTACCTTGACTAACCGGTGCTTCCTCACAGACTCTGTACTGGTACCCCTGTATATAGCTTCGCTATTGTTATTTCACTGCTGCTCTTTAATTATTTGTTACTTTATTTCTTATTTGTTGGGGTATTTTTCTTAAAACTGCATTTTTGGTTAAGGGCTTATAAATAAGCATTTCATTGTAAGGTCTACCTACACCTGTTGTATGCGGCGCATGTGACACATTTGATTTGATTAGATTTTTTGAGTGTTAATATATGTTCCACACAATAAGTATGAATCTGGTGGCACTTCAGAAAAATCGATGCACTCCCTACCAAGAGGTTGCATGTTCAAATCCTCTAAGAATGATTCTACGTCAAGTGTCCTTGAGCACAGGCAGTTTGACATTGGGGGTGATTATTGTTCAATTATTAACTTGATTCTGTGCATCTTTTAGCAAAGTGCAGAAATGCGTCCTTGCCAATAGTTTGTGGCCATATCTCCTTCACGCTTACAGATCTGGTGGTGTAGCTGCACTTCATTAGGACATTATAGGTTGGTAGCGAGCAATGGGTTATTAGTTTAAATCTCTTTTAAGGCTGAATCCCAATTTTACACCAATTGAAATCAGAATACAGCAGCATAGTGTCATTTTATAGAAATTCATCATTATTCATTAGTTTTTTTCTGAAACTTTAGGCAAAGTGCAGATATGTATTATTGGCAATAAAATATTTTGCCAATCTCCATTATGTCCATAGACCTGGTGGCTCAGCAAGAACTTCAGCTGGCTAGCAACCAAGAGGTTGTGAGGTTGTCCGAAGTAAGCAGCATACTGCCTATTAAAATCTTAATTTAGTTGTCAAAATACAGACACTAGTTGTAGATTTATCATATTTTCACTGCAACTAGACAAAAACCTCCAGGGGACCATGACAACACATTCTGAGAATATCCAAAAACATCCTTGGAATATATATATTTTTTTCCCACCTTTATTTAACCAGGTAGGCAAGTTGAGAACAAGTTCTCATTTACAATTGCGACCTGGCCAAGATAAAGCAAAGCAGTTCGACAGATACAACGACACAGAGTTACTTACATATGGAGTAAAACAAACATACAGTCAATAATACAGTATAAACAAGTCTATATACAATGTGAGCAAATGAGGTGAGAAGGGAGGTAAAGGCAAAAAAGGCCATGGTGGCAAAGTAAATACAATATAGCACAATAAAACACTGGAATGGTAGTTTTGCAATGGAAGAATGTGCAAAGTAGAAATAAAAATAATGGGGTGCAAAATAAATAAATTAATTAAATACAGTTGGGAAAGAGGTAGTTGTTTGGGCTAAATTATAGGTGGGCTATGTACAGGTGCAGTAATCTACATCCATGGAACTAGAGATTTAGTCTAAACCTGCAGGGGACCATGACTGTTTAAACTGAATTCATGTCAACTATGCCTTTTAAAGTAAAGTTTTCTAAATTACGTTTGACCTCTCGGCTTTCACATGTGCTCAAATGTTGTCACGTAATTTCATGGTATCACATGTTGAAATGTTGCATCCCCATGTTGTAAAACATTTTTCACATGAGATCATATTTTCACGTCACATGTGTTGTGCCATGCTATCACACGTTGAAATTTTGCATCATGTTATCACATTTATTTCAAATGAGACTGTGTGCTCACATGTTGTCACGTTATCACATTAACTTTACATTAAGTCACGTGATCACGTGAAATTATAATTTTTCCTCTGTAAGGCCAGCCTGAATCAAACACTCAATGTATTTGAAAGATTTCAAATAATATTTGAACCCAGTGTGGTTCTGTCATTTCTGTGTTTATTCCAGGAGCCACATGGTGGTATTTATCCTCAAACAGACTGAGGAACAGGAAAAGCAAAAAATTTGATTTCACTATTTACAAAACAGGGACGAACAGCGACTGCACCTGTTTGTGCCCTTAATCTTCAGGCTGACCCTTTGACTGTGTCTTGCATTCTTTCTTCATCCTGTCGTGTCCAGTCTGTGTGGGGCCAGACTTGTATAAAATTGTGTGCAGACCTTGTATTATTTCAATCTCAGACCTTTGTTCTTGTGCAGATAGACAAAACAACAACAGCAACATAATGTAATCAAGATGCTATAGCGATCGTTGAAAAGAAGTGAGACAAGTGCTATTTCCTGTTTCTATCCTATTCACCTCAGTACACCGAACCCTTTCTCAGTTTCTCATAACTTCCCAAAATAAATGACTTATTTATTTTACTTGTTCTTTTTTAAGGCCTCTCATTTTATTTTTTATAGGAAATAATCAAAAACAAATGCAGACCATAATTTTATAGTATGAAATGATTGCATAGTAATATTTAATGATTTCTTTGCAGACAAAGTTTTTCTGTTTCCATCCGATTCCCTCAGAGGCCCTGGTCAATACAGGAGGCCAAGAGTGGCAGAGACAGCACAGGTTAAACATCCAGCCGTTGTGTCTAGGCACCCAGGCCAGTCTTCTCATACTGTTGGTTTGTGCGTGCGTGCGTGCGTGGACCTGCCAGCAAGGCCAGTAAAAATGCTCCATTAAAGCCCCCATGCAGTCTTTGTAAATCACTGTGTGTGTTTATTTAATGAAAACAACTCTAAAATATATTTTTTATAATTTATTTCCCTGAGCCTCCTTTGGCTCTTGAAATGCTCAGTCTGATCGTGTGGGAGCAAGGAAATAATTTTGAAGATATTTTCATACACAGCCCTGATTGGCTGATAGGATCATCTAGAGCCCACCCCCTTATCCAGATGAACAGTCATTGGTCTATTATAATCAGATCACATTGTGATGTCATGATGTGGGCCAAAATGTCATCTTACCTGAACAGGTATAAACTCCAGGCATTTTTTTCAGCTCTTACACAAAAATGAAATTTTCACAATTTCAGTGTTATTTTGACTTCAGTGTGGAATTTTTTTTTCAATAAAAGGAAAATCACATTTTTAACTGTCCCTTTAAGATCTGAATGTGTGAACCTCCAGAAATAGCGGATTTATGATATTGCCACTTGGCCAAAGCCACTACCATTTCCTCAACCACATACAGTACCTTCAAAGTCACAATGACAGTTTTGACAGGCATCAACCACCTACTGCCACTGAGTGTGTTGAAACGTTTAACTAAAGAAGAAGTATTTTCTTCCTTCCCCCTTCAAACCAAGCATCGGTCTACCCTGCATGCCAAAAATATTACAAAAATAACAATGTTCCTTTGGCTCCAGTTCAGAGTCGAGATATTCATATTATTGTTAGAATTTGTTTTCTCTGAGAACTTGGTGTTTTTTAAATCTGTATTTTATTCACTGTATAATTCATTTGACTGGAAGATCATTTCAGGCCAACCATATCAAAAAAACACCAGTTGTCCAAACCTTACCTCAGTGGAGTTCAAGGCGGTCTTGAATTGAACTGAATAACTTTATTGATCACCTTCAATAAAGTTTTTCAATAAAGTTATTCAGTTCACACGAAGCACGGTTGTCCATACAACAATGTTGGACGTTCATAAACTGCTTATTTTGGTTCTTTGTCTGTCTAAGTCAGAATTCAACTAAACACAATTCTCAGATATTGTTGCACTATTGACATTAGTACTGTAGGTATTTGTGGAACCTTGTATTCATTTTAGAACAGAATGGGCTCAGTTAACTAATGGGAGAAAGTAAGTGCATGTTTCAAGACATTAACACTGTTGGAGCAAAGGAAGTGGGAGGAACAAGCTGTCATGAAAGTATAGAAATGCACCAAACTGCTCTGTCAAACTGCTGACCACCTTGACTAGAGGATGAGCCAACCCACAGAACTCCTTAGTAGTGAGAAAGGAAGGGAAAGTCTGTGGCTTGCCTGCCTTGTTGCATTCGTTATTCAGTACTTTTCATCCTCATCTCACAGCTGTGCAGGTCATTAGTAGATTGCTGCACGGGAACCAGGGGCTTGCCAAAACTCCTTCATTCTTTCCAACGACTCCTGCTGCATTTCCTGGGGTCAAAACAGGTCTCAAGCTGGGTCTGGTTCTTACAGAGGTCTGAGTCTGATGGCAAGGAGACACTGTCAAAGCTGGGAGCTACTGGTGGAGAAAGGCTCCTTTAATTGATTTAACATGTCCTGTCTCCTCGCCTCCTTCTCGAAACACATAGGACAAGAAGGTCTGAGGAGAGAAACCTCACCTCCCAATTAATATTTCCTCTCTCCTTCTTCCTCTCAATGTGTCTTGAGAAGCAGTCGAAGAGAAAGTAAGTTAGTAATCCTTTAAAACAATTATAACAATTGAGAAACGGCTACAGTTGTTTCTGTGCAAAGGATCGCCTCAAGACTTTGTGACCTGAGTTCTAAGACAATAGTAGTCAATATTATGTAGAGGTACTCCAATCTGTTGATACATAGCATTGTGAATGCAGTGAAGGGCAACCTCTAGTTTAGATGGCATAGGCTTGCTGTTTTGACACTTGGCTGAAGGTACAGTACACACATTTTATTTAGTAGAGATTACCCATAGACCTGTATGATGGTTTCCAAAACATGTGTGTACCTGAAGGTGACAGTGTTGTAGGTTGCCTTTTCTGTTGCCACAACAGATGCTAGACTGTCCTGTATCTGACTGCAAAGACCAGATTTTCATCGCAGTGTCAGCATTGACAGATTGTAGTCTCCCTGTCGGGGGAAAGAACCAGACAGAGTATACCGAACATACAAATGTTAGAGCTACCTGATACAGTAGGGCAGGTTACAACATTGGCCCACTATTTAATACTTTTAAAAAATTAATGAAACTCGTTCAAAGCAGTCCTTTACACACATACGGTACCTTGCCTAAACACCACACCACCTAATGGACCCTAGCTTAAAACTCAACTGAGGTCCAGTCTCCAGTGTAGTGGTATCAAGTGAGTGAGTCACATGGGGCATGGGTTTGTAGCGTTTAGGAGTTACGAGCGTGTATCTGCAGGTACAGAACACTGGAAATAACTCATTACACTATCCAACTCATTAAAACAAATAAAAAAGCTTTCGGCCAGTTGGGCACCCAGACAGTTTGAATGGAAACTGAGTGAGAGTGCTCAGGTCTCGTCTCAATGCACACTTAAATGTCGCGGAGGAGAACACATAAAACCTATAGGAAAAATACCATGAGAGTTATTACCTTCTAATGCTAATGCCTAGATGTGCATCCAAAAATAACTGCAGGTATCACAGTATTTCATTAAGTTAATCTAGGGCACTACTTTTATAGCTTCTATTCTTGAATGCCTTAATGGTCATGTTAAAGTTAAAAAATAAAAAAGAAAGCACACAAATTAGATTGTATTTAAAGCTAGACGATGTGGATGTGGAAGAAAGGTGACGTTGTGGAATAGTGAGCCCTGTTAGGCTCTCAGTGTGTAGACTGCATGGCTCTGTGAACGTTTAGTTGGCGAAAACATACTGCACAATCCAGTTCAGAGATCTACCAAAACAATAAGTAAGCAATAGGTATGTCAAAATGTTAATTTAAAGGCATTCTTCTTTGACAACTGACATCAAAATCACCCCATCCTCAAACTCCAAAAATCGCTTCCAAGAGACAGTAGTTGTTCAAAGTCTGCTGTTTTTCCCTGATGTTTGCCTGATGTGCACAGTGGGCCCTAGCGACTGGTCACAAGTGTCTGGGTTAGAGAGAAGGGACCACACAGAGACACAGTTACACAGTGTTGATACAGTTGCCTGTCCTGAGGCTTGACAACATCACCTAAGGAGAGGGGCCAGAGCCGCTGGCTTTGGGCCCTCTTCCCCAGTCGACCTCCTTTGACTGGGGGGGACACAGCCCTCACAGCTGAGCCCTTGGTCCATTCTTAGTAATACTGGCCTCTGGCTTGTATTCTCTGAATGTCCTCTGATTATTTACCTGCTTCATAGTTTCCCTGTTGTCCCTGTATCAACCCCCGGATGTCAGAGAGGGAGGGAGAGGCTCAAACAATCATGAAATAATACATTCAGACGAGTGGGGGTCAGACAGTTTGCCTCGGCTTTCGGCTCACACTTGTCCTCTGTTGGATTGTGGGTTTACAGTTCGCCCCCAGTCTTGGATAGCTAATGTGGAGCTTGTATTACTCAAGTCAGACTTGTTCGGCAGAGAGGTTCATTCCATATTCAATCCAATACCACATAATGTGGTTTTTTTTAACGAAGTAATTTACATAACACAAAAATAGACCACCATTGACTTTTTACTTTCGTCACTTGTGGGGGTGAAAGATGTTTTACAAAGGAAGAAATATTTGAATCATGACTCACTTCCAATAACCAGTTTGGAATCAGATCAAAGTTTAAGTGCATACCTACGGTTTTGAAGATTTATTTTTCAGTTAGTTTATTAAATTTTCAGTGTTAGTTTATTCAATGTTGTAACTTCAACCAGCCAAGGGGAATAAGGACGGGCACCACATCAAACTAAACAACAGAGGTATTCTAGACCTGGGGCAATAGCCTCCAGCCAGCCAGGTCAGTCAGATCAGTAGTATAAACCATTTCAATCCTGACCCCTATAGAGAACTAACCCAATGGCCAAAATAAGAATATGGCTAAGAAAATCACTCTAAACGCTGTTCAGACAGCAAATAGCCTAGATGTAAAAGAAAAGCCCAGATCTAATTTGTTTCATATATAAACTGTACATACATTTGTTTCTAGTTCAATATAACAACAAATGATATGCATTTATTATTATAATGTCTGACTCAGACTCTACTGTCTGTAGAGATTTCACACCATCTTGCTTTTTACCACCAGTGAAATAAAAACTGTGGCAGTGGGTGCGACGCGTACCTGAAATTAAGCACTCAGTCACGGTATTTGAACATTTTCCACATCAGCCCCTTCATTCTCCTTATTCTCCACATGCACCCCCATCAGACACCAGCTATTATTTCCACTCATTCACATTCAGACTTAAGGAAGGAGCCAGCCCAGCCCCGTGCCCTGCCTTGCATTCTGTGGTGAATATGGACTCGAACTTGGTAACCTAGTCAAGTTTAAAAGTAGACTTGTGTATTTATGGTAGATTCAAGAACACTGGTTGTTCCATGCTGCAACTGATACGCCTGAGTGTGGCAATTGTTTGATATACAACTTTCAAATTTAAATAGCTGCGTTTGTTTGAGATTTCAACACTATTTCGATTCGATAAATTTAAAACTTGACCCATAGATCACACCAGGAAACTTCCTCATGAAATAGGGGGGAAATGCATCCAGATATCCTGATAATACGTAGTAGATAATGCACTGAGTGAACAAAACATTAGGAACACCGGCTCTTTCTATGATGTAGACTGACCAGGTGAAAGCTATGATCCCTTATTGATGTCACCTGTTAAATCCACTTCAATCAGTGTAGATGAAGGGGAGGAGAGGTTAAAGAAGGATTTTTAAGCCTTGAAACAAGTGAGACATTGATTGTTTAATTTAAAATCTTGACCTATAGATCACACAAGGAAACTTCTTTGAACGGGGTATGGTAGTAGGTGCCAGGCGCACCGGTTTGTGTCAAGAACTGCAACACGGCTGGGTTTTTCACACTCAACAGTTTCCCGTGTGTATCAAGAATGGTCCATCACCCAAAGGACATCCAGCCAACTTGACACAACTGTAGGGAAGCACTGGAATGAACATGGGCATTAAGGCTGTTCTGAGGGCAAAAGGGGGTGCAACTCAATTTTAGGAAGGTGTTCTTAATGTTCTGTACACTCAGTGTATAATATATAATTTAGCAGACACTTTTATCCAAAGTCAATTGCAGTCATGTGTGCATGTACGGATGGGTGGTCCCGGGAATCGAACCCACTATCCTGGCGCTGCAAGCACCATGCTCTAATAAATAAGTGACAGAGGACCACACTGAAACGCCAACATCATTCCTACTGATGATGAAGGCTTATTCTCTCTTCGCTTGAATGCTAGAGCTTACATAATGACATCACATATCATTATATCACTGTTGAGACAATTGTTGCTTTGTTTATTATTTTGTGTTATTCCTCTCCTCCCTTCTTTCTTTCCTTCCCCAACTACTATTAAAGGTCATAAATCAATTTCCTATTGTCTGGGTGGAAAAGGAGGGCAGGTTTTTCCACTACGCTGCTGTTGTGTGTGTGTGTGTGTGTGTGTGTGTGTGTGTGTGTGTGTGTGTGTGTGTGTGTGTGTGTGTGTGTGTGTGTGTGTGTGTGTATAAGCGTGCATATAACTGTGTGTCTGTTGTTCAGTCAGTGCGCTTATGGACAACATGAATCATATTTTTTAAACAGGGGGGCCCAGTCGGATTCAATGCAGTAAAACTTTTTCCTTTCAAATATATTAAAAACAGCACCCAAGAGAGTATGTTTCATATATCTGGGAGTGTTGTCTCATGAGAACCCAGTCCCAGATGTGAACCTCTTATTTTCCATATGTTGATTGAGGAGCAAAATCATATTTAAATTGAATGGCTGTCAATCAACTGAATGTGTACCTTTTGCTTGCAGACCTTTCCTTCTGATAGAAAATAAACCACTCTGTAGGTTGTGTTTATGCATACAGTAGTATTTTGTTTTGATTCATTTGTGTTTTGGGGCCTAGTAAAATGCCTGACCTGACCGAGGCACTTTGGTTGACATAGTTAGCTGCTATATGCCCCAAAACAAGACTGGTGCAGAACAGATATAACATACGACACTAATGTGTGCTGTGCTGTCACAGGTATGCCCTCTCCTGAGGAGACATGATGACGGTGACACAGGATGAACTCCACGTTTGGAAAACACAATCAGATCAATGACCCAGTCCCTGGGAGATTAGAGGGAGAGAAAGAGAGAGAGAGAATGCTCTGCCCTCAGATCAACTAGAATGTGGGCCTGTCGTTCGGTGGCACGTTCCCCTTTCATTGGTTTCTGGCTGCCATTTATTGACGTCGCTCATTTGGTGAAGGCAGCTACAAGATTTGAATGGAAGAGCATCAGAGAGGGGGAACATCTTGCAAAGGTGTTGACATGGGTCACCACACTATTAGACAATCTATGACGTGCAAAGGCCCATTTTTGGTACCCACACAAACAAAAGGAAAGTCGTTTTGACATCCCGCCCCTGTGGTTAGTGCGTGTGTGTGTGTGTGTGTGTGTGTCTCTCAGTGTGTATGTCTCTGTGCATGTATGGTGTGTGTCTGTGTAATGAGGTCATGTTTTTCAGGAACCCAGTCATCAATCAGGACAATGGACCGCGGCAAAAATCCCAGGGTGCAACGCTGAGTCGCACCAATCAGAACCATGGGAATTAACCCTAACTTTCTCTGTATTTCACATGTATTTCCTACCATACCCAGAGTGTTAAAGCTGGCCAACTGATAGCTTTCAACTACTTCCCTGTGCTTGCTGGCGATTGTGTGCTAATGGGAAATTAACAAAGAAGGTAACACCCAAAAAGAACAAAGATAACGAACAGGTTCTTTCCTGGAGTTGTAATATTACAATATTGTTTTGAGCTCATAATAATATTGAATAATATATAATCATATTTCATGACTGTGGGTTAGGGTGAAAACAATAATGCAGTGAATACAGAATCTAAAACGTGCACAGGATTAGGATTACTGTACCTCACGTGCCACTGCTTTCCCTGAAAGCATTTTTTGGTCGAGACACCACCACTGACGCGGGACACATTTGAATGCAGTTATTGAAATGGGATGGTTTGAATACCTTTCCCAGAAAACCAAAACACAATTTGACACAACACAGAACAGCAAAGCAGAGCAGAGCACTGCAAAACACAACTGAACAGAACACAGCTATAGTCTTACCATGGAGCTGGGTAATGGTCTAGCTTACAAAGAATACCCTCTACACCAGGAACTCTCTCCTTCTAAGACAAGTAACACTGCCACAGAGCACAAGTGGAAGTTGGACTCTATTTAATATTGAGAGAATGAGCCAGTGACGTTCCATCTCCTTGTGTCCCTGACCACTGCTCCTGGCCCTGGGTGACATCATGGAAGATCTCTGTAAAACGGAACAGGGGCTTTACATTTTCAAGTGTCTCATAAAAAAATAACAAAAGCCAAAACCATGGAAATGAATAAAGGGAGGCGTTATTGAATGGGCCAGTTTGAAATTAAGGAGGTAAGGTAAGAGGAGAGCACAGCAAACATCATGCCAGATATTGCTGGGCCGGGTCCCGAGGATCACAGGACCAACCCACAGCCGGGTCACACCGAAACGAAACACTGTTTGGGGAGAGCCGAGAGAGTGGGGAGAAACCAGGGCGATTGGGAAGATGCGAAGAGCAATGACACTTGATTACCAATATTTTCCGTGAGTTAACCACAAGGCAGGCAGGAATTTGATGGTATATTAGGGACGGGCCCAGTCCTAGCTATGGAATTCAAATCTCTAATCTCTGCAGAGCTGTGCTGATATGAAACAGAAGTGAGGGGGTGGGGTCAGTTGCAAGGAGGCCAATGGAGCATTCTCACGACTCACTCAGAGACAGAGACGGCATGGACAGACAGAGGGGTGGTACAATAGTGGGACCAAATACAAGGTTATTTGCATGCTGGAGCAGGTGTATTCACACATACAACTTCAACTGAGGACTGTGTACTGGCTCAACTCGCTTCTAAAAATGGCAGATGAGTTCAAAGATGGATTAGTAATGACACGTTTCCAAATCAGAGGAGATGGGAGAAACAGGACTCTCACACTCTTCCCAGATGTAAACTATCTTCAGTTCAGTGATTGTTGTAACTTCTAGACGGAGGGATTACTGTAGATTGTGAATATCAAACGATGACAAAACATTTCGGGAAGCGGCCCTTCTTGTTCCCTTTTATTTTCATTCTTGTAACATTGCGTTTCGTTACCCAAATAAAATGGCGGCACAACAATAGAGAAAAATGTTGTGTTATGACAGGACACAAGTTTTTTAACACCTCAGTTCGTGTGACTGAAGAGATTGATAACGTCTGAGCTGGATTAGCATAGCACATTACTCAGGTCACAGAAAATATTCTTTAAATAGAGGTGTTGAGAACTTCATGACCCAACCAGATAGACCTGTCCTACTTCTGACTCTGACTGACCAATCTGCGTAAAAACAAGTTCGTACAAATGCCATTTATCATCATCATCACTACATTTACATAGGCTACTGCATTGTGATGATATTGAACGATAATGAGCTGTCTTGCCCCTGGATTGAGAAAATACAGTGAATTCAGACCCCTTGATTTTTTCCTCATTTTGTTACGTTACAGACTTATTCTAAAATTGATTAAATGTGTTATTTTCCTCATCAATCTACACACCATACCCAATAATGACAAAGCAAAAATATGTTTTTAGCACTTTTGGCAGCAATTATAACCTCGAGTCTTGGGTATGAGGCTATAAGCTTGGAACACCTGTATTTGGGGAGTTTCTCCCATTCTTCTCTGCAGATCCTCTCAAGCTCTGTCAGGTTGGATGGGGAGCGTCGCTGCATAGCTATTTTCAGGCCTCTCCAGAGATGTTCAATCGAGTTCAAGTCCGGGCTCTGGCTGGGCCAGTCAAGGACATTCAAAGACTTGTCCTAAAGTCACTCTTGTGTTGTCTTGGCTGTATGCTTCGGGTTGTTGTCCTGTTAGAAGGTGAACATTCGCCTTAGTCTTGAGTGCTCTGGAGCAGGTTTTCATCAAGGTTCTCTCTGTTCTGGCCTCCCGAGTGGTGCAGCACTATAAGACACTGCATCGCAGTGCTTGAGGCGTCATTACAGACCCGGGTTCGATCCCGGATCTGGTAGACCGATGAAGCGGTGCACAATTGGCTCAGCGTTGTCCAAGTTAGGGTAGGGTTTGGCAGGCGGGGATGTTCTTGTCCCATCACGCTCTAGTGACTCCTGTGGCGGGCCGGGCGCATGGACACTGACACAGTCGACAGTTAAACAGTGTTTCCTCCGACACATTGGTGCGGCTGGCTTCCGGGTTAAAGCGAGCAGTGTGTCAAAAATCAGTGTGGCTTGGCAGCGTTCAACCTTCGCCCCTCCTGAGTCCGTACGGGAGTTGCAGTGATGGGACAAGACTGTAACTACCAATTGAGGAGAAAATACAAATAAATAAGGATATCTGTACTTTGCTATGTTCATCTTTCCCTCTATCCTGACAAGTCTCCCTGCCACTGAAAAACATCACCACAGCATGATGCTGCCACCACCGTGCTTCACCTTAGGGATGATGCAATGTTTCCTCCAGATGAAACACTCGGCATTCAGGCCAAGATTTCAATCTTGGTTTTCATCAGACCAGAGAATCTTGCTTCTCATGGTCTGAGAGTTTTTAGGTACCTTTCGGCTAACTCCAAGCGGGCTGTCGTGCCTTTTACTGAGGAGTGACTTTCGTCTGGCCACTCTACCAAAGGCCTGATTGGTGGAGTGCTGCAGGGATGATTCTCCCATCTCAACAGAGGAACTCTGGAGCTCTGTCTCTGGAGCCCTTCTCCCTCGTTTTCTCAGTTTGGCCCGGGCCGACAGCTCTAGGAAGAGTATTGGTGGTTCTAAACTTCTTCCATTTAAGAATAATGGAGACTATTGTGTTCTTGGAGACCTTCAATGCTGCATATGTCACGATCGTCGTCAAGGAAATGACCGGACCAAGGTGCAGCGTAGTAAGCGTACATTCTTTTATTTTAAATGTCGCCAACAAAACAATAAACAAAATGAACATGACGCTCTATAAGGCTATACTTGCCACTAACAAAGACAACAACCCACAAATGAGAACAAAGGCTGCCTAAGTATGATTCCCAATCAGACACAACAATAGACAGCTTTCCCTGATTGGGAATCATACCCGGCCAAAAACAAAGAACCAGAAAGCATAGACTTGCCCACCCGAGTCATACCCTGACCAAACAAACATAGAGAATAAAAGGATCTCTACGGTCAGGGCGTGACAGTACCCCCACCCCCAACGGTGCGGACTCTGGCCGCAAACCTGACACTATAGGGGAGGGTCCGGGTGGGCATCTATCTTGGTGGCGGCTCCGGTGCGGGACGCAGACCCCGCTCCACCTCTGGCTCCCCCCACTTTGGTGGCGCCTCTGATGTGGGACCCTCGTCGCTGACCCCAGACTGGAGAACCTCGCCGCAGGCCCCGGACTGGAGAACCTCGCCGCAGGCCCCGGACTGGGGACCCTCGTTGCAGGCCCCGGACTGGGGACCCTCGCTGCAGGCCCCGGACTGGGGACGCTCGCTGCAGGCCCCGGACTGGGAACGCTCGCTGCAGGCCCCGGACTGAGAGCCCATGCAGGATACCCTGGGCCGAAGAGGCGCACCGGAGACCATGAGCGCTGTGCTGGCACAATCTGTCCTGGCTGAATGCCCACTCTAGCACGACACATGCGGAGAGCTGGAGAACACTTCCGGCGCCGACAGAAATGGCCGCCTCGCTTCGCGTTCCTAGGAAACTATGCAGTTTTTTGTTTTTTTACGTGTTATTTCTTACATTAGTACCCCAGGTCATCTTAGGTTTCATTACATACAGTCGAGAAGAACTACTGAATATAAGATCAGCGTCAACTCACCATCAGTACGACCAAGAATATGTTTTCCGCGACGCGGATCCTGTGTTCTGCCTTACAAACAGGACAACGGAATGGATCGCATGCAGCGACCCAAGAAAACGACTCCGAAAAAGAGGGAAACGTAGCGGTCTTCTGGTCAGACTCCGGACAAGGGCACATCGCGCACCACTCCCCAGCATTCTTCTTGCCAATGTCCAGTCTCTTGACAACAAGGTTGATGAAATCCGAGCAAGGGTAGCATTCCAGAGGGACATCAGAGACTGCAATGTTCTCTGCTTCACGGAAACATGGCTTACTGGGAAGACGCTATCCGATGCGGTGCAGCCAACGGGTTTCTCCACGCATCGCGCCGACAGAAACAAACATCTTTCTGGTAAGAAGAGCGGCGGGGGCGTATGCCTCATGACTAACAAGACATGGTGTGATGAAGGAAACATACAGGAACTCAAATCCTTCTGTTCACCTGATTTAGAATTCCTCACAATCAAATGTAGACCGCATTATCTTCCAAGAGAATTCTCTTCGATTATAATCACAGCCGTATATATCCCCCAAGCAGACACATCGATGGCTCTGAACGAACTTTATTTAACTCTTTGCAAACTGGAAACCATTTATCCGGAGGCTGCATTCATTGTAGCTGGGGATTTTAACAAAGCTAATCTGAAAACAAGACTCCCTAAATTTTATCAGCATATCGATTGCGCAACCAGGGGTGGTAAAACCTTGGATCATTGTTACTCTAACTTCCGTGACGCATATAAGGCCCTGCCCCGCCCCCCTTTCAGAAAAGCTGACCACGACTCCATTTTGTTGATCCCTGCCTACAGGCAGAAACTTAAACAAGAGGCTCCCACGCTGAGGTCTGTCCAACGCTGGTCAGACCAAGCTGACTCCACACTCCAAGACTGCTTCCATCACGTGGACTGGGACATGTTTCGTATTGCGTCAGATGAAAATATTGACGAATACGCTGATTCGGTGTGCGAGTTCATTAGAACGTGCGTCGAAGATGTCGTTCCCATAGCAACGATAAAAACATTCCCAAACCAGAAACCGTGGATTGATGGCAGCATTCGCGTGAAACTGAAAGCGCGAACCACTGCTTTTAATCAGGGCAAGGTGTCTGGTAACATGTCCGAATATAAACAATGCAGCTATTCCCTCCCAAGGCTATTAAACAAGCTAAGCGTCAGTACAGGGACAAAGTGGAATCTCAATTCAATGGCTCAGACACAAGAGGCATGTGGCAGGGTCTACAGTCAATCACGGACTACAAGAAGAAACCCAGCCCAGTCACGGACCAGGATGTCTTGCTCCCAGGCAGACTAAATAACTTTTTGCCCGCTTTGAGGACAATACAGTGCCACTGACACGGCCTGCAACGAAAACATGCGGTCTCTCCTTCACTGCAGCCGAGGTGAGTAAGACATTTAAACGTGTTAACCCTCGCAAGGCTGCAGGCCCAGACGGCATCCCCAGCCGCGCCCTCAGAGCATGCGCAGACCAGCTGGCCGGTGTGTTTACGGACATATTCAATCAATCCCTATACCAGTCTGCTGTTCCCACATGCTTCAAGAGGGCCACCATTGTTCCTGTTCCCAAGAAAGCTAAGGTAACTGAGCTAAACGACTACCGCCCGTAGCACTCACTTCCGTCATCATGAAGTGCTTTGAGAGACTAGTCAAGGACCATATCACCTCCACCCTACCTGACACCCTAGACCCACTCCAATTTGCTTACCGCCCAAATAGGTCCACAGACGATGCAATCTCAACCACACTGCACACTGCCCTAACCCACCTGGACAAGAGGAATACCTATGTGAGAATGCTGTTCATCGACTACAGCTCGGCATTCAACACCATAGTACCCTCCAAGCTCGTCATCAAGCTCGAGACCCTGGGTCTCGACCCCGCCCTGTGCAACTGGGTACTGGACTTCCTGACGGGCCGCCCCCAGGTGGTGAGGGTAGGCAACAACATCTCCTCCCCGCTGATCCTCAACACGGGGCCCCACAAGGGTGCGTTCTGAGCCCTCTCCTGTACTCCCTGTTCACCCACGACTGCGTGGCCACGCACGCCTCCAACTCAATCATCAAGTTTGCGGACGACACAACAGTGGTAGGCTTGATTACCAACAACGACGAGACGGCCTACAGGGAGGAGGTGAGGGCCCTCGGAGTGTGGTGTCAGGAAAATAACCTCACACTCAACGTCAACAAAACTAAGGAGATGATTGTGGACTTCAGGAAACAGCAGAGGGAACACCCCTATCCACATCGATGGAACAGTAGTGGAGAGGGTAGCAAGTTTTAAGTTCCTCGGCATACACATCACAGACAAACTGAATTGGTCCACTCACACTGACAGCGTCGTGAAGAAGGCGCAGCAGCGCCTCTTCAACCTCAGGAGGCTGAAGAAATTCGGCTTGTCACCAAAAGCACTCACGAACTTCTACAGATGCACAATCGAGAGCATCCTGGCGGGCTGTATCACCGCCTGGTACGGCAACTGCTCCGCCCTCAACCGTAAGGCTCTCCAGAGGGTAGTGAGGTCTGCACAACGCATCACCGGGGCAAAATACCTGCCCTCCAGGACACCTACACCACCCGATGTTACAGGAAGGCCATAAAGATCATCAAGGACATCAACCACCGAACCACTGCCTGTTCACCCCGCTATCATCCAGAAGGCGAGGTCAGTACAGGTGCATCAAAGCTGGGACTGAGAGACTGAAAAACAGCTTCTATCTCAAGGCTATCAGACTGTTAAACAGCCACCATTGAGTGGCTGCTGCCAACACACTGTCATTGACACTGACCCAACTCCAGCCACTTTAATAATGGGAATTGATGGGAAATGATGTAAATATATCACTAGCCACTTTAAACAATGCTACCTTATATAATGTTACTTACCCTACATTATTAATCTCATATGCATACGTATATACTGTACTCTACATCATCGACTGCATCCTTATGTAATACATGTATCACTAGCCACTTTAACTATGCCACTTTGTTTACTTTGTCTACATACTCATCTCATATGTATATACTGTACTCGATACCAACTACTGTATGCTGCTCTGTACCATCACTCACTCATATATCCTTATGTACATATTCTTTATCCCCTTACACTGTGTATAAGACAGTAGTTTTAGAATTGTTAGTTAGATTACTTGTTGGTTATCACTGCATTGTCGGAACTAGAAGCACAAGCATTTCGCTACACTCGCATTAACATCTGCTAACCATGTGTATGTGACAAATAAAATTTGATTTGATTTGATTTGAGCGCACCGGACTGTGAATGCGCACTGGAGACACCTTGCGCTTCACCACAACACGGTGCCTGACCAGTGCCACACTCCCTACCAGTACCACGCTCCCTACCGTGAGCACGGGGAGTTAGCTCCGCCAACCTCCCCGTGTCCCCCCCTAATTGTTATTTTTTGAGTGGCTTCTCGGTCTTCCTTGCCAGCCGTGACCCTGTGTAACGCTGGTCCCCTTTTCTCTCGGCTTCGGCCTTCCTCGCTGCCTCTGCCTGCTTCCACAGCAGGCTCTCGTGTCCTGACATCACCTCCTCCCAGGTCCATGATGTCCTCCACTCTGTCTGCCCCTCCTGGCCACGCTGCTTCGCCACTTGTGGTGGGTTGTTCTATCACGATCATCTTCAGGAAATTACCGGACCAATGTGCAGCGTAGTAAGCGTACATTCTTTTATTTTAAATGTCGCCAACAAAACAATAAACAACAAAACAAATGTGAAGCTCTGTAAGGCTATACATGCCACTAACAAAGACAACAACCCACAAATGAGAAAAGGAACAAAGGCTGCCTAAGTATGATTCCCAAACAGAGACAACAATAGACAACTGTCCCTGATTGAGAATCATACCCGGCCAAAAACAAAGAACCAGAAAGCATAGACTTTCCCACCCTGACCAAACAAACAGAGAATAAAAGGATCTCTACAGTCAGGGCGTGACAGCATAAATGTTTTGGTACCCTTTGGTATCTGTGCCTCGACACTATCCTGTCTCGGAGCTCTACGGACAATTCCTTCGACCTCATGACTTAGATTTTGCGCTGACACACTATCAACTGTGGGACCTTATATAGACAGCTGTGTGCCTTTCTAAATCATGTCCAATCAATTTAATTTACCACAGCTGGACTCCAATCAAGTTGTAGTAACATGTGGACGGACCACTAGAGGGCAGGCTGGGCTCATGGATAGTTGCCCAACAGAGCCTGTGAGACAAGGTAACCAGAGTCAATTAAGCACAGCTGACGGTACTAATGAGATACTCTCCTTCCCCTATAAAAGAGAGAATGGAACCAGAAGAGAGGGGGGAAACTATCTCTGGAAGATGGCCACCGAGAGAGAGAAGCTGTGCTGAAAGAACCACTAAGACGGTGACAAAACCGTGATTTATGTTTGTTGTAGTTTAAAGATTATCCTATTGTGTTCTTGTTTCATCTGGAGAAGAAGATGTGTGTTTTTCCTTGTTAGATTTCTCATTGATTATGTTTGAATGTTTTTGTTGACAAAATACTCTCAATAGAGAACCGTGTTCAATCAGAAAAACCTTTTTCCTGACTCGTTTATTCCACCTTCCCGCTTTAGAGTGACGCCTAATTACTTGGTACGCTCACAAACATCTCAAGGATGATCAATGGAAACAGGGTAATCCTGAGCTGAATTTCGAGTCTCATAGCAAAGGGTCTGAATACTTATGTAAATAAGGTAAATCTGTTTTTTCTTTGTCATTATGGGGTATTGTGTGTAGATCGATGAATATTTTTTTATTTAATCAATTTTAGAATATGGCTTTAATTAACGTAACAAAATCTGGAAAAGGTCAAGGGGTCTGAATACCTTCGGAATGCACTGTATATATTCCAGCAGTAGAATGCAACTACAATGCTTTGAAGGGAAAAACGAGAGGATCACATACTGTAAAACAAATTGACCCGGAGAAAGAAAGGAACATAAGGCAGACAGTAAATAACCCCTGTCATTTTAACCAGTCCCTTGTCACTGTTGCCTGCCGTGGCTACTAGTGGAACATGCCACTGAACTTCCATCGGACCCTACTTTAACAGTTTTTTCTCTTATATTGTATTATTATTCTTAATCATAAATTATTCCTCTGCCGGTTATGTTAATATCTGGAAATACACTGCGGCGGCCACAGATACGTCCGAAATGTTTGCGTGGTCTTTGATTAAGGGAGACTGGGGAGTCTAGCTGCTCGGCTTTTGCATGGGTAGGTTAAGACTGCGGGGATGGGCACTCCTTCCAGGAATATCTCAAATAAATCAGGTGCGATAGCACAGTGGAAAATGGCCATTTTCACTTTCTTTCCACTAAACATTATTTTTAACAGGGAAAAGAG
The DNA here is from genome assembly GCF_034236695.1 of Oncorhynchus nerka. Lineage (NCBI taxonomy): Eukaryota > Metazoa > Chordata > Actinopteri > Salmoniformes > Salmonidae > Oncorhynchus > Oncorhynchus nerka. Next base: position 19,823,863 of record NC_088423.1, read on the forward strand.
AAATGTACTTTTTTGCACCTTTGTCATAGACTAGAACACTTCTCTGTTGATCCCTGGGTGGAATAAATATTTTTGTTTGTGTCAGCAGACAAAAAGCATTTCATACAAATTGTGTTTTTTGCATCTTAGCCAGGCAACACAACTGTCCACCTACTCACCTCTGTAGTGCTAACAGCTTCACCCCTTCCCTCCCTCCCTCCCTCCCTCCCACCCACTAACCTTTATCCAACACATCTCCATTTCGAACAACACTCTTGAATAATTGTTAGTGGTCAGTACAGCAGGCCAGAGATCCAAACAGGAAAAATAAATGGGAGACATTATTCAGATTAAGCAAGAAGAATGGAATGAGAGGAAAGGGGGAAAAAGGTGAGAGGATCGAGACATGAAAGGCGAGGCCAAAAAAATGCACCCTTGAAGTTTAAACTTCACACCAGTGTTTGTTTTAAAAGGTCCAGAAAAGTAATTCTGATTCCCATGTAAAAGCCTTTTGAGTGACTAAAACATCACCCATAATATGTTTTCCCTATAAAAATGCAATTAACAAAATGATAAAATCTTTCTCTCATATCAAACTAATAGGAAGTCTGAAAAGACAGGGTGAGCGGGGAGCTTTACTAAAGAAAATCTCTGCATATAAAAACCACAGACTCATGGAAAGCCCAGAACACAAGATTGGAATTTCTATGACTTACATGGTGGAGGAACATATTGCCTGCAGCCAACTGTAATGGTAAGCTGTGAGTGTCACTTCAGTTTTTAGTATGGAAAATAGCTGTGAGGATTTCTCTACAATATTCACAACATATAACATAATTACAATCTTTATAGAATAAACATTTCATTTCATCAATTACATGTAGAATTATATATTTGAGTGAACATTAGCAAGCCTGCAGCAGATGAATCACTAAGTACATTATCTCCTCCCTCTCTCCCCGGTTTTAACTCGCTGTCTAGTTAGCTAGGTTTGGGATATTTACTAGTCCATACCAGTAACAAACTAATCTATGCCATCATTATATGGCAGTACACAAACAAAATCTAGCTCAATTATTTTGCTAGCTAGGATGAACTCGCCACAAATTCATTCAGAAATGGAGGAAGAGGATAGCTAGCTATAGCAAGCTAACATTAGCAGCTGCCTCTTTAAAAGGAAGCAACTGTGACACGGAAGCAACTTTATCCTAAGATTTTAAAAAACTACCCCGGGGCCATAGAATGGCTGAATAACCACAACTCCCAGCCCCCACAAATATCTTGAAAACTAGCTTTATCTCAGTTATCTCTGTCGTGGCCAAAATGACTATTTCCCATAGGCTTGTACTAGCTATAGCATGACAGCAACAGCAGTTAGTTATGAACAACTGGCAGACATTTATACATTTGGTTAGTTTTATCCGTGTTATTTAGATGTTAGACGTGAGCTAAATGCACTATAGCTAGCTAACATTAGCATAGAGATAGCAAACTAGTTATTTCACTTACCTGGTTGACACTCACTGTAGCCCATGGTAATACTTGGCCTTTGCTGATGCTGCTGGCTGTTTGAGATGCTTTAGAAGTCACATTTATGGGAGGGACAGCATCCACTTTGAGAAGCAACTTCTTGCTGAAGCACTACTTCCATTGTTGATAGCCGTGGAAGTTCAAGGATGAAATGACCACAGCATACTGACGAGTAGACACCCAATTGCATTACCACCACCAACTAAATCAAATCACATTTTATTGGTCACATACACGTGTTTAGCAGATGTTATTGCGGCTTGTGTTTCTACCTCCAACAGTGCAGTAATATCTAACAATTTCACAACATATACCCAATACACACAAATGTAAGTAAAGGAATGGAATTAAAAATATATAAATATATGGACGAGCAATGTCAGAGCGGCATAGACTGATACAGTAGAATAGTAATAATATTATTAAAGCGACATTATTAAAGTGACTACTGTTCCATTTATTAAAGTGGCCAGTCTGTGCATAGGAAGCAGCCTCTCTGTGCTAGTGATGGCTATTTAACAGTCTGATGGCCTTGAGATAGAAGCTGTTTTTCAGTCTCTCGGTCCCACCTTTGATGCACTGACCTCACCTTCTGGATGATAGCGGGATGAACAGGCAGTGGCTTGGGTGGATGTTGTCCTTGGTGATCTTTTTGGTCTTCCTGTGACATTAGGTGCTGTAGGTGTCCTGGAGGTCAGGTAGTTTGCTCCCGGTGATGCGTTCGGCAGACCACACCTCCCTCTGGAGAGCATTGCGATTGTGTGCGTTGCAGTTGCCGTACCAGGCGGGGATACAGCCCGACACGATGCTCTCAATTGCGCATCTGTAAAAGTTTGTGAAGGGTTTAGGTGAAAAGCCAAACTACTTCAGCCTCCTGAGGTTGAAGAGGCACTGTTGTGCCTTCTTCGCCACAATGTCTCTGTGGGTGGACCATTTCAGTTTGTCAGTGATGTGTACTCTGAGGAACTTTTCCACTGTGGCCCCGTCGTTGTGGATAGGGGGGGTGCACCCTCTGCTGTTTCCTGAAGTCCACGTTCATCTCCTTCATTTTGTTGAGGTTGCGTGAGAAGTTATCTTGGGAGATAATACGGTCGGCATTTGATTGTGAGGTATTCTAGGTCATGTGAACAAAAGGACTTGAGTTCCTGTATGTTATCACAATAACACCATGAGTCATTAATCATTAGACATACACCCCCGCCCTTCTTCTTCCCGGAAAAATGTTTAGTCCTGTCGGTGCGATGAACTGAGAATCAAGATGGCTGGACCGATTCAGACAGTATATACCGAGAGAGCCATGTTTACGTGAAACAGAGTTTGTTACTAGACTGGTGTATAACGCTCTACACAAATTAAAAATGCATCACCCTACTCAAAAGACACTAACTCTTCTCACGTAAAACCTCCAAATACTTTTCTGCATCTTTCACCACAACCTCAATTTTCTGTGACTAACGATCCATCCATCAATCAATCAAATTTATTTATAAAGCCCTTTTTACATCAGCAGATGTCACACATTGCTATACAGAAACCCAGCCTAAAACCCCAAACAGCAAGCAATGCCGATGTAGAAGCACAGTGGCTAGGAAAGATTCCCTAGAAAGGCAGGAACCTAGTTAGAAACCCAGAAAGGAAGCAGGCTCTGAGGGGTGGCCAGACCTCTTCTGGATGTGCCGGGTGGAGGTTATAAGAGTACATGGCTATTTATGACCAGATTGTGCTTCAAGATAGATTACCAGTAGGGTCACATAATAATCAGTGGTTGTAGAGGGTGCAACAGGAGTAAATGTTAGTTGGATTTTCATGGCCGAGGATTCAGAGGACGAGACAGCAGGTGCGGTAGAGAGAGTCAAAAACAGCAGGTCCGGGACAAGGTAGCACATCCGGTGAACAGGTCAGGGTTCCCTAGCCACAGGCAGAACAGTTGAAACTGAAGCAGCAGCATGACCAGGTGGACTGGGGACAGCCAGGAGTCATCAGGCCAGGTAGTCCCGAGGCATGATCCTTGGGCTCAGGTCCTCCAGGAGGGGAGAGAGAGCGGGAGAGAGAGAAAATTAGAGGGAGCATACTTAAATTCACACAGGACACCAGATAAGATAGGAAAATTAAACCAAATATAACAGACTGACCCTAGCCCCCTGGCACATAGACTATTGCAGCATAAATACTGGAGACGGAGACAGTGGTGAGTCGGGAGACACTTTGGCCCCGTCCGACGATGCCCCCGGAAAGGGCCAATAAGGCAGGATATAACCCCACCCACTTTGCCAAAGCACAGCCCCCACACCAATAGAGGGATATCAACAGACCACCAACTTACTACCCTGAGACAAGACTGAGTATAGCCCACAAAGATCTCCCCCACTGCACGAGCACAAGGGGGCGCAAAACTGGACAGGAAGATCCTGTCTGTGACTCAACCCACTCAAGTAACGCAACCCTCCTAGGGGCATCATGGCGGAGCACTAGTAAGCCAGTGACTCAGCACCCGTAATAGGGTCAGAGGCAGAGAATCCCAGTGGAGAGAGGGAAGTCGGACAGGCAAAGACAGCAAGGGCGGTTCGTCGCTCCAGTGCCTTGCCATTCACCTTCGCACTGGTGGGCCAGACTACACTCAATCATAGGATCTACTGAAGAGATGAGTCTCCAGTAATGTCTTAATTAGATCTACCTCTCCCGGCTCTGGGAGAATTGTCATACGCAACTGCTGAATAGCATAGCGCAACAGTCAAAAAATATTACTAGAAAATATTCATATTTATGAAATCACAAGTGAAATATTTTGAAACAGAGCTTAGCCTTTTGTTAATCACCCTGTCGTCTCAGATTTTTTAATTATGCTTTACAGCGAAAGCAATACAAGCGTTTGTGTAAGTTTATCGATAGCCTAGCATAGCATTATTTCCACTTAGCATCAGGAAGCTTGGTCACGAAAATCAGAAAAGCAATCAAATTAACCGTTTACCTTTGATGATCCCCAGTTAGACAGCAAATATTCCTTTTGTTCCATAAAGATATTTTTTATATCCAAATACCTCCGTTAGTTTGGTGCGTTATGCCCAGGAATCACGACAACGCAGACAAAAATTCCAAATTATATCCATAATGTCGACAGAAACATGGCAAACGTTTTTTATAATCAATTCTCAAGGTGTTTTTCAAATATCTATTCAATAATATATCAACCGGGACAGTTGGCTTTTCACAATGACCGGGAGGAACAATGGCTGCCTCTCTCTTTTGCTCAAGAATCACTCTGAGAGGCCCCACCTGACCACTTACGTAATGTAGTCGTTCACGCTCATTCTTCAAAATAAAGGCCTGAAACTACGTCTAAAGGCTGTAGACACCTTAGGGAAGCCATAGAAAAAGGAATATGGTTGATATCCCTTTCAATGGTCAATAGGGATGCATAGGAACACAGAGCTTTCAAAATAAGAGTCACTTCCTGATTGGATTTTTCTCAGGCTTTCGCCTGCAACATGAGTTCTGTTATACACAGACAATATTTTTACCGTTTTGGAAACTTTAGAGTCTTTTCTATCCTAAGCTGTCAATTACATGCATATTCTAGCATCTGTTCCTGAGGAATAGGCCGTTTACTTTGGGAACGTTATTTTTCCAAAAATAAAAAGTGCACCCTAGCTTCAAGAGGTTAAAGGTCGAGGCCAAGTCTGCGTCGCTCACATGGATAGGCAGACCATTCCATAAAAATGTAGCTCAATAGGAGAGTGCCCTGCCTCCAGCTGGTTGCTTAGAAATTCTAGGGACAATAAGGAAGCCTGCGTCATGTGACCGTAGTGTACAGTGGGGCAAAAATGTATTTAGTCAGCCACCAATTGTGCAAGTTCTCCCCCTACTTAAAAAGATGAGAGAGGCCTGTAATTTTCATCATAGGTACACTTCAACTATGACAGACAAAATGAGAAAGAAAATCCAGAAAATCACATTGTAGGATTTTAAATTTATTTATTTGCAAATTATGGTGGAAAATAAGTATTTGGTCACCAACAAACAAGCAAGATTTCTGGCTCTCACAGACCTGTAACCTCTTCTTTAAGAGGCTCCTCTGTCCTCCACTCGTTACCTGTATTTATTGGCACCTGTTTGAACTTGTTATCAGTATAAAAGACACCTGTCCACAACCTTAAACAGTCACACTCCAAACTCCACTATGGGCAAGACCAAAGTACACAAGTCAAAGGACACCAGAAACAACATTGTAGACCTGCACCAGGCTGGGAAGACTGAATCTGCAATAGGTAAGCAGCTTGGTTTGAAGAAATCAACTGTGGGAGCAATTATTAGGAAATGGAAGACATACAAGACCACTGATAATCTCCCTCGATCTGGGGCTCCACGTAAGATCTCACCCCATGGGGTCAAAATTATCACAAGAACGGTGAGCAAAAATCCCAGAACCACACGGGGGGACCTAGTGAATGACCTGCAGAGAGCGGGGACTAAAGTAACAAAGCCTACCATCAGTAACACACTAAGCCGCCAGGGACTCAAATCCTGCAGTGCCAGACGGGTCTCCCTGCTTAAGCCAGTACATGTCCAGGCCCGTCTGAAATTTGCTAGAGAGCATTCGGATGATCCAGAAGAAGATTGGGAGAATGTCATATAGTCAGATATAACTTTTGGGTAAAAATTCAACTCAACGTGTTTGGAGGACAAAGAATGCTGAGTTGCATCCAAAGAACACCATACCTACTGTAAAGCATGGGGGTGGAAACATCATGCTTTGGGGCTGTTTTTCTGCAATGGGACCAGAATGACTGATCCGTGTAAAGGAAAGAATGAATGGGGCCATGTATCGTGAGATTTTGAGTGAAAACCTCCTTCCATCAGCAAGGGCATTGAAGATGAATCGTGGCTGGGTCTTTCAGCATGACAATGATCCCAAACACACCGCCCGGGCAACGAAGTAGTGGCTTCGTAAGAAGCATTTCAAGGTCCTGGAGTGGCCTAGCCAGTCTCCAGATCTCAACCCCATAGAAAATCTTTGGAGGGAGTTGAAAGTTCGTGTTGCCCAGCAACAGCCCCAAAACACCACTGCTCTAGAGGATATCTGCATGGAGGAATGGGCCAAAATACCAGCAACAGTGTGTGAAAACCTTGTGAAGACTTGCAGAAAATGTTTGACCTCTGTCATTGTCAACAAAGGGTATATAACAAAGTATTGAGATAAACTTTTGTTATTGACCAAATACTTATTTTCCACCATAATTTGCAAATAAATTGATTAAAAATCCTACAATGTGATTTTCTGGATTTTTTTTCTCATTTTGTCTGTCATAGTTGAAGTGTACCTATGATGAAAATTACAGGCCTCTCTCATCTTTTTAAGTGGGGGAACTTGCACAATTGGTGGGTGACTAAATACTTTTTTGCCCCACTGTATGTGTAGATATGTACGGCAGGACCCAATTGGAGAGATGGGTAGGAGCAAGCCCATGTAAAGCTTTGTAGTTTAGCAGTGTTAGCTTGATATCAGCCGTGTTTAGCACTGAGGTTTATTTAGTGCGTTATCTGGGTAGCCAGAGAGTAGTTCATTGCACTAGTGTAATCTAGAAGTGACAAAGGCATGGATGAGCTTTTCTGCATCATTTTTGGACAAAAAGTTTCAGATTTTTGCAATGTTACGAAGATGGAAAAAAGCTGTCCTTTAAATATTCTTGATATGTTCTTCAAAAGATTAATTGTCAGATCCAACAGCAGATCTCTTTGTTCCTAGAACTAGCATCTCTGTTTTGTCCGAGTTTAAAAGTAAAACATTTGCCGCCATCCACTTCTTTATATCTGAAACTCAGGCTTCCAGAGTAGGTAATTTGGGGGCTTCACCATGTTTCATCGAAATGTACAGCTGTGTGTAGTCCGCATGAAGTGAAAGTTGACATTGTGTTTCCAAATGAGATCAGCAAAGAGGTAGAATATAAAGTGAGAACAATAGTGGTCCTTAAAACCTTGAGGAAAGCTGAAACCTACAATTGATTTTTCATAGGACAAACCATCCACAGAGACGAACTGATATCTTTCCAACAGATAAGATCCAAACCAGGCAAGAACTTGTCTGTGCAGACCAAGGTTTTTAATCTCTTCAAAAGAATGTGGTGATCGGTGGTTTCAAAAGAAGCTCTAAGTGCAGTCTCAGTGCTTAGAGGCATTGAGGCATTGAAGCATCGAGTTGTTTGAAAGGTTGAGGTTTGGCTTTTTCAAGAGGCTTTATTAATGCCACTTTTAGTGAGTTTGGTACACCTCCGGTGGATAGGGAGCCGTTTATTATGTTCAACATAGGAGGGCCAAGCATAGGAAGTAACTATTTCAGTAGTTTGGTTGGAATAGGGTCCAGTATGCAGCTTGACGGTTTAGAGGCCATGACTATTTTCATGAATGTGTCAAGAGACACAGGATTTTAAAAACTTGAGTGTCTCCATTGATCCTACAGTTCTGTGCAGACTCAGGACAACTGAGCTTAGGAGAAATATGCAGATTCAAAGAGGAGTCCGTAATTTGCTTTCTAATGACCATGATCTTTTCATTGAAGAAGTTTGTGAATTTATCACTGCTGAAGTGAAAGCTATCCTCTCTTGTTGAATGCTGCTTTTTAGTTAGCTTGCGACAGTATCAAAAAATACCTTTTGGATTGTTCTTATTCTCCTCAATTAGGTTGGAAAAATAGGATGATCGAGCAGCAGTGAGGGCTCTTCGATATTGCACGGTACTGTCTTTCCAAGTTAGTCGGAAGACTTCCAGTTTGGTGGAGTGCCATTTCCGTTCCAATTTATTGGAAGCCTGCTTCAGGGCTCGGTTATTTTCTGTATACCAGGGAGCAAATTTCCTGTGACCAATGCTTTTTGTTTTTAGGGGTGCAACTGCATCTAGGGTATTAACCTGTCTAGGGTATTAATCCCGTTCCACTAGCGGAACCTCCCTGCAACAGCCAGTGAAAGTGCAGGGGGCCAAATTCAAAACAACAAAAATCTCATAATTAAAATTCCTCAAGCTTACAAGTATTTTACACAATTTTAAAGATAAAATTCTTGTTAATCCAGCCACAGTGTCTGATTTCAAAAAGGATTTACAGCGAAAGCACCACAAATGATTATGTTAGGTCACCACCAAGACACAGAAAAACACAGCCATTTTTCCAGCCAAAGAGAGGAGTCACAAAAAGCAGAAATAGAGATAAAATGAATCACTAACCTTTGATGATCTTCATCAGATGACACTCATAGGACTTCATGTTACACAATACATGTATGATTTGTTTGATAAAGTTCATATTAATATAAAAAATCTGAGTTTACATTGGCGCGTTACGTTCAGTAGTTTTAAAACATGTGGTGATTGTGCAGAGAGCCATATCAATTTACAGAAATACTCATAATAAACATTGATAAAGACATTACTTTTATACATGGAACTTTAGATGAACATCTCCTTAATGCAACCGCTGTGTCAGATTTCAAAAGAACTTTACGGAGAAAGCAAACCATGCAACAATCTGAGTACAGCCTTTAGACAACAAAGCAGCCAAAAAGATACCCACCATATTGGGCAGTCAACATTACTCAGAAATAGCATTTTAAATATTCACTTACCTTTGATGATCTGCATCAGAATGCACTCCCAGTTCCACCATAAATGTTTGATTTGTTCTATAATGTCCATCAGTTATGTCCAAATATCTTCTTTTCTTAGGGTGTTTGGTAAACAAATCCAAAAGCGTGTTCAGGTCGCGCCGAACGTCGGACTAAAAAGTTAAAAAAGTTCCGTTACAGCCTGTAGAAACATGCCAAACTAAGTATGGAATCCACCTTTAGGATGTTTTTAACATAAAACTTCATTAATGTTCCAACCGGACAAATCCTTAGTCTGTACAAATGAAGTGGAACGTAGCTACCTTTCACGTGAGTGCGCCAGACCGAGGCTGTGGCACTCTGCCAGACCACTCACTCAAAGAGCCCTTATGGGCCCCTCCTTTAGAGTAGAATCCTCAAAACAAGTTCTAAATACTATTGACATCTTTTGGAAGCCTTGGGAAGTGAAACATAACTAATATCACCCTGTATCTTCAATGGGGGCTGAGTTGAAAAACTACAAACCTCAGATTTCCCACTTCCTGGTTGGATTTTTTCTTCTCAGGTGTTTGCCTGCCATATGAGTTCTGTTACAGTCACAGACATCATTCAAACAGTTTTGGAAACTTCAGAGTGGTTTCTATCCAATACTAATAATAATATGCATATATTAGCATCTGGGAGTAGGAGGCAGTTCACTCTGGGCACGCTATTCATCCAAAAGTGAAAATGCTGCCCCCTATCCCAAAAAGGTTAAGCAAGGTTCAATTTACATCCTCAGTTAGGTTGCTAACCGATTTTTGTACTCTGACATCCTTGGGTAGGTGGATGGTGTCTGGAAGGGCATCAAGGAATCTTTGGGTTGTCTAAGAATTTATAGCATGGCTTTTGATGATCCTTGGTTGGGGTCTGAGCAGATTATTTGTAACGTAATAAGATGGTGATCTCCCGTCTGGATTACTGCAACTCGCTGTTGGCTGGGCTCCCTGCCTGTGCCATTAAACCCCTACAACTCATCCAGAACGCCGCAGCCCGTCTGGTGTTCAACCTTCCCAAGTTCTCTCACGTCACCCCGCTCCTCCGCTCTCTCCACTGGCTTCCAGTTGAAGCTCGCATCCGCTACAAGACCATGGTGCTTGCCTACGGAGCTGTGAGGGGAACGGCACCTCAGTACCTCCAGGCTCTGATCAGGCCCTACACCCAAACAAGGGCACTGCGTTCATCCACCTCTGGCCTGCTCGTCTCCCTACCACTGAGGAAGTACAGTTCCCGCTCAGCCCAGTCAAAACTGTTCGCTGCTCTGGCCCCCCAATGGTGGAACAAACTCCCTCACGACGCCAGGACAGCGGAGTCAATCACCACCTTCCGGAGACACCTGAAACCCCACCTCTTTAAGGAATACCTAGGATAGGATAAAGTAATCCCTCTCACCCGCCCCCCTTAAAATATTTAGATGCACTATTGTAAAGTGGCTGTTCCACTGGATGTCATAAGGTGAATGCACCAATTTGTAAGTCGCTCTGGATAAGAGCGTCTGCTAAATGACTTAAA